>NC_089017.1:74852342-75189528 GCF_963932015.1 Anas acuta
GATAAAATACTTTTTAAACTCTAATTCCTACACACAGGTTGGGGATTTGTTAGAACAAGAAAGTTTATGCAAGATCTCAAGACTTGTGAAACAAAAATATTCATACTGCAGGCTTTGTCCCACCTTTTACATAAACTAAATAAACTTAACAAACTGATCCTGATGTTCCATGAATGTCCATTAGAAATTTGAAGCTAGTAAGTATAGTAAATGAAAACATGATCAAAAGCATGGAATATGTTTAAGTGCTTCATTCTTAGCACCCCCCCCAGTACTAGTTTACCAAACTAATGTTTCAAATTGAAAGGAATTAAGACAGAAATATTGAAAAAGCAGACTTGATGACAGCATAGAACTGTATGTTCAAATTTATTTAGTATTTGACAGGAGATCTTGACCATGAAACAGGAATGAGACCACATGAACCTATATAGCCCAGCCTGGTGCACAGCTGTCTAATTTCCTAGGTAGTATTTAGTTATTTTTTTTAATAAAAAAATCTATGTGAATATTACTGCCTTAATAGAAATCTCATTAAAAATATGTGAGAGGTCATTTAAAAGAGTTAAATTTGATACACTTTGTATTTTGAGAAATTTTACTATGTCTGGCTTTTAACTGCTATCTGCAAGTCCACTTTAGGCAAGGAAGTTACTGTGTAGTCTGCGTACTCATTGTACTGATATCTACATAGATTGCATACCTTGACATATGGTCCCATTCTGTTTGCAATACAGATGAAGATGGATTAGGATTAACATACATTCTACAAAGCTAACCCAGTGAGCAACTGTTAAAGAAGCTGTTCTATTCTCCAGTACTCACCAGAAATTCTAGTCACTAAATATCAAGCAAAGTAAGCATTAGAGTAATTGTTCTGACTAGTTTCCTGTGCAGATGCTTTACTCCAGAATAAACTACAGTTTATTTTAGAAATCATGTTTACATAAAGAAAGTATGAATAATTTATTTTATTTTATTTTATTTTATTTTATTTTATTTTATTTTATTTTATTTTATTTTATTTTAGGAATGAGTAACTTTTGTTTTCATGAAGAAACACAGAACACAGATTCTAGCTAGATGAGGAAGTTTCTGTGTTTGAGTTTGAAAAAACAGTTAAGTCTGTACCCCCGAACAAAGTCCAGCACCAGGCACCAGGCGACACAACTTCCAAATTCTATAAATACTTGAACCACACTCTGGAACATATTTTTACAGTATTCTCTCAGTACAAGAAATTGTACTTGATACCTAATCTATGTTATTGCTTTAAGGTTAGGCACAATTCTAGGATCCTTATCTTTTTGGCATACTTAATGCATTTTTCTTGTTTGTCTGTTTTTAATCTAAGCCATTGCTTAGAGCACTAGTGACCCAGTTCCTTCCCTGGCTTGTTTACAGTTGAGGTGAGTCTGTACAAAACAGATAAACTATGAGTACTAAGAGATTATTGAATACGATTTAATACTCTGTGTCGGCTTGCACGCTTGTGATGGTATTACTATAGGCAACTGAAAAATCCTATCTTCAAATGAAATTATCTTAAATCTTCACTGCTTCTTATGGCCTATGCTATTTGTGAATTCAGATTGATCTTTGTAGGCTCAAAATCCAATCTGTCCTTTAACACAGAACACAGAATTCTATTCTAAAATCCAAAGGTTTTTTTTCTTTTTTTTTTTGGGGGGGGGGTATGGGGGAAGGGAAGCTGCTTTCTGCTTAATTGTGAAGTCTTTGCACAGAGAAAGCAGACGGTTAGAGATATGTTTATCACAATAGATAACATCAGTCACTGAGGTAATCATACTCTAGGCCATTTTTGGGCATTTGGAAGAAATGTGGATCAAATGTTGCTATAAATATGTAAATAATGCCAGCATTTCTTTAATATCATGGATTACAAATAATAGTAGATCAAGGAAGTTTACTTGTTAGCCTTTGTTGAAGAATGCTTGGTTTGTTCTAAGTAAACTTCACTATGTGTGAAAAATGTCCGACAAAAGTTGAACTCTTCCAATTAAATATTCTCTCATATCATACCAGACTTCTTAGAATAGTCTTTCCAATGAATAAATGAAGACAGATCCCACAGTCTTGTGAAGATCTTGAATTCTATATCTAAAACTTTTTTTTCTTTATCTTAATACTCTAGAGTACGTGCTCTACCAACAGATGTACTGATGAAAAGCATAACCATTTACCACCATCAGCCTTCTTCTAGAGGTTACATTTTTAGCATACCTGCTTTTGAGCTGCTTACACAGCTACTAATTCTGTAAACATATCTCAGATTACCTTTAGCAGTTTAACTAGAAGGTCTTTGCTTAACCTAGGTCAAGTTAACTGAAGAAGAAAGGAGAAATCCCTCAAGTTGATCTCCGACCCATACAAGGAGACGATTTTGTAGGTGGAGGTTGGCTGCTGAAGCATAGTGAAACCAGAATACACTGTGTCTGTAATTCCGTCTTAGTTATTTCTTTTTAAAGAAGATGGGTAAACATTTATCCTTTACAGTTGGCTAATCATATAGAGAAGCATGGGAGATCTTTGCTACCACACATAAAATATTAACCAGGGGCCTACCCAGATTGTACCCTGACCCCAATTTTTGAAGATGCCCTACATTTCAAAGGGAAATCTCCTGTAGGCATGCAGGCCAAAATAAAATCACAGTTTACTCCAGCCATGGTCAAGACTATAGGGAGTGACTCTAGAGAAGAAAAATGAAAACGAGAAAGGCAACTGTCTGCATAGAGCATCAAGAGTTAATAACTGCTTTTCCCTTGCAGTTATCTACCTAACATCACAAATTGCTGACCCCGGATAGATACCTAAATTGAGCTGAGAGCTAATAAATGCTCCTGCTGTCTTGCACTTATTTCAGGAGACTGACATCTGAACTTCAGGAAAAACTGTATCCAGAAATGGAGGAAGTGAAAAGTCACATTAGCAACAGCTTTAGCCTACATACTTTCTAAGTGTAAATATATCTCACTTGAGAAGCTTCTAGAACAAATCAATCTGTTATGGCAGGTCTGCTTGGGGTCTAATCTGAGTTTCTAGATAGAAAACAGTAGGAGGCAGATCCTACCATAGTAAATGCTCAGTGATCAGAAAAGTGCCCTGTAATGAAGGCTGGAAAAGACTGCAGATACATTTCCTGTGGTTGCAAAAAGAAGCTTTCCCAGCTTCTGTTTGCATCATTTAGGCAGAAGTGTTGTGTTGCTGAGGACCTTGCAGTGGGATTCATGGGGTCTGGCTTGTGTTCTGTAACAAGTGACAAAGCAATTTGCATCTTTGGACCAGGTCCAATACAAACTATAGGCAATTATGCCAGATACATTGTTCTGAATCTGTATATAAGAACTAAAGTGGTGACAGCCTGCTAAGAGCCTGCTATTCCTTATTTTTCTTTATTAAAAATAAAATCAAGTATAACTTCTCACGTATTGCTCAATGCATCCTCTGTAAGGGACACAGCTGGAACAGAGGAGAAACCGTGCTACATCTGACCACACAGTCTGGTATTTTCAGAGGATGTGAGCTACTCCAGCCCTTTCCTAAGGCTTCCAGCTGCCACTGCACAGCCAGCTACGAGCTGATGTGCTCTCGATGTGCTCTTGATGTGTCTCTGATGTGCTCTCGGTGCCTCTCCCACTCCTCTTCTCCATCCTGCTCCCTCAGACTGCTGGCTGCCTTGTCTGGGGAAGCAAAAAAGTCCTGAGCCTGAAAATGGGAAGTGGGAATGGCAGAGAGTGAACCCAGCATGAAACCAACTGGCATCCTGCTCGGCTGGGGGAAGGGACTGAGTAACATATGGTTGCTGATGGCTAATCACTGCTTAAAATGGTTGCCAGTTCTGCTGCTGCTTAATAAAGTGTAAACATCTTTATACAAAAGCACCATGGGTCACTGTGTTGTAAATATGCCATCAGTATTTCTAGCAATTTTATTTTAGTTAGCTCGTTAGCTTTTTTTACTTTAAGGTGCCAGTTTGCAGTGATATATAATAAGCATGCTATAGGCAAATAATTCATAAAAACAAAATGTCTCTAAAACATACAATGCAAACTACCCAATAAGACCTCAGAGTTGCTGTTGATAAGGCACTTACATATTAAAATAGATCTTCATTATCATAACTGAAGCCAAAAGAAATAAAGCTAAAATATATGTATTGTTTTTCTGGGGGCAGTTGCAAAGCACCACCACCTGAATTCTGGTGGTTTCTGAAACCATTTCATGACCACTGAAGTCATGTAGTGCATGTATAAATCCACATGGGAACTCCAGTCTTTATTTGTGCTTCAATACAGAACAAAGATGAGATGAAAAGTTAGTTTTCGAACATTTCTTTTGACCTAGTTAAATGCTGTGTTTTGAATCTTCTAAATTATATAACATTTCTGTCTCTGTGCTCTAAAACATGCTGTGTGTTGTATTGTTACTTTTTCCAGGAAGTCTGACTTAGAATTGTTGCTTGTGTCCATAAATCTCCAGAATTTTTGATACATCCTTTGTTGGTATTTTTGTCCCAGCATTTAATATCAGAACACGAAACACAGAGAGAACACTTGGCTCACATCGGTTCTGTCCTGACCTACCAAGCAGTAACAAAAAGTATGATTCATACGCACTATTATTAAGCAGTGTCCCTGTGTCCTGGAGGGTACCCCAGGACTTTTACCCATATAAAGTAAATTCAAAGCAGAAGAGAGCAGTTCGGTGAGCACATGGGAGTTTTTATGTGCTTATTTTCCTACATTGTTGTTCATCACAATTAAGTCCAACAAACCACAGTAAATTCGGCCTGTGATAGTCTTCCTCTTACGAGATTCTGTTGGTATAAGGACAGATAGCACGTGTCTGGGCTCTTTGTTTTCTTTTCTTCTTTAGTAGAAATGCATATAAGCAAGTTGTACAAGGAAGGAGATAATCTTTTCCTTTCTGGAACAGATAAATGAATTTTGGATTAGAAAAGAATAAAATTAATAAAGCAAATATTTTTTACTTAGTGTGACGAAATGGCCACTGTCAGGATCCATTTCTGTAAGACCTACAGGAAGACATTTATGTCTAGAAGAAGGCAATGTGTAAAGCTCTGCAAATTCTTACTGTGAGGCAGGAATTTGCAGAAATTACAAAAAATGCAGCGTGAGTATACTGACATGCTCTTCATTTGTCAGCTCGGTGTGTGGGTTTCTCCTGGTGGGAAAGGATATTTTTCTCAGGAAGTCTGAGAAGAAATGTAGAAGGCAGGGGTGCTTCCTGCTTGGATGGGAAAATGAAACCAGCAGATGCATCAGGACCTCTCCTGGCGTGCTCCTCCAGAACCCACCCTGTGCTGTTCTGCTGCTCGATGCTCTTTTCACCTGTTTGGGTTACCCATCTCCACGGCTTTTGCTCTCTTTTTGTTCTCCCTCTTTTTCCCCAAAACAACAGGCTGCTTCCTCAACTCTTCTTCCAATGCAAGGGAAAGATTGTTACTCTCAGACCTGTTCTTGTATGAAAATACTTGTTGCAATTCTTAAAATTACAACAGGTATTGATTACACTTCACTGCTCTATTATTTCACTTCTACCCTTTATTCACTGCTTAGGGGATTTATCTGAACATTTACAATACCAATGCTGAAAGCATCAGTTTTCTAGTATTTGTGAAGGAGCTGTGTAGCTAATACCACATCAGATATGCCTTGACCATTGTAAGATATTTCTTTGTCAGTGCTTCTTGAATTGTAGGCTAAAATATCTGCACAGAATCTTAAGATGGACTGGTTCAAGTCGTGAGGAACATGGTTAATTTATTATGGATTTCAACAGAATTTGTTCCTGTCCTCCTTATTGGGCGTTTCATTCTCTGACCAGGAATAGATGATACAATATAATTAGCCATAAAAAACAAAGAGAAATAATCACTTAAATATAAAAAAAAAAAAAAAGTGATCTTCTTTCATCAAAGTATTCCAAATGCAGTAAATGTACCACATTTCTGTGGAAAGGTCCTGGAGAAGATGGCACCCTGTTAACCACTGTAATGCAGAAACAAGTTCAGAACAATTGGTGGAAGGTGCAGTGCAGGCTGAAGTGCAGAAGAGGAAATACTGACACTTTGGATGTCTATGTGGAGTTATCACTCTTAAAATTCTAAACACAGAGAAATACTTGTTTGGTAAAGCTGATGAAAATCTGCATTGCCCATTTACCAAGGGTACCATTGCAAATTTGTATAGTTCAATGCTACTTGAAGAACCACATTTGTGCTGTTGCCTGCACTCAGAAGGAGAAATGCTAAAAGTAGTAATCAGCAATTCATTAATATTTAAGTTTCTTCAAAGGCACTCAACTCTGTGCACAGGTAAATTTTCCCATGTATAAGTCTCGATTTGATCATACAGTGACCAAATATTATATTTTGCTGTAAATTATGTGAGCTTTGTACATACTGTAATTGTCCAAAAACAGGCACAATCCATTCTGGTCTGACGTACACAGTTTAAGATCATTACTTTTATGGTTCAAAGTAAAGATAAGGTTTTTTTTCCATCCATCAAATGCTTTATTCTCATTTTAAAGTCCATCATATGGTAGCATATCCACACTTACCATAGCAAGCCGTAATTACTGCTATTTTGTACTCAATTTATGTATTCTTTCTTCTTATTTAAGTTTGAGCCAACCTACTTCTCAGTTGACTATTGTTTGGCTGATTGGCATGGTCAATGTCAATTCTACCTTCATGTCTTTCCTTTTTCTTCTTTTATACAACATTTGAAAGGCAGCTCTCACTTAGGCTTTCTCTGTAACTTTCTGTAACAAACAAAATCTAGCTCTGATAATTCTGAATTCATATTTTAATAAATTCTTTTAGCAATAGAAATAGCTGATTGATTTCTCCCCATCACCTGTAGTTGGCATAAGTGAATATGCCATATACATGTGGTTAGTCACATTATATGACAATAGTGTAGTCTTGTGTGGAATTTTTGGTATTTTTTCTAGTTATATAAATGAAGATAAAATGCGAAATTTCTGGTAAAAAAAAAAAAAAAAAAAAGTGCTATAAGGCAGGAAATATATCAATTATGACTCCAAACTAACAAAGTGAAAATCTTCAGAATTTCAGAGAAGATAGCGAGTGACTCTGAAGATTACCACTGGAATAAAGGCAAGATAGAGGATAGAGTGAATAGTTTGGTGTGAAGGCTGCAGCTGCTGAGGCATGAGGCATATCCTGAAGGATAGGTACATTCATGTGCTGGAACAGAAGCATCCCCGTTCCTGACTTCGAAAATGCTGGTAGGAGACCTTGCAGGTCTAGTAGCATGTATTTTTCACAAGTCCTTCAATTCAGAGTGCTACTCCGTGACTGAAAAATAATAGATAAAAAGGGAGAAGTAATCTTGACGACTGCAGGACCAGTAATTCAGTTTCAGAAAAAATATGACAGAAAAAAAAAAAAAAAGTATCAAAAGGCATAGAGATAAATAAAGGGTATAATAAGACCTCCCCTGTGTTTCAACTTAGATCAGGCCAGACTACTCTGATGTTTTTCTTTGATGAGATAAATACATGTCACATAATTAGTAAAATAATAATAGAAGAGTAATGGGAAGAAGACAGCTGTGAGAGAGCAGTGAATGATGAGAAGCATTTCATAGATACGAAGGGACCAGTCCATGGAACAGAAAACAACGTGCCTGGGCAAAATGCACTGACGGCATAGAGATGCACTGACACTACAAAGTGGTGTTGGGTAGTGTTGAGAAAGATGTGAGCAGCTTTGAAGGCTGAATCATGAAATACAGTGCTATTTGCTAGACCGAAGGGAAAAGTCGTAACTTGCAGGCTAATAGCAAAACATTTCTGCCTGGCAAGAGGTAGTCATTGAAACGAGAAGAAAAGCTGGGTGTAGCAGATGATCATGAGGTAACGGTAATGCTGTATAGCAGAAGCACGTTCAGGGAAGACAGGAAGTTAGGAAAATTGCTGGATGAGAATCTTGTGAGGACTCTGCAACTTTTCTTCATCCCAGTCTGAGTGAGTGAGTGCTGTCACGACAGAAGCAAAGCAAGATTGGTGTGGAAACGGAGAACAAAACCGGTATGCACACTGCAAAGACTTCTGCACAAGAACAGCTTTCCCTGAATTCATGGCAGTGCAAACCCCAGGGAAAAGGAAATGCTGTCTAACACAGGAGAGGCTTCCAGCAGAACAGACAGATAGAAGCTGACCACAAACAAGTGCAAGCTGGAAACTGGAAGGCTCGTAACTAAGGAGTTAAGGAGTGAGATGGTTCAAAAATACCCTTCTTCATACACAAATGTTCAGTTTTGTAAACAGTCTGGTTTTTATTCATTTTTAATTTGATGCTGGGGACTTAGGTTGAATGTTCAGGTTTTAATTTCCTTGCATATAATTGCTAGGTAATTATCTTACAAAAGAATTGCAGTATCCTTTAGTTAATTTACTGAGTAAATGACTGTCAGATAGGAACCTTGTCAAAGATCTTTTTGCTTTTTAACAGATGTGTATTATTGTTTTTTTTTGTTTGTTTGTTTGCTTTTTACTTTTTTTTTTTTCATTTTCTGGTGAAGAATCTTTTGAGTGGTACACTATCACTTTGATTTTGAGTGTGTGTGGCACAGAAATACCACGTACAAATTAACAAAATGAGCAACCTCCTATGCGAGTGACTTAAGTCAGTTATTATCCTTAGTGACATCATTTTGTGGGCAAGACTGACGAGTAGCAGGCAGAAACATTATGTGTATAATCTCTGCATAGAACCAAATGGCAGGTTACAAAGATTATTTGCATAGGGACATTTGCAATCATATGGTCTCTGTACACAGAGCTATGAACAATTGGTACCAAGAGGAACACTCCCAATATTTATTTTTTTTAATGTTGCAAGAGGGAACAACTTATGCCAATATGGGGTACATCTTTCCCTTATTAAGTCAGAGGTTCATCAGTACAAAAGATTGCCCACTGCAGTTAAAACTCAGTGAAGTACAGAAGGCATGACACAGTAAGCAGTAAGGAACAATTTATTTGGAAAGTTGTTTTTTTTTTTTTTATGTCTCCCTAAACACCCCAGGGACTACAGGAGAGAGGCCTGTTTAGTGGCCTGCACTCATGGTGTTTCTGGTAAGTCGCAATGCATTGCATTTTAAGGTGTGAGTCACGATGCAGCCAGTGTTTGTCAGAACAGCACAGTTCAAGTACAGCCTCTCGTACCAACATTTCAAAAGATGACTTGCCACTTGTGCTATAATCCAAGACTTAGTAGAGCACTTGTATGTTCTGCCCAAGATGCAAGATAAGGATCATATGAGAATAATAGATATTTCTTTGCCTTTTCTACTTTTATTTTTTTTTCTTCTTTTGTCTAGACACTCTAATGATATTAATTACAATGATTTCTTAGATGAGTGATTACTTCAGCTTCAATGCTGTTTTATCTCACCAACATTGGTCAGAATCCATGAGAGGAACACAAGCTTAGCAAAACTTTGGCCTCTTAGCCTTGTTTTGTTAGAAAACTCTTGGCAGAGCAAGGTACCTCTTTTTTATTATTATTTTAATATACAAAAATAATTTTTATTGAAACACAAGAAAAAGCTAGCAGTGACACTTTCTTTGCAGATGCAAAACTCTTGCAAGCCAACATTCAGCCCAGAAGGTGCCAAAAACATATACCCAGGACTTCTCCTTTCATCCCTCCTTTTTCTCTGTCTCCAGCATGACAATCTGCCCTTGACATATACACAAACCTTCTGGGAACAAAGGGTGGCAGAGCCCCTCCACCTGCGTGCTGTATTTAGCTTGTTGTGAGTACAAGCATTTGGAAAAAGCACTGTTGGTGTGGTTTGAGCGAGCTGGTGCTGCACATTTGTTTACACAAACATTTCTTGTGTTTATCCTCAGTGGAAGGCAGATATTGCACACCAGTTTCAGTTGTGTTTAACCCACTCCAGACAATGACATTTGTTTCAGCAGTGTCAGCACTTGGCAAACTGCAGTCTGTATTAGGCTGTGTATTAACCTCTTAATAACCAAGTGGTTGTGTTGCTATGGCCAGGCTTCAGTTCCCAGCAGAACCCTTCATTAACTCCACACAGAATACTAAAAGTGCATTTGTTTTCTTTAGATAATGAAATCCATCTTGTAATAGCTTTTAGCCCAGTTGTTGCCTAGTTGCTCATTCATATTCTTTCATCTCATTTTTAGATAACATTGTCTGCATGACAGATACCTATTTGCTGCAGTGTTTGTCAATAAACAGGGCCTGCCTTTATAAAGATATTTTTATAGAAAAGACACTGGGTATGAGTGCATTTCTGTTATAAATACAATGCTCAGATATATACCAACTCATCTGGTATAATTGAACCTCCTTCTCCACACATCTCCTAAAACATTTTCACTAACTCTGGTTTAAAGCAGCCAGCACAGTCTACAAATTGTATTACCAACAATTTAATGGGCTGTTGCTCAAAATAGTATTCTATGTAATGGAAAGGAAAACTTGATGCTACTCACTACTTGACGGGGAAGGTCTCCTCACAGAAAATGACATAGGGAAAGCAGAGACGTTTAATGCTTTCTTCACCTCTGTCTTCAACACTGATGATGGGCTTCGGGAACTGGGATGCCTTGAGCTGGAGGACCATGATGGTGGGAATGACAAACTCCCAACTGACCCTGAACGTGTGCAGGATTTGCTGCTCCACCTGGATCCATACAAGTCCATGGGTCTGGATGTGATCCATCCCAGGGTGCTCAGAGAGCTGGCTGATGTCATCACAGGACCTCTCTCAATTATTTTTCAATGACCTTGGGAATCCGGAGAGGTCCCAGTAGACAGAAAGCTGGCAAATGTTGAGCCAATTTTCAAGAAGCGAAAGAAAGAAGACCCTAGCAATTACAGGCCTGTCAGTCTCATGTCAGTGCCTGGTAAAATCATGGAGAAGATGATTCTTGAAGTTATTGTAGTGCACTCGGGGGACAATGAGGTCATTGGTCCCAACCAACATGGGTTCGTGAGGGGCAGGTCCTGCCTAACAAACTTGATTTCCTTTTATAATAAGATCACGCATTTAGTCGATCAAGGGAAACCAGCTGATGTGATCTTTTTGGACTTCAGCAAGGCTTTTGACATGGTTTCCCATAGGATCCTACTAGACAAAATGTCCAGCATACAACTTAACAAAAATACCATATGGTGGGTGAGCAACTGGCTCATGGGCAGGGCTCAAAGGGTTGTGGTAAATCGGGCCACATCTGGCTGGCGGATGGTCACTAGTGGGATCCCTCAAGGCTCCATTCTTGTGCCAGTCCTTTTCAATGTCTTTATAAATGAGTTGGGTGTAGGACTAGAAGGTGTTTTGAGCAAATTTTCTGACGACACAAAACTTGGAGGAGTTGTAGACTTGGATGAGAGTGGAAAGGCCTTGTGGAGAGATCTGCACAGATTGGGCAATCACCAACCACATGAAGTTTAACAAAGACAAGTGCCGTGGAGAGCTGGGACGGGGCAACCCTGGCTATATGTACAGACTGGGCAATGAGACGCTGGAGAGCAGCCCCACAGAGAGGGATCTGGGGGTCGTGGCTGACAGCAAGTTGAATATGAGCCAGCAGTGTGCCCTGGCAGCCAGGAAGGCCAACCGTGTCCTGGGGTGCATCAAGCACGGCATTACTAATTGGTGGAGGGAGGTGATTGTCCCGCTCTGCTCTGCACTGGTGCAGCCTCACCTCGAGTACCGTGTGCAGTTCTGGGCACCACAGCACAAGAAGGACATGAAACTGTTGGGAGAGTGTCCAGAGGAGGGTGACAAAGATGGTGAAGGGCCTAGAGGGGAAGATGTATGAGGAGCGGCTGAGGGCACTGGGCCTGTTCAGCCTGGAGAAGAGGAGGCTGAGAGGGGACTTCATCACAGCCTACAACTTCCTCGCGAGGGGGAGTGGAGAGGCAGGTGACCTATTCTCTGTAAACGCCAGTGACAGGACCCATAGGAACAGTGTTAAGCTGAGGCAGGGGAAGTTTAGGCTGGACATCAGGAAGAGGTTCTTCACCGAGAGGGTGGTCGCACACTGGAACAGGCTCCCCAGGGACGTAGTCACTGCACCGAGCCTGTCTGAATTTAAGAAGTGATTGGACTGTGCACTTAGTCACATGGTCTAAACTTTTAGGTAGACCTGTGCGGTGCCAGGAGTTTGACTTGATGATCCTTATGGGTCCCTTCATACTCAGGATATTTCATGATTCTAAGATTCTGTGAAAAATCATCAGTTACTGCAGGCATCCAGTAGGTAAACTAAGCTTTTCTTTATGTGCACACTGTAATTCTTTAATGAGGCCTGCTTGTAGAATTGTTTCCTCCTTAAATAAATTCACAGAAGACAAAGCTGAAACTTTCTAAGATGTGTTTTAATTTTAAGTTTTATATTGGTATTGTTCAGTAGCGTTAAGTGCAGCCAGCGTCAGTGGTGGAATACCTTTATACCTTAGACAATGGATTGGCTGCTTCCTCCACAGACATGTTGCCCCTTGATATTTGGCACGTTTGTGGAAAATAATTTATAGCTTTCTGGTGAGTGTGAAATCCTGGACAGGTTCATACTCACTTTTACCCACTGTTGCCATGTTACGTGATGGGGTATAATGTTGCAGCTACATGTCTGACAGTGTGGAAGGCAGTTAATGCCTTCTGAGTTTGTTTGCTTGATTTTTGTTTTTGTTTGTTTGTTTGTTTGTTTGTTTTTCTTTTTTTTTGTGCATGTTGTTGTTTGTTTGCTTGGGGTTTTTGAAAGCTGACAGCGCTTACAGTAGTTTTGTATGTGATATTCAGGAGTTACACATAACAGGGTGTTGAGATATGCAATGTTATAAAAACTTCCAGGCACTGGTGTGTTGCTTTTTCTGGACCACCTGGATATGAGCATTATCTGAAATTTACAGCTTGGATAGATCTTACACATTCTAGAGTCAGACTCCGGAAAACTGTGGGCCTGCTTGTTCTCTCACGGTGATGCAAAGTAAGAACAATCAGATTTGTATGTGTGTGAATCAGAGTAGATACAATGAGCAGGAAAAGGTGGAAGGTAGTATGTCCAGATGAAGTCTAAACAGCAGTTAAAGTTTGTAAACAATATATTTGCACAACTACAATTTGCAGGGAAAAAAAAAAAAGAAAAGAATTATATACTTGCAAAACACAACAAATTTATAGTATCAGTAAATTATTTTTCATACCATTCAATAAAATTTCTGTCCTTACTGAAATCAGAAGGTAATGTCTCTCCTTTTTTAATGGAGGAAAATCTCCAACCTAGGTTCAAAATCTGGTGTCCAGTGTTGCATAGTAAAGAGTCTGGGTAACATTAAACAAAAAAATTAAATTTCTCCATAGTCTTTTCAGATATGGATGTAACGGATATGAGTTTTCTGCAAGAAGCGTAAAACTGGTCTTGTGGCTGACGCTGCTAAAGGGTCATTTCTTTTGGATGAATATTAAATGTATTTTTCCAAGGTTCTGCTAAGCCTCTGGAACTGTAATTTAGTGTATATTTTACTTTCAAGCCGAAGATAACGTCATCTTTTCCCTCATCATTATTGTTAAAATAATCTTGTTTGGTTTCAATAAGTGTTTATTTTTCCCTTATAGATTTCATTCCTGGCCTCTGCTTACCTCAGTCAACATCTCTCAGAGGAAAGTTGCTCTGCCCTTGCATCTGTTACGCATTACCTTTACCTCTGCCAGTTCAGCTGGATGCTTATTCAGGTTAGTCTCATAATCCTCTTTCACCCCCCTCCCCAAAACCTCTTTAAAAGTAACTGATACTGTGATTCTATTATTTCTTACTATCCATATGTATTTGCAATTCAATACTACTGGGGAGGCAAAGTATTATATATTCTTTATTCAACCTACAGTGTCAGAGCAAATATTCAAGACTTTTCCCCTAATATCCATAATAATCTCACTTTGTCCTATAGAAGTTATTGGCTCAAAACACTGACAGACTGGTTTATTGGAGTTTATTGTTTTTTTAAATGTCTCTTCTTTAGTCTGTTGAAACAGTCTCTTAAAGTTGAAATGCAAGTATAAACTACAGTCACTTTTGGAGTCAGTAGTGATTTAGTCATTAAACCTGTATAATATGACAAACATAGCTTCATAAGATTGCATTAAAATAAGGAATATATACATTTGTAGATACTCCCAGAATTTTGAAGTATTATACAACAGTACATGATAAAAAAAAATAATTGAACTTATGTAGAAGACCATGAACAATCAAATTTGTCATGGAAAAGTATCAGTTGTAACTTAGTCAAAGTAAAACCTGTGAGGTTGTTTGGAAAACACATTATCAGATCGTCTTCTAAAAATGTACATGTAACACTAATACATGAATTATAAGATTTTTTTTGTCTGTTATTTTGATAGGATTTCTCTATAGCACATTTATTGCATCATTTAGCATTATAGATGGAGCCACGTACATTGCTATGCCAGTTCTCTAATATGCAGGTTGTAAGATCAAACAAGGAACTGCAAATTACGGTATATATCCAAATGCAACTTTTTCTTCTACTGATATTCATGTGGTATAAGGCATTTTCTTGGGATTGTGTCAGGCTGACATTCACTGAGAACCCTAACAGGCTGTTTAACAGCTCCACTGTGACTAACTAACAGCAGTTTTAAAGGAGAGAAGCAAATAAATTGTCTAAAAGCACATTACAGACTTAATGGAGAAAGGGCTGAATGGGTGTTTTAGGTACTGTTTAATGTGGTGTGTGTGTTGTGGTATAGTTAGATGTGGATGTAGATGGTCTGTCATTTACGTTGCTTTTGCAATTGTTGCTAAAAATGCAGCACTATTTTGTTTGGTTTGTTCAGTCCATACTGAACAGAGCTCTGAACTGCTCTGTCTCTAGTGAGGCAGTAATGCTGCTCTACTAATGCTCTTTTATTGTCATTTTTTTCTTTTCCCCTGAATGTATATAGTTAGCCAGAAAAGGTATTCTCCCTACTGGAGGTTTCTTTCTGCTCAGTCTGTCAATACTGATTTTTTTCTTCTTCATCTTCTCCTTCATCTTGCTCGGTGTACGACATTCTCTTAGGTTGACTAACCTAAATTATTCTGTGACCTGTAGATACATTTCCATCTTCTTCACAGCTCCTCATTTACTTCATTCCTAAGTCACTTCAGAGCACTTGAATGTTTCCTATTTTGGACAGGCAAATGAATACTTTTAAATTACCACTTTAGTAGGAGATCTCATGTTTGACTGCAAAGTGGCTTGATAGGACTTTATGTTCCCACTCTATGGGTGTTACATTACATTAAGTAGCAGATAATTCCCTTTTGGAATGCTTGCTCTTCCAAGGATTAATTGCATATAATGACAACAACAGCAACAACAAAAAAGCATGACAGCAGGTCATTTTTATGGCTATAGTTGAAATCTGTTGTTATTTTTTGTTGGAGTAAACTTCTGCCAGATCCTATGAACTTGGATGTGCCATTTGATTCTGTGGGACGTCAGGCTTGTATTAGTCATGAGGACTCTTCATGCAAATTTGAGGTGACAAAGGTGCTTAAGACGGAATCCTTCATTAGGTGCTGGGCGATGAGCTGACAAGCAGCCAGGAGTAAAACTCAGAATTAAGGGGAATGGCCCTTTTTCTAGGTACAGGTCTTCATCTGTGAATAATTTCTGTAGTTTGAAAGCCCCAAAAGGAAAGGAATCATCTGAAATGTAGATGAATCCAGCCCTCAGCTGCAATATAATCCTCTTGATAGGGAATAGGTCCTGAATTCATATCTCTCATAGCAGAACTAAGTGAATTAACTGCCTAGCAATTGTTTATTTTGCAGTAATAATTTTGTTGGAACTGTCCCAGCTTATAAAAATAGTTCTATATTTATTGGAGCAAGAACTTCTCTAGCTGCTACTTCTTGCATCTCTTTCCCTACTGTGATTCAAGTCTGATGACTCAGATCAACAGAAGACCTTGAGTTTTCTGTGGACTGGAGCCCTCAGCTGACCTATGAGAAGACTTGGGTTTCAATACCATTCTTTGGACACAGACTTGAACCTTGAATTTCCTTATACTGACAGTGTATCTGATCTTTATCCCGTTCTGCAGTAGAAAAACAGTGCCTTGGCCACAGGGATAGTTTGGAGTAGGCAGATGGGTCAGCCTTCTTCGACACAATTTGGGAGAGGAGAGGACTGTCCTCTGAATTGTAGCAGCTATATTGGAAAAAGCTGTGGATCTAGGGGAAATCTGGACTGACAGGGAAAATCTAGATGCTACATCTGTCTGAATGGCAGGTTTAAATTCACAGGACATTTTGTATTTCTGCTATATTTCTGTGTTGCTGTTTGTATTTCTCAGCATTGTAGACTTAAAATACACAGATCATGTGTGCAGAATTAATAATATATTCATACTCACACGGGACTTATATGATTCTGTCTGGGAAACTGTGAAAATATGAGAACAGATTCTGTATTGCTCATGCAGCCACTCTGCCATCTGCAAGGCTGCACAGAACAGTGCATATGCCTGATCACTCTATACATATTTGCTAGTGCCAGCCTTGATCACTGCACACAGAAGTAGATAAACATGACAATCGAGTGTGGGTTGTGTGCAGATGTGTGCAACTTGCTATGAGCTGAAACATCCAGAAAATCCAGACAATATTAAGTGATGAAATCACTGAGCAACATTTCCAGGCAACAAATGTCAGTTGTAAAACCCAGACTTAATAGTAAGTTGGACCTATTCATATTCATTTTTGTAGTCCAGATCTTTCATTTTCTAGATTTCAGGACAACTTCCTTACTTTTTCGTCCTGATCTATGTATTTTCTGCATGTTGCTAGATGTAACTAGATGCTTAAACATTATTATATCTTAATAATGGTTGCAATAACAAAACACATAGCACAGTATTCTAATTCTTCTTCCATTTTTAGCTCCTTGTAAGCTTACATTTGATATCACTGTTTATGCTACCCACACAGCTACTGCCAACATGCTTGCCAAAATGCAGGAACAGAAAGGACCTCAGAGGCAGAAGGAAAGAAAGGTCTGTCTGCAGAGGCAGAACAAAGGGCACATCAAATTGTCCTTGTCACAAGGTTGTCTGAGTGTTCCTTTTGTATTGAATTGTCTTGATTCCTGGATTTTATCTATGGATTTCATAGAATCATAGAATCAAAGAGTGAGTTTGGTTGGAAGGGATCTTAAAGGTCATCTAATGCCAACCCCCCTGCAATGGGCAGGGATGTCACCCACCAGACCAAGTTGCTCAGGATCCCATTCAACCTGGTCTTGAACAGCTCCAGGGATGGGGCAGCCACAGCTTCTCTGGGCAGCCTGGACCTGGGCCTCACCGCCCTCTGAGTGAAAAATTTCCTTGTAACTTCTAATCTACATGTAAATCTCCCCTGTTTTACTTTTAAACCATTCCCCCTTGTCCTATCATGATCTGCTCAAACCCTCTTCAGGTACTTGAAGGCCTCGGTGATGTCTCCCTGAAGCGTTCTCTTCTTCAGCCTGAAGAGACCCAGGTGTCTCAGACTTTATTCACAGAAGAGGTGCTCCAGCCCTCTGATCAACTTTGTGGTCCTCCTCTGGACCTGCTCCAACAGCCCCACACCTGTCTTGTGCTGGGAGCCCCAGACCTGGATGCAGTACTCCAGGTGAGACCAGGGCAGAGCAGAGGGGTGCAGTCACCTCCCTCGCCATGCTGGCCACTCCTCTGTTGATGCAGCCCAGGATGCAGTTGGCCTTCTGGGCTGCAAGCACGCACTGCTGGCTCATGTTAAGGTTTTTGTCCACCAGAACCCCCAAGTCCTTCTCTGCAGGGCTGCTCTCAGTGATTTCTTCTCCCAGTCTGCACTCCTGTCTGGGATTGCCCTGGCCCAGGTGAAGCACCTTGCACTTGGACTTGTTGAGCCTCATTAGGTTCACATGGTCCCACTTCTCAAGCTTGTCCAGGTCCCTTTGGATGTCAACCCACATCAGCCAGTTCCATTTTATGACCAAAGACAGTTTCTGTAGGTTGTATGATGTTAATGACATTTCTCAGTCTTTCAAGGATGAGGCAGTCTTGACTGAAGAAGGAAAGGTAAGCAAGGTGTAAAATACACTTAGTGTCCACAGCATGAATTTAACCTGAAATATTTGCCTCGTACTAATGCTGAAATTCAGAAGACTTGCTTCTTACAAATGTCCCCATGTACAAATGGATGTTGCTCCAGCATAAGCCTGTATGTTCAAATTCAGTCTGTGCTTTTATCTTAGGGGGACAAACTAAGGGTGCCTTTCAGTGTGCTGTTGTTCTTGTGACAATCATTTTTCAGGAAACATGACTCAAAGCATTTTCTAACTTGTTAAAAAAAAAAAAAAAAAAAGAGTGCAATAATGGTAAAAACTGTCTTTTGAGGAGAGAATGAAATTTATGTAGTCCTCAGCTGTGATTTCTGACACAGAGAAAGATTATGGAAAAAGGCAGACTCTGTTCTGTTTTGATCCATTGTAAAAGTGGAGTAAGCAGAGAAAGTGGCAGTTCAATAAGCAAAGTAAACTGGAGTGAATGTCATGAGCTTGATATCACCCATACCTGAATAGAATCCTTGTCCTTTGTGGATTTTTAATGGCAACATATGGTAACCTAAAGGTGTTGTTTGTTTGCTTTTTTATATATAAGTTTGTTGCAGACTTGTACGACAAGTACTTATTTTGCAATAAGTTTAATTTTTTTTTGGAGTATGATTAATGGGCTGCTTAACAGCTTACAAAAAGGAATTACACAAAAACATGCAGCCACTCTTAAAATGAAAGCTGTGGCTATTCATAAAAAGAAGGATGTAGGGAAATAGAAGCTTTCCCATTGAGCTGGGAAAAATTATTTAAAATCTTGCAGCTAATGTTTACCTGAAATCCACAGGTATCACTAAAGATAAATGAACGAACAAAGAAATAAAAAGAGTTCGGGTTTCAGGAAGGTAATTTCAATTGATTACCTCATTCAAAAAGAAAAAAAGGTTCACTGACCTTAGTATTGTTTTGTTAGAGTGCTATTTGAATATGTAGTTGTTTCGTATCCTACATCAGGACAATAACAACTTGTACATTTGTTCTCCCACCTGAGCAGCCGAGAAGTGGACTGTACATTTTATTCTTCTGTAGGACTGGTTATTGTTGCAGCATGGCAACAGGAAAGGATTTGCTAAAATTAGCACCGGTATTTGTATTTCATTGGTTCAGTTTTGGAACTTCAAAAGGTTGAAGACAAGAACTTAAAATTATCAAGATAGAAATGTCACTGCACAGGAAACGGCAAACAAACCCAAACTCCCTTACATCTTTGCTGGAGTACTAGCATTAATGTGTTTTCTGTGACAAATGAGGTGAGACAGGTAAATACGACTAAACAAACATGGAGCAAGGACATTAAGTATGGTTTCTTAGAAAGCAATCTGAGTTGCATGGCCAAGAACAATGCTCTCTGGGTAGTCAGAAATAGCAGAACCAACAATCCCTGAGCATAATGGCATAGATCGGTTGAAGGATTCGCTGTCTGGAAACACTCAGTGTGAAGCACAGCCTAGTCACAATTACAGAGACATGTAATTTGAGCATTTCTTCACTCATGTTTCATGTTTCACTGCACAGCTAACATCCATCCATTTCTTTTGAGAACAGGGATGTTTATTAGAAGAAGGTGACAAATAAAATCTTGAATTCAAGTTCTCAATTCCATGTAAAAGTAAAAAAATGCATTGTAAGAGAACAGCCAGTAAGTAGGAAAAATATTTTCACAAACATTGTGTGGATATTTTTCCCCAAATTTTCATCTGTCCAATATTTTATTCCTATGAATGTCCTATGAATGGTATTAATATATATATATATATATTTTTTTTTTTTTCTGTGCTATGTTGCACAGGAAAGTTACAATTATTCAGTAGGTTTTTTTCCTTTCAAGGAAAACAAAATTAGCCTTTGTTCACATAGCACCAGTCACCAAATGACAATAACAAATGTCATAATAATTACTATATTATTAATATCACTGCATATACCAGGCATACAAAATGTCAGTCTTTAGGGAAGCATTCAAAAATGCTTACTAAACTAACGATTTTTCTTGAAAACAAGTTGTTAGCAAATGTAATGTGCTTTATGATTCATGATAGAAAGTATTGTATGCTCATGCTATATAAATCACAGAAAAACCCCTATAATAAAAATTGACTGCTGAGACTTCCATAAGCAATCCACAAAGCAGTAATTAAGTACTTGATTGTAAAAATTCAACCTGCCTGAACGACGTGTTAGACAAACTGTTGGCTGAGGGAAATCTGCAAAATTTCACAAATATTTGTTTTTCTTTGCAATTTTCTTGTCTCTGAATATGGGAATCACCTATCCTAGCAATAGACAGCTTCAAGTTAAGAATATAAATCAACATTATTATATGAAATTCCTGTGTAGTCAGTGGAGAGGTATGAGTATGTGGGTAAGGATCACTGGGTGCCTGAAGAAGTCTGTCCTCTCTGCTCTGCATATTAAGAGACCCTCGAGGCACAACTTTGAATTAGATGCACTTTAGCTAGAAAAAGGTAAAAGTAATCCTTTATTTATCACATATAGAAGGTTAAGAAATAATTTTATAACAAACACAGCTGTAGCTGGTACAGCTTTTAGCTTAAATAGGTTTGAGGTAGAGGGGGTGAAGAAATGTTTTGCAAAACATTCTGATCATGGATGGTTTGGGTCTTTATTAGAAAAAAGTAACGTGCAAATGTGCATAACCAAAAACATACCACATTGGAAAATGTTTCTTCTATTAACTTTTTATGACAAATGTAAAAATCCAAGTAAAACTCTGAATATTTTGTTCTGCTTGAATGGTTTCCGTACTTTCCGTATGACCAGTTATTTCAAGAGATGTTAGCTATTCCACTTTTTCATTTTGATTCATACATGGTTTTAAGTTCTTGTTTATGCTGCTTGATGAGGAGTTAATCATAAGAAGATGCAGAATATTGTAAAGATGCATATGAGTTTACATTCATTCATTCATTCATTCATTCATTATTTATTTATTTATTTATTTGTTTTCCCTCAGACTTTAATACTAATAGTGCACAGAATCACAGAACCACCAAAGTTGCAGGAGTATCTTGAAATTCTCTGGTTGAAACACCTGCTCATGCAGTCAGCTAAAGCAGGTTGCCCAGGACCGTGTCCAGGAAGCTTTTGAGTATCTCCAGAGAAGTAGACTCCACAATATTTCTAGGCAACTTGGGCAACTCTTTGACCACCATCACACAGTAAAAAAGTATTTTCTTGTATTCAGATGGAATTTCATGTACATGAACTTGTGCTCATTGCCTGTTGTCCTGCCACCAGGCACCACTGAGAAGAGTTTGGTTCCTTCTTATCACTTTCTCCCTTCAGGTATTTATAGACATTGATGAGATTCCCCTGAGCCTCTTCTACTCTGGTCACAGAGTCACAGAATCACAGAACTGTAGGGGTTGGAAGGGACCTCGAAAGATCATCGGGTCAAACCCCCCTGCCAAAGCAGGTTCCTCAGACCAGGCTGCCCAGATAGGCATCCAGACAGGCCTTGAATATCTCCAGAGGAGGAGACTCCACAGCCTCCCTAGGCAGCCTGTCCCAGTGCTCCGTCACCCTCACCGTGAAGAAGTTCTTTCGCATGTCAGTGCGGAACTTCCTGTGCTCTAACTTGCAGCCATTGCCCCTTGTCTGTCACCACAAACAAAAGAGGTTGGCTACATCCTTCTGTCCCCCACCCCTCAGATATTTATATACACTGAGGAGATCCCCTCTCGGTCTTCTTTTCTCCAGGCTGAACAGACCCAGGTCTCTCAGCCTTTCCTCACAGGGAAGACGCTCCAGCCCCCGTATCATCTTTGTGGCCCTCCGCTGGACTCTTTCCAGGAGATCCCTGTCTTTTTTGTACCGGAGAGCCCAGAACTGGGCACAGTACTCCAGGTGAGGCCTGACCAGGGCAGAGTAGAGGGGGAGAGCAGTCCTAGCTCTCTCAGCCTCTCCTCATAGGAGAGGTACTCCTTTCCAGTTCTTTGATCATCGTGGTGGATGCCTGTTGGACTCTCTCCAGTACTTCCAGGTCTATCTTGTACTGGGAGCCCAGATCTGGACCCAGCACTCCAGATGTGGCCTTTTCTCATTATTCTCCCCTTCCTATTCATTCACGCAACCAGTCTATCCAACCTCCAAATCTGTATATATTGTTGCTCGAGAAACTCTGTCTTCCTCAGCCCAATCCTCTGTACAGACTAGTCAACTATTTCACGTTCAGAGCAGCAAGAAACGCAAGCAGGCTGTCTCTTTCATCTCGGGTAGAGAAGAACAGAAACAGTGATTCAAGGAGATAAAAACTTGTGAGTTTATTCTAATGAAACTGCTATCATTTTCCTTCAGAAAAGTAGAATGGAACAAAATCAGCATATCACGTGGGCAGAAATAAACTTCATTAGCTATCAGATCAACTATTTTTGGTCTCAGCGTAATTGCGTGCACAAAGACTTTGTGCCTTTGTGTCTGGCTAATAATTCTCTTTCTGTTGTCTGATCAGGGCCTGTGACGTGAATGCCTCCACTGCTGTGTTACATTAAAATTTTGGTTGCAATGGTATTCCTACATTCATAACACACATTGAAATTTTGAAGGAGGCTAGTGCTTTTCCTACAAAAATACAACTGAAAAATAGCATAAAAAACTTTTAATACAGATCAGATTTAGCAATATTATATCACAGTATAGAAATCCAAGAAGAAAGCTAACAGTTACACAGCAAAAATAGTGTTTTCTTCTAGAGTGTCCCTTCCTCTCTTATAGTCTAATTGCAAGTGTAACAATTACATAATTAAGCATACTTTTTATGATCAGTCTCAGTTACTTATAAGAAGAAAATGAAAGTGAAATATGTTGAAAAATGTTTATGTTGGGACATATATTGGGCATATGCTGGGACAGAAGTACACTGTATGGCATTCAGAATGATTTAGTCTTTGGGATAGCTAATCGTGCACTAAGTCTACTGATTACTATTCTGCATTATTTTTCAGGCTGTTAATTTCTGGTACGTCCTGGTGATGAACGATGAACACACAGAGAGACGCTATCTGCTTTACTTCCTTTTGAGCTGGGGGCTTCCAGCTTTTATTGTGATCCTGCTTTTGATTATTCTGAGAGGAATCTATCATCACAGCACAGCCCAGATTTATGGCCTGGTCTACAGTGATCTGTAAGTTTCCCTTCAAATATCCATGAGCTACCTATAGCACTTTTTTGGTTATTTGTAATTTGCTTGCACGTAGACATGTCACCTGTGCTGCACCTTCCATACAATTCCAGTTTCTCCACAGTTTCACCCTGAGCATTGTGGAGCCAGCTTGGGCTCGTCTGCCTTGTTGGTAAATTATTTATTATTTTCTGAGATGATGCAGTTCCAGGGTGAAGGATAGAGATAGCCACTGCTGCAGAAATGAGCAGAAGAGTGTGTTCTTTTTCCATTTCATTTCTGTGTTTTAAAAAGCAAAAACAAACCCATAGAAACCTTCAGCCCTCTTGACTTAGATTATTAAAAATGTTCTCTGCTAAGCAATGTTACTATATTAACATGTCAGATATATTTCCTGAAGTGTTTCTCTTGGAATATTGAACATGTTCTATTCCAAACTGTTCTCAACCTAAACATCGCTGTAATGCCAATAATTAACACAACCCTTTCAGTGCTATATATAACCACAGAAAACTGTGCTAATTAACAAAATGCATCTTCATAGAACTTGAGACATTTAAGTGGAAAGATACATAGATAAACATCTATGTTACTTTTTATCCTCTCTACCTCTTTTACTGTGGCGCCTTTTCTGGCAAAGTTAATCTATGATAATAGCTATTCTAGGATATGAGGCTATTATGCTTGCTTACTTTGTGCCTTAATTACATGCTCCTTGTGCAGCAGAAAAGTAAACACACAGCTTCTATTTAAATTAATATAAGAACATACAACTTCTTTTTATGAGCACTTCTTATGGGTGTGCTTGCAGAGCAGGCCCAAAACAGGAGAACATACGTCTATCTTCCATAAAGGAGTAGGATACTGTGTGCATCATTCCATTACAACACAGAAAAATTCAATGCACTTTTTTTTTTTTTTTCTCCTGGAGAAAGGGAATTACTGTGTTTACTGTAAGTAGATATTGGAATTCAGTATATGGGTGTTTGTATGTGCATTTATAAATGCTACCTGCATTGACGTATTTGTACAAGTGCTTATCCCTGCAAGATATCCCTGATCTATATCATTTACATTGTTTTATATAAATGAGCTATACTAGTAATGGAACTGTCTAGCCATGCTAGCCAAGGTTTGCTGCCACATTAAGAGACACCAGCTCTCAACCTGGGAGAGTATCCAAGGTCCACAATAGCAAACCATTTCTAATGTTCATGCTACATGAGCGATTGCTGCATCAACTATGTACCATGCAATACGTGCAGCTGTGTCTCCACAGAACATGGTGAACAATATAGTATTATACATTTCTCCATGGTAAAATGTTTCTCTGTGCGTCGTAAACACAAGAAATGTGTTTAATCAAGTCTTCTGATTGCAATCAGACAGTGGGCTAATGGTATCATTATGCAGTGAAACACAGTTTTACATTTTTTTGTTTTGTTTTGTCTCAGGATTTTTAGGAAAAATCCTTAGTTGTGATAAAAATATTAACTAGTGGAAAATTACTAATTCCGACTCACACTCCCAAATTAAATATAAAACTCTTCCTGCATCCTTTTAGAGTGGGCAAATGCCAGAAATCATGCTAAGCTAAGTGAGTGTGCGGTTCATTCCAGCTCAGTCATTATGAACACTGTAAGGAGATAACTGCAAGGATTTTCATAAATAGCATCAGTGCTAAATCCTAACTTGAAGAGCACTCGAAAACTTTCTCATGATTATACAAAGAGGACTTTCAAAGCCAGAATACAGGAAAGAGGATTGAACTACACCACTTAGTTTGTTTTCTCTGAACCAGAATGTAGTAGTGGAAAAAGTAACTAAGAGATTTCCAAAGTCAAGGTCATTGCAAAATAACTTCAGAATCAGCCTGAGAAATAGTTTGAGAATAATGGTTTGCTACTAAGATCCTCATTTCACATAAGAGTTGGAAGACAGGTTAAAGTAATAAAAGTGCTGAAGCCTGTTTTTGTAGCTCTCCCTGTGATCACTCCTTCAGGAAACTCATTTTTGCATGACAGTGGCGTCTGACTGTTTTGTTCCTAACCAGAATGCCATAGGCACAATTAATAGCTGAAATTAAAAGCTGAAACTTATGCTGAAAGAACTTCTTTATATGCTTGCACTGAATAAAAAGAAGATTTGAGCTGTGTTAGATTTTGTACTTCAAAAGAAGTGTTACCCTTTAGATATGACAAATTTTACACAAAATATATATTTTGTACAACATCTTGTAATGCCCATAACATGTTACTGTGTAAAACCAACAGTCTGTCATCATGATAACAGTAGTATAGAGACAGTGATTATCTTCATAATTGCCTGAGTTTATATGTGGTATGAACACTGCAGTCTTTGGCATTACAAGAAATGTTAGGGTACTGGTAAATTTTTCCATATCACGATTTCACCAAGTAGCATGATGTTTTTGGACAGTATTTCAGTGATGCATAAAAAAACGGGCTCTTGTATTCCTCCTTTTGCTAATGATCCTGTTGCTCAGCTGTTACCATCTCATTGCCATTTCGCAAGGGTTTACCTAGAGCAGAGTCTGCAGTGCAAACCAATATTGTGGACACCGAGATCTTCCCTGCTCAGCTTCTGATACCTGGAGCCCATGATTTTGCCCCAACTCTTCCTTGTCCCACTCCAAAGGTGCTGGCAGTCGAAGATGTCTGTCCAGCAGTGCTCTGGGAACGCACTGGGAGCAGGTTTGTGCTCTGAGACCTGCTGGAGCTGAGCAGTGCCAGGTCACAGGCTGCTTCTGTGCAGTGTAAGTGAACACAATACATTTTGTATTTTTACATGGGATTGAAGAATCACAGCAAAATTGCTCAGGAAATAGTTGGCAAAAATTAAGAATTGGTTGTGAAATTATAGAGAGGTGAAAGGCAATTTGAGTAGGACTGAAGAGGTTGCTGATGAGAGGGATATTGACATCAGTCAAATGAAATGAAATTGCTCTGGACTGAGATGGCTGCTTACCTCAAGTGGGTTTGAATGGTGGGAAAGCAATCTATCTGCATATCTGTAATGCAAAATAGGGAGATTCTAGGAATTTTTGATGCAATACCTTTATTAAGGAAAGTAGTAAGATTTGGTCCCTTCAAAAAAAATATGCATTGGTTCTCATGTCTTTTTTTAGAAAGAATAACAAGTTATTTCACAGCTGGGTGTCTATAACTGCCCCTCTGCATAACTTTGTGTAATAACCATTTGCTCAATCACATCATTGCACTTCCAATTCTCTGTGTGCAGCTGACTTGTCTTTGAACACAAGAGAAACGTGGGAGACGGGGCCTACATATGCATTTACCATCTATCCTGTTTTTCACTTTTAAAGTTCTCATTGAAGGCTTGCATCATGGTTTCGCAACGTTTGGAAATGAAATCTCTAATGTAGAATTTCAAGTATATTGTCTACTTTGGTCTCTAGTAACCGTATTCTGAAAATATATCAATGCTTAAGAATTGCTTTGATGGCTGAGACATTAATGTTTTTTGGTGATAAGAGGCAGATTATTGAGAAAAATGTCAGATCATTTCGTCTGGCTAGTAACTGACATTGGAAATAAGCTCTGAATTAGGTGGTTTAATATCTCTCTTTAAAAAAGTACGTCATTCTTCTATATCTTTGAGTCTTTATGTTGTACATGTAATTTTTCAATCCCTGCTTGAATTTTCTGCAATCTCTCTAAAATATTTTCCAATGACATAAATAACCACTTAGGTACACACTGTTCTAAAAAGTATTTCCTCTTGCCATTTCTTATTACATTGGAGTTCACTGTGACTTTGTGTTATGACACAAGGACAGAACTCAAGTCCCAAATAACCTTTTCTATTCCATTAAAAAAAATATTTTTCTCATTTGCCACTTGATTTTAAAGGTTAAAAAACAAAACCAAAATCTTTTTCTGCACTGGGATCTTTAATGCCCTTACACCTTCATCACCCTTCTTTCAAATACATATTTTTTTTCTTATGGAATAAGAAAAACTCAAATCAGTAGAAATGTGTAATTCCCTGTTAAGTAAGGAATTGGGAGGAGATGAAATAATAAATTATTTTGTTGCTTTATACCATTGTCCTGTCAGACAGCTATCTTCTATGAAGTGTATGCACACAGATGCTACACTTGGGCTGCCTATGCGTGTGTAAATTCCTCCTCTGTCTATAGTTTTGTTTTATGATTTAAAAAAAAATGAATAAATTCAAAGCAAAACAGAAGTCAAACTGTTCCTCTCGTGCCTGTTTTCCCCTAGGAATCTGTACCTAGGTGTGTGCTATCCACACCTATGTCCCTGACGAGCGAGTTCCCTCTCAATATCCAGATGAGTTCACAAAAAGTTCAGCTTTAAGTCAAATTCCAAAGCTCAGTGTGAAATATCAGAAAGCTCAAAATTTGCTGTTGTCCTGGTACATGCTGCTAGCCCGTCATGGCCTTATTTCTAGAACAGCTTTTAGCTAAGGTTCGCAACACAGACTTAATTTTAACAACACATTTAATCTGAGTACTTTATTTCTAATAGCCCTCATAAAGTACAAAGGCACAATTCACCTGGTATGGTGGGAAACATATGGAAGCAAATTGGAATTATAGAACGTGCAGTGGAAAGGTAGAGAAAGAAATCTGAAGAATTATGTAAAATCTAGCTCCCAATTTCATCCCAGTCTCATTGGTGGTTACTCTGAAGAAAAATGTCAGTCGTATTTGCTTTGTTTGTGTCTTTGATTGCTTCACAGGGGATTTACCAGTTCTGGAAACAATGCAGGTACAGTTATAAAACCTCAAACTGACAAATGACTTGAGGCTAGCAACAACTTGGTCATCTTTTATGTAGGAAGCTGGGTTTGGGTTCATGACACCTTATGGCTCTGTTATGCTTAAAAAAAAAAAAAAAAAAAAAAAGAAACAGGAAAAGGACTTCTGATACGGGCGTACTACCAATATGATGGTTTTCTGTTCTCTCATATAACCCTGAAACTTTGATTGTCTACACTGCAGAGACATACTAATTTCAACTCCCTTTGAAGTCAGTGGAACCTCACACGTTTATAGTGCTCTGTCTTAACTCAAGTTTTTTTGAGACCAGAGTCCAGAATTACTTAATTATCTGTATCAGTTCTTGTTCGCAGAACAGTGTAAATGTTAATTATGTCACATTCATTGGACTTGTTCCCAAGAAATTTTCCAGAGGTATAACATGCTAGAAAAATATGCACCGCTTTTAAATTGGCAAGAATCACAGGTTAGTGGAGTTCGAACTTTTGATGCACTTGGGTGGTTAAAGGTCTTACCTACAATAACATTAAAATATGTTTTCATAAATGGAAGAATTATTCTTGTGCATAAGTGTGTTGCAGCTCTAAGGTTTGAATCTGACCAAACCTTCTGCTTAAAACTCCTCAAAGGCCTGTTTTTATGACAGTATAAACTAAAACAAGTAGCACTTGAAATGGAGAAAACTGGAAGTGATTTGATATGATAGAATAGAAATTTAAAATATTGCAAACAAATATCTCCCTGCCCATGTCCTTGTGGAAACTGGTCGAGCTGGTTTCCAAGCACACTTTTAGTCAAGCTTTAGTCTATCTTTTTGTCTTGAAGTGAACTGTATAGTTTCCTTTGTTTCCCTGTTTCCCAAGATGTTTTTTTTTGTTTGTTTGTTTCTTTCTTTCTTTCTCTTTTTCAGTCGTTTCTGACATTTGGGTGCCTGTTCCTTGCACTTTTATGAGCTCTTTTCCCTCTGCCAATCCCTTCAGTTTCTGGACTTGTCTCCTTTTTTGTTTGTTTGTTTGCTTGTTTTTGCATGATCTATATTTCAAGGCAAGAATGAGCTCCCCTTTACATCGGGAGCTTCCACCTAATTCATTCATTTTCCTCTTTAAAATCTTTAAAATTATAGAAGCAACTTGTATTTGGTTTCAGTGATAGCCATGATAGCATCTAACCGCAGAAAAAGGCTAAGCTAAATGTTCTCACAAATTTATCTACTTTGTATAGTATCATCTGCCACGAAGTGAGAAATCACGGGAAAAGGTTGTCTAGCAAAATTCCTTTTAGAAAAAAAAACAAACTCTACTGTCTTCTGTGCAGAATAGGACTAGGCAGAATTTTTTCCAGCAAGGTCACTAAATCTGTGTCTGCGACCACATACAGGGACGGGGGAACACAAGGCTACAGAGAACTGGAAATTATGAACTTTTTTTCTGTGACTAAGAGAGTAACTCTTCCTGTTACTCACACTGCTGTTTCTCTGAATCAAGATTTTGACTGAGGCACAGGGTACGTAATAATGTCTAGGAACCACAGCCAGCATTGTTTGGAAAAGATACTTCACTAAAAATGAGCTCCAGCACCGGACGTATGTGTCCTCCTGCAGGAATGGGTCATGGGCACTTTGTTATCTTCAGGGCAGGAGTCAAACCTGAACTTCAAACAAGACGAGAGGCACAATTGCTTTCTGCATGCTCAGTTCTTTGGGTGAGTCATGCTGTTGGGTTGAAGCCCAAATGTGATAAAACAGACGCCTAAAGACAACTAATGTTCTGAGGTATTGTCTTAATTATTGGTTTGTTTAACATCGGTATGTGAAGCACTGGACAGTGCACAAAAGCACTGTACATTTATTTCCAGAGACACTCTCATGTGGTAAAGCACTTTGTTAGGGAGCATAGTGAAGGCTTGAAAGAAGCACAAAGCTGTGAATGATTATGCCCTGCTTGTAAATGTGGTGTTATGCAAAATGCATAGAAGTTGCAAGTGTTTACTTAAAAGTATTGCCAAGGCTGGAAGCTTGAGTGGCAAGGCCCATCAAAGATTTATTTAGTTTTAACTCATAGGGATAGGTGGAGGAGTGAGGGGCAGTCTAGGCTCAGGCCTCAACTTGAACAAAAAAGTAAGATTTAATAGCTCATAATGCCTTGTGTTAGTACCTACCCATTGAGGTTCACTTGTTTTGATGCTGTTTTAGGGATAAAATCTTCCTGAAGCACCTTTCCAGACGCTTCTCTTTGTGGAGTTTTCTCCCAAAGGCTGCAGCCCCCAGAGCTGCCTGCACTTAACAAGGAGGACCCCGTAAACATTAATTTTTTGTTATGGATGAAGTCATACCTTCTCTCTAACCTAACGCATGCCAGGCTGGTGCACGGATGTTTAACCCAGGCAGCCAAAGGGCTGGAAGCCTTGCTGAGCCTCACCAAGGTGCATTCATTACCCTTGCATTGCTGGCACGTGGCCTGGGCACAGGTCCCTGGCTTACCAGCTGTTCCCTGAAACGGAGCTCTGCTTTCTTAATCCCAGGCACTAGTGCCACTCCCAGTAAAAGGAATTTTTTAGCTTGAGTGAGTTAATTCCTGGCCAAGTATTTGGATGAAGTCTCTTTTATTATTGCTTCAAAAGCGCTGAATGCAGTCCTCATTCTTAAGAACAAAATGTTTGAAACACAAGACTTTTACTCACAGGAATAAGCCAACAGCTAGGAGAAGAATTCAGTGTTTGCAGCTGAACTGTCAGAAGTGCTAAAAGAGGTTTGTATGATGAATGGATGTGTAATTTCCAACCCCAATGCCTGTTCATTGTTTGATACTCCATACAGACTTGGCAGTGTCTCCCTGCATGGTCCTCTCCCTCCAGGTCATGCATCCTGCTATCCCACCAACTTCTGTTTCCTCCTCCTTTCTGCCCAGTTCACTGGAACAACATCCAGGATCTTTTGCAAACCTCTACTGCTAGAGCTCAGCGCAGAATGGTGCTTTGGCATCCAGATGTGAAGCCAAATGCTGCGTGAGCTACTCAGCTGAAGCAGTGGGGCAAAAAACATGTATTTTTCACTGGCTGGGATCTCGCCGTTCACTGTTTGCCCTTCTCGGCAGGGTAAATTAGACCATGCTGAGCTGTGTGCTACTGTATGAGAAATATGAGAAATGTTTCTAATGAACCAGAGCTGCTGGGTTTATGTCTTCATTGCACCACGACAGAGACATTCCCATATATATATAATATTATATATAAAATTACCTACTTGCGTGACCTACAGGAACAGTTAAAAAAGAAAGAAATCTATCCTTTTTGTGCACTTCTGTTTTATTTTATTAACCCCCACCCTCCATTATTTCCAATGAAGCTGCCTAGGGTGCAGCCAACTGCTATGGATTATCTAAAAATAATTCATAAATGCACTGTCTTTAATTACCTTTTTATTTATCTCTCATTACAAGCATATGTTTTTGGTGGAGGAAGATAGTTTGGGGGGAGGGGGAGTGCAAGGGGCTGAGTGCTTTTTATATCTTGGCAAATATTTACTGTTAATGTTAAGCAAATGTTAGCACATCAGAAAGAAGGGTAATTGCAGTGTTGTGCTTTTAAAGCCCTACAATACAGGAGGAATTGCGGCTGATTTTAGCGATGGAATTTTGAAAAGAGAGTAGAAAGAAATATTTGTTACTTCTTGGTGGCAAAATTCTCGACCACTGTTAAGAGTCTGACAAAGCAACATCATTTTAGAGGATTGTGAGGGGAGGTTGCTGCAGGGGAAAGCTGCACCCACAGGTGGCTGTGGGGCCTGATCCTTCACAAAGCACTTTACCTGAGCAAAACTCCAGAGACTTCTCTGAAGCCTGCGTACGCTATGACGAAGGTAACACAGAGTGGTCGCAGGATGAAGGCTTGTATCCCTGCTGCTGATGACAGCCTTTAAAAGCTTGATCTTTCTTTTCAGGTTGTGTGAGAAATGAACAATATAGTCCCTCCTACTTTATGGTCTTTAGTTAGCAGGATACCGCCTACTGCTACTAAAAAAGCTTGTTCTTGGTTTATCTGTTTTCCAACAGTTTAGAAAACCCTTCATCTGATAGGCTAGAATACAACAGGAAATGCTAAAAAAAGCAATTCTGAGATCAATACCAGCATCTGGCTGGGACTACTTCATTGACACTGACATGTTTTTTATAATAAGTAAATACATCTAGCCTCTTCTGTTTGATCTTCCTGAAAGCATTAGAGAAAATCAGTGTTTTTCTTGAACTTTACCACAGCCCCATTCTGCAGCAGCAGGCCAATTTTGTGCTCACATTTTAGTTGCTTGAAGTGCATGGGCATGGACTGTACTTGGTGCAGTCAGATGTAATTTGGGAAGGCAAACTCTTGCTTGTGCTAGGCAGCAGCACCAGTAAATGTATCTCACCAGACTGTGCTCAGTAATATCTGAGAAAAAGGAAAACAGCGATAGGAGATTGACTTGCATTAACAGTATTAAGTTGAATTGCCAGTATGGCTTATACAGGGTCAGTATCTAACAGACAGCCTTCAAAAGGAATGCTTGTAATACTTGCTTATCCGGGCATTTGTTACGTTACAGCCCACAAAGAACTTTGTGTGGGGTGGTGGTGGAACAAAACTTGCAGATATATATGTATAAACAAAAAGTACATACTAAGTAGTGTTGTGAAGAGGAAAAAAAGCACAATGGCATATTTTATTTATTTATTTTTTGTTATGCTTCCTGCCAAGGGGCAGTGCTGTGAGCACAAGACTCATGCATGTTTGGCAGTTTGCACAGGCTAACATCTCCTTTTTCAGGGAGACTTACATGAAAAGGCTTGCTTTAAAGAACGAACAGAGAAAGGAATTAGTAATGTCTGCCCTAAAAGGTAGTACCAGAAAAACACTTTCTTGATCGTGAGAAACTGGAAAAAATAGTAAATAGTAAAAAAAAAAAAAAAAAAGTAACCTTATTTGTAGTTCATTATTTTAAAGGCATTGATAATGAGTGATACAAATGGCAAACAAGATTTAGATATAAGCAGGACCAAGATAGCAAAATCAGTCATGGAAATCCTTATATAATTTTTAAAAAACGATACTCTAAAAAAAAATCAAGCAGGTTTCTACCAGTTTATTTTCCTGGCCAAGTTCTGAGGGCTACAAGACTTATGGGACTTCTGGAAAAACCTGCTGGGACTCTCCAGAGCTTCCAGTGCTGTGGAAGTCTTGACTGTATTAACTCAGTGCTTGTGCCAGATCCCTGCTGCTGCTGCTGCTTCTTTGGTAATTGGTGCTTTCTGAGGATTTGCTTCCAAAGGAAAAATGAAAAAAAAAAAAAAGAAAGAAAGAAAACACCTAGGTATAAAGTTGCTCAGAAACATTACTCTAGAAAGTGGTATAATGAGGTGGCTGAAACACAGTGGGCCATGTTCTAAAGCAGCAGTGCCTTATATTTTGTGTTCTCATTGTAGAAAAACATTTCTCAGGCACTTTGTTTTTCCCTCTTTCCCAGCTGTTTAGCTCTACAGTAATAGCAGCAGTAGAAAAAAACAAGAAAGTGTTTTTTTCTTTATTATGCAATAGGTCTGGTTTATGGACAAGGCTGTTGCACACACTGAGTCAAGCTGAGTCTTCTGAAAGTCCTCTTCTTGCTATTTCAAAACAGCATCTTGGCACTTCTTCATTCTTTGTTCATGGTGGCCTGGATTTTCCCCACAGTTTCCAGTGGTTCATAGTACATAGTGGCTCTGTACCTCCATTAATGAATATGGTGGTACTTATGATATAATGAATTTTTATATGTGAGTAAAGGTGATAATCATACCACTGTTTAGTTTCTACCAGCAATTCTCACTGATCTAGAGTTGTCTTTTAAAAAATTGTTGGGATAGGCTGTCCAAATGTAAACATCAAAGAGCAAGTGTTGGCTTAATTCCTAGGCAATGTAAGATCCTCTTCTTTCTGAGTTTATGTTTCTTAACTGAACTGATCTCATTTTTCATATCCTTTTTTCCCTCCCTGTTCTCCTATTCCTCTCATTCTCCTCTTCCTGTTCTGTACAGAGGAAGAAAATAAAAAAATAAAACTAAGCAATGCTGAGAGTTTGACTGCCACATTATCATTCTATAAAAACTGGAAAAACTTATTAAATGTTTTGCACTTTCCTTGAAACTTGAATTCAGTAAAAGAATTAGTTTTACCTATGTTGCATGACCTGTGACACAAAATGGCATGGGACTGCCTCTGAACTAATCTGCGTGAGATATAAACTGATTTAAAGCCATCAGACACAAATGCAACATTCATTTGAGTTCACACCAAACAATGTCCACAACAGTATGGGCACTAAGAGATCCCTGAGGTCCCTTTCCCCATCACTCTGATTAGGTTATGAAACCAAGGAGGTTCAAAAAGAGGTAAGTCTAGCTGTGCTGTGCTTTGGGCAGTAGTGTTTGGTTACAGAAGTCTCAAAATATAGTTGTGCACGTGGGTCACATTTTACAGCTGTGCTGGATGCTTTGGGGCAGCTTTTATGGTTCATCTGGGATTTGCTTGCCTTGACCCATAAGCAGATGGCATTTGGGAGAACTGTGTGTCCCAGAAAAAAAAATTCCTTTTGAGGAAGAATGATTAAACAAAAGCAAAAGTAAAATCCTGCTGTAATCTCCAAGCTGCAGCTACAGTGAAAGCACACACCTCTTTTATTATTTTCAACAATAATTCTGTAGGTCTCTGCAACCTTTCTCAGTCAACTGCTTTCCCAAAAGTAATAGGGTGATAAAGTAATAATGTTCTTCCCCTGATGTCAGTTCTTGCTGCCCATTCCTTAGGTAGCTAGGGTAGATTGAGCCAGGAACCTGATGTTTTGACATCAAGATGTGTGCAGTTGTCACCTTTGGCTTTCTGGATCGAGACGACATCTCAATGTGGGACATGAAGCACCTGGTGGAGCAGCTCTGTGTGTGTTTGCAAGTTCAGGAGCACCTCACAAAGCCCCGGCCACAATGCTGCACCAGGCAGCTCTGCCCCATGGCGCTGCTCCTGTCTCAGCCCCTATCTGCTGCTCCTGCTGGGCAGAGGCAGGTGCAGGGCCGCGATAAGGGGCGCTGACTCGCCGCTCTGCAGGCTCACAAATTTATATTTTCAGACTATTTGTGAGGAAACCAACTGGTACTTCCTCCCCAGCAGCAATGTCGCGAGTTTCCGTTCCGCTCCGTGTCCTGCACATGCTGTACTGAGAGCTGCGTGTCTATTTACAAAGCAGGAAAGAGAAAACCTCCCTGAAAACCCTAAACAAACAGTACTCTACATATTGCAAAAATGCCTATTAATAACAGAGCAAATTGATCCAAAACTTCAGGGCTGGAGTTTCACTGCCTGCATGGTTTGTAGGTCAGAACTGACGATTCATTTATTTTTTAAAAATCACCAGTATCAGGAAAAGCTTGTGGTTCGCTTATCAGGAAGAACATATATTTATATAAGTGCTTAGCAGTAACAGTACTGACATGGTCTTATAGTACAAGCTCAACAGAAACTGTATTGTTTAAGTGAAAATGAGAGACAGCACTTTGTAACTGCTGGTGAGTTTTGTTAAGTTTTTAAGTTGTTTTATCTTACAGGTTTTTTTTTAGCTTTCCTAAACAGCTTGCATTGATGTTAAAAAGCCTACTTGCTTTTAGCAAATTTACTTTTTAAACTACAGAAAGGTCTTTTTTTTTTTTTTTTTTTTTTTTTTTTCCACAGCTAGAAGCAACAGGAACTGACATTTAAATAGCTTCAGATACATATCATGCAGAGAGAAGTGTAATATTTACAATTGTTATGTCTGTCATCTGAAACTTCACACATCCTTTGTGTAAAGATTATTCTCTGAGGCTGGAATCTACTAATAATAGAGAACATCTTGCTTTTTAAAATGGACCTCCAGCAGAGCTCTAGTTTTTTAAAAACTTCTGATCACTTCATCAGCAACACTCTGATTTCTGATACCTGATATCTGATATCTGAGATGGGATATAATGCTTGGGTTTAGGACCCAAACCTCCCAGCTGGCTGCGCTGTTTTATGGGAAGAAATAGGCAAAATGGTTCTAGGAAAAGGTTACAGACATTTAAAAATCACTTTAAAATCTTACACTTCCTAGTTATAAATTTCTGTCAAATAAATTTCCAATTTTTTTCCAATAAAACCAGTATTAAATCTATTTTAGTATACTGCACTGCAACTCAGTGTAAGAAAACGAGTTTAAAACTTGTTACAGCCCACATGACTTGTCCAACATGGGTTAATCACACAGTGCGTGTGCAGGTCACTCAAAAAAGGCAGCAGGGATTTTCCAAAGAACAGAGGAGAGCTGGTCAACCACAACCTGTAAAGTCAGTGTCAGCAGGATGTGGGCTCTGTCAGGCCTCTTGGAAAGCTGCAGCCAACACCCTTTGACTCAGTTACAAGGCAGTCCTACTTTCACCTTAGCATGAGGCCATTTGTTGGAGCTACCTTGCACAAATACCATCAGATGGCTCTCTCCGGGTTGTTTTGAGCTACTCTCTTGCTGCAGAGCAAACAAACAAACAAACAAACAAAAAAATAATCTGCTTCCTGAGAGGAACCTCGTGTTAAGAGAAACCCATGCTTATTGGAGAGTCATCAAAATATGGAAGCCATGCTGCGTTGCAATCAGCCTCCACGGCTTGAACAACCTCTCTGGGCTGCCAGCTGTTAATTTAGAATACCCCAAGGCTGCCGTAGTTTATGCTGACTGGTGTGAAATTGCTCTTCCCTGCTCAGTCCTGTAGAAAAATCAGCCTACTTGGAGGGAAGCTCCTTACTCAGTATGTCCCTGCAAAGATGTGCAAAGCACTGAATCATGAAAAGGGACAGAGTCTGTCTTCCTGAGTCATGATACATCTCAGTTTGCCTTCCCATGTTTGATTTACCCAAACTGTGTGATTTTTTCTTTTAAAACTTGTTGTGGGGTCAAGGTTTTTATGAATAACGAGCTGCTTGAAATGCAGAGTGCATCTGACCATTAATGCTCAACTTCAGTAAGGCTGCCACAGCCTTCTGAATCCTTATTTTTCACAAAGCATCCATAGTCATGTGTAGCAACATGAGAATACAGATGTTTATTTTTAATCAAATCATGTTTTTACACTTTTTGGTGGGGGGTGTATAGCATGTAGCAAAGCAATGTAATTATTATTATCATCGTCGTCGTTATCATCATCATTATATATTTTTTAAAGAATGGAAAATGTTGCTTCCTTTTAATGAAGGTCATTATGCAGCTGCAGTACGTTATTTTATTATTATTATTATTGTTGTTGTTGTTGTTGTTTTGGGTTTTGTTTCTCTTTATAGTGGCTGGAGTTGCCTGTTTCATACAGAGATGCTCAGACACTACTCTCAGTTTCTGAATTAGCAGAAACATAAGGATTCGCTTTGGCTTGTTTGGAAATTATGACATCCATAATTGCAAAAAGTCTAGTTTATTTTTAGACCTTGATTTATATATGCTCTTATTTGAATTACTTAAATATGATGATCAGTGTATGAATGCAGTGTAACAAAACAGTATTTCAATATACTTTATTAGCTGGTTTTAATTTGCGATGTTATTTAATGAAAGCTGTAATAAAACTGTAAGGAGATGTATTCTTCTAATTGTCATTGCATGTCCTCTAGAAGTTTATCTTTTTACTAGAAGCCAAGACAAAGAAAAAATAAAAATACTGGTTTATCATTTTTAAAACCAACTTGATATATTCTAAAGGAATGTGATCTCTCCAGCTGTTACTTCCTACCATTGCCTAAAATTAGTGATTATGCTAGGCTACCTAGAGTCGGGTCTCCTGCTTGTCACTTCTGAAAATGTTTTAAATTATAGAGACACCTCAAAATCGAAATATTCAGGCTAAATAAAAGAGGTGCAACCTAGTTCAGAGGTTGAATGACGCAGACTGGTTCTTACGTATAGCTGTTAGAAAGCTCTTCCCCAGACAAAACTACACAGCATTTGTTCCTCTGTCTGCTCTGGTCTCTGCAAAGAATCTTTGTGGCATTAAAAGGAGTTGCTCTGTGTGTTGTTTTTTGTTTGTTTTTTTTTTTTTCAAATTCAAAGAACCCAAAATAACCAGAGCTGCACTGACAGCAACCAGAGGGGTGTTCCTGTAACACCATATGGAGTGTGAGTGGTGGGTCCTCATAGGTGGCATTTGGGCATGTTTGAGAGCACCAAGGTCTGGAGTAGAGGTAAATTATTGATAGACCGTAGAGAATGGAGGGAGCCAAGCCCACTGTAGTGTCATCATTAACGACTTTTGGGACCTGGGGACTCAGTCTGCCTCTGCCTGGACATTGCCTGGAAAATGTCTTGGAGTGGTGCAAACCAGAGGTGGGCATTTGGGACAGTCAGAGGCTCTATGACAGAACAGACATCCTGAGATCTTCATTTGCCAGCCTCATCTCCTCCCATAAGTCAGTGCTGAATGAGGATGGGAATTCTACCTAGATCATTGTTTTCTTTTTTCAGCTACCCAAACGTACTGTGCTCTGACCAATATTAGAGTATTTTGGTTGGAAAATGTCATTTCAAGCTGTACTTGAATTTAAGTGCACCCACTGAGATTAAGAGGCCTGATTATCTATGCTCTGTTCTGACAGCTGGACTTTTATATTGTGCTTCTTGACCTGGCACTGACATCTTCAGAAGTCTTGTAAAAATTATTTTTCTTCACTAAGTTTTCTTTCTACTCTGCAAATTGGAAATTGTAGTCTTTATAGTCTGTGCTTAATACATAATAAGTTTAGGTAATAGAAGCATTACATAATGCTATTGTTTGGATGTGGTTTTATTACTCAGATCACACCTGAAATTTATGATTGCTTTCAGAAGGCTTAGAAAAAAATTGTAATGCTTGGGGTGGCTCCATGCCTATTGTATTGTGATGCCCGTTGCCCTTTGCAAAAGAAAAAAAAAATCTATGCTGATGGGTTGTTTTAAAATTCTGTTTTTATGTGTATGTGTTATGCATATCTTTTGAGAGACATCATCTAATAAGAAGAAGGATGCAAGGCAATAAAACTGCAGTTGTTGGTAGGCATTATTTTGGGTTCTGTGTAGCAGAGTAAGAGCTGGCTTATTAGGCTGCAGCTGTACGGTCTCACCTTGGGCATCTGAAGGATTACTTTTCCAAGAACTTTTATTATTCAGTTTGAATTGTGTGATATTTTAGCAGATTATGGATAGAAGTAAGGTTTGGTAATGATCAGAGGCACTGACTGGCAAGTACCCAGGAAATACTACATAGGATGCTAAATACCAAATCAGATGGGCTTGACTCTGTGGATTGGTTATGAAATGTTTAGCAAGTGTTCACTGGAACAGAAAACCTTATCTACATTGGAACTGAACCTCAGGGGCTTTCTTGGGAAAGAACAGATCATGCACAGAAATAAGAGCTGCCCAACATCTTTCATTGAAACAGATTTGTTTTTTTGTGTGTGTGTTCTTTCCAACCATTAATTTCTGGGAATGGAAGTACCTTGCTAATTTGTGTCTGGATCCTCTTTTAATATCAGAAAATGAGAACCTAACCCTGATCCTTCTGTAATACCCCTAAAAATAGCTAGTCCTTTCTCCTGTTACTACCATGACATCCTTCAGCCACTTTTTTTTTTTGCATTAAGTGTCTATTATGATTAGTTTTGCATGTTTTAAATGAGAACATGAACCACAGAAGTGTACAAAAGAGTTGTTGGAGGGTGCTGGAGGTGTTTACCCCCCTGCTCTGAGTGGTGAGACATGTTTCTACACTATTCCTGACAGATGTTTGTCCAGTCTCTTTTAGACAGCCTCCAGAGAGAAACAATGTACTGTACTCACTACTTCACAGTTCTTGCCTTAGGAAGCTTTTTTCTCACATCTAGATCTGAGTGGTTTAAGTCCCTCAGTTCGGCTTTTGCAGCACAGAAAATATGTTACAACATGGAGAAGATGTTATTCTTTTGCTGTTTGCCTACTTGTAGATTGCCAATACATGAACAAAACAAAAAAATACACATATATTTTTCATCTTTCTAACTGGCGTACATTTATAAGACCTCTTGTAGCCCTCATTGCTCTCCTGTGAACTTTCTTCATTCTGTTCATGTTTTTTTCAAATGTGCCAAAACCAGATACAGCCTGCCACCGAAGTCTTTGTAATGCTGACTAGATCATAACATTACTTCATCTGTGTTGCAGCAAAAACTGCTGTTATACATCCAAGTATGGTATTCTTTTTAACAGCATGAAGTTACGACTCATCTTCTCCTTAATGTGATTGCACAGTAATTACCAGATTGTTTTCTGCAGAATTACAAACTAGATGGTGAATGTGGCAGGTGTATAGCAGGTTTCCCAAATTTACTTTCCTTGTGTAAGTAAAATTACATTTCACTGTGTAATTCAAATGCTGTCAAAAGTTTCCAAGTACATTTACAAGCCAAATCTGTAAACTCATGAAAGAATGAACTCAACTTTGATGTAGTTTTGTTCCAGAAAACCAACTTGATTTTTGCTTTTTAGTTCTTCCTGAGTTGAATGTTCATTATGTCTCGTATTTGTTTAGTTATGTCTGTTAACAGACTTATACGTCACTTAGATCATGTCGTTGCCCTGACTTTTGCCACAACCTCATTTCAAATTTCTCTATTCCAAGATATACTGAAACAAGCATCAACAATCTGTGTTCTCAGGTAAATTTTTTTAGAATCCTTGGATGAAATTTATCAATAAATCACAACTCTAAAATATTTTTCAAATATTGTTCAACGTCTTCCTTGACTATTAATGGAATGGAAAATATTACATTCACCTCATATCATACAAGCCTGGGATAAGGAGTTTCCATTCAGATTTACCACAGCACACAGCTGGGAGAGAAGTCCACTGAATGTTCATTATAATTTAGGGTGGTATTGACTTCTGAGATCTGTCCTGAAAAAGTAGCATGGTATTCAGCAGGGACATGTGGAAAGAATTGCATCTTGCCAAGAATAATTGGCTATGCAAAAATTGGATGGGAACAACTGGCTGTTTACCAGTTCTGCACAAAGAGATCTCATACTCATTGTGGATGATAAACCGAGTGTGTGTCAACATCAATGATAAAACGAGTATGTGTCAGCATTTTGTGCTATGGCACAACACACAGGCATAGTGCAGGCCTATATATAAAGCAGCTTAGTCTTAAGGACACATAAAGTCCTTCTGCTTTAGCCATTCACTGAGATGAAATGCTATCAAGGTTTTGGGCCTTGCAGTTTAAGAAACACATGAGTGAAGTTGAGCAATCGACAAGATTGACAAAGGTCTTAAATATAAAGTGCACTCAATCAAATTGAAGGATCTAGGGCTGTTAAAGAAGATTTGGAGGAGCAGTGGGGATAGCCAACAGTTTACAAGCAGATAAAGAAGTGTTGCAGCAAACAAGGGAAAAATCTGTTTCCCAAAACCGTGCTGGCTAGGCCAAGAAGTAATGAGCATAAACTGCAGCAAGAAAGGGTTGAGCTAAACATGGGGAAATGGTCTCTAGAGGTGAGTACTGTGAGCACTGGAAACAGCTTTCTTGGAGCGGTTGCATATTCTATATTCGGTTGGATAGACTGCAGGGCGTGGTATGGAGAAAAACATTTTTATGGAGAGAAAAGATCTGTAGTTCTCAGCTACAGTACAATTCCCTTTAGTAAAACATTCACATGTACAATGAGTTGTATTTGATGGTAGTTCAGCAACATTTTGAAGTTCTCTCTCATGTTAAACCTTCCTGTGGCTGCATCCATAATGCCATCACAGGCAAATGCTGTAAGGCTAGATAACAGGGTGTCCTCTGTAATACATTCAGTTGTTTTTGGCTGGGTCACAAATTTCATATCCATGTAGCAAAGTTTATAAACAAAACAAACAAAAAGAAATAAAACTGAATTTTACTACAAAGGCAAACAGAAGGCACATCAGAGTGTGCCTTTAAATTTTCCACTGGATTTTAATAAGTGCAGCCCATGTTTTCAGGCTGTTGTGGGGTCAGTTGTTACTGTATCTGGAAGTGGGATGAAGACTGGGGGGTCTGAACCTGTGACCTTTTGGCACTGCTTTCAGGCTAAGGGAAGTAAAATGGCACAGCATTACGTGGGCATTTAATGCTTTGGTTTTGCATCTGTAGTGGGTTTACATGGCAAGGTTTTGGTAGCAGGGGGCCATAGGGGTGGTTTCTGTAGAAAGATCTAGAAGCTGCCCCATGTTTGGGAAGGGCCCCATTGTTTTCCAGAGCTAAGCCAATAAGTGATGTTGTTTTGCGCCTCTGTGAGAGCATATTTAAGACAGGGAAAAAAATGCTGCGCCACACAGCAGCTGGGAGAGTGAGGAACGGCCTTGCAGGCACCAAGGTCAGCGAAGAAGGAGGGGGAGAGGTGCTCCAAGTGCCGGAGCAGAAGTCCCCTGCGGCCTGTGGTGAGGACCATGGTGAAGCAGGATGTCCCCCTGCAGCCCATGGAGTACCACGGTGGAGCAGGCTTCCACGCTGCAGCCCGTGGAGGAGACCACGGTGGAGCAGGTGGCCCTGCACCGATGGAGGCTGCCGCCTGTGGAAGACCGCTGCCGGAGCAGATTCCGGGCCGGACTGCTGAATCAAAGTCCTTGATTCACTGTACGCACTGCTCCGCAACCAGTCAAACAGCAGTGTGTTATCAACATTCATAGAATCACAGAAACACAAGTTTGGAAAGGACCTACAAGATCATCTAGACCAACTGTCCTCCTATCACCAGTACCACCCTCTAAGCTACTCGTAGTACCTTGTCCAGGTGCTTTTTGAACACCACAAGGGATGGTGACTCCACCACCTCCCTGGGCAGGCCGTTCCAGTGCCTGACCGCTCTTTGAGAGAAAAAGTTTTTCCCATGTCTAATCTTAATCTCCCCAACCACAATTTGAGGCCATTTCCTCGAGTCCTATCAATAATTATCTGAGAGAAGAGGCCGACCCCCTCTTCATCATAACCTCTCTTCAGGAAGCTGTAGAGTGCAATGAGGTCTCCCCTCAGCCTCCTCCAGACTAAACAATCCCAGCTCCCACAGCCACTTCTGACCAGACCTGTGTTCCAGACACCTCACCAGTTTTTTTGCCCTTCTCTGGACGTGGTCAAGCACCTCGATGTCCTTCTTGTAGTGAAGGGCCCAAAGCAGAACACAGTACTCGAGGTGTGGCCTCCCCAGAGCAGAACACAGTACAGAGGACAGGGGGACGATGACCTCCCTGGTCCTGCTGGCCACACTGTTCCTGATACAAACCAGGATGCCATTGGCCTTCTTGGCCACCTGGGCACACTGCTGGCTCATGTTCAGGTGAGCGTCAGTCAACACCCCCAGATCCTTTCCTCTGCCCAGCTTTTCAACTGCTCTTCCCCAGACCTGTAGCACTGCATGGGGTTGTTGTGGCCAAAGTGCAGGACCCAGCACTTAGCCATGTTGAACCTCATCCTATTGGCCTCTGCCCATTGACCCATCCTCTCCAGGTCCCTCTGCAGGGCTTTCCTACCATCTGGCAGATCAACACTTCCCCCAGCTTGATGTCATCTGAAAACTTACTGAGGGTGCACTCAATTCCCTTATCCAAATCATCAATATAATATTAAAGAGGATGGATCCCAACACCGACCCCTGGGGAACACCACTGGTGACCAGTCGCCAGCTGGATCTCATTATATTCACCAGCACTCTCTGGGCCCAGCCGTCCAGCCAGCATCAAGTACTCCAGAGCTAGAGTGGAATACTGTAGTTTAAGGCACTGCTGTGAACTTTGTCGGTTTTGAGTTCTTCTCTCACAGGACCTGTACTCTGCACAAAACCTTCTTAAGTCTTATTACTAAGCAGGAGGCTTTACTTCCTACATTTCTTATTTTGTTTGGTGTTTATCATCTACCTATCCACACAAGTAAACAGACTTTTTTACCTTCGTGTGATTTTTTACCTCAGTGTGATTGGTAAATGCTGTATGCCGTACCTGCTGGCATACAGCATTTACCAGTCACACTGATTTTTTGAAGGGAATGCTTTTAAGGAAGGGACAGCGATTTAGTGTTCTTTGCCTATTTAAAGAGAAAATAATCTTAGTTATGCTGTAGATGTGTATGTATATACAGATAAATACATCTGTACAAGCATGGGTAAAGAAGCATATTTACTAGAAAATAAACTAGCAAATGACTCCTCTTTGGAGTGTAAAAGAGTGGTATAGACTGAAACACCTTCACAAACAGAAGAAAGTGTCATCATCCACAAAAGGACGATATGGAGCTATCATGCAGACTGATACAGAATATAAACATCTGCTACAGCAGAATTGGCAAATTTCCTTTCAACAACACTCAGACTGTAAGCACAGTTCCATTAATGGGGAGCTGGAAACCCAATGAAAGGCTCCCCACTGGAATACAGCTGGAATGATGTCAAGCCTTGCCTTGTTTCTTCATATGAGTATGTTCAGGTGGGTCCTACAACAGCCAGAAGGTTACCTGTTCACTGGACATTGAAAACACCAAAAGATGAAATGGGCCCCAGGGACTAGGACTAGAAAGAGACTGGATTTGGGTGCAGGTTCGAGACCCTCCAGTTAACGGTGCGGGGAAGCAAGTGATCAACTCAATATGAGTGGTAATACAAGCTTCAACTTTATTGTGCAGATATCCGTATATTTATACACACAGCAATAATTATGCCTACTGCTCACTATCCTATTGGCTAAGCGTAAAAGTGTTGCAAAAACACTTTTTCTCCTACTTGCGGTTACAGCGCATAAGCTACTCCCTCATCTTCCCAGGCCTCAGATCCACCTGTTTATCTCTCTCTCAAGGACAGACTACTCCTTGCATATTTTCACAAGAATGCTTCTCATCCGGCCTACTCCATGGCTATAAACTCTGCATTTTCTTTGCCTTGCTTGTACGATTCCTCTAGGGACCCATGCCCTTGCTCTTTGAGCCATTCTTCAACAATTCCCCCTTTTTCTTTTTGTACGAGCAAGGCCCCATTCGTCATCTTTGTTACCCCTTTCGTAATACAATGATAAGCTATTTTGACAAAAATGATTATCAGCAGTACAATAAGCAGCAATCTCAAACCCTCCTTAATAAGGGATACAAGCCAAGGGGAAAGGTCACCAAACAAGGATTTCAACCAGGTATCAGACAGGTTAACATTCACTCGTATTCTACTTACATGTTCTTTTAGCCAATCCAACTTTTATGGATCGACTCACTATGATCTGACAAATTAAAACAGCACATTCCTTCAAAGTCCTCACAACCATGTCCTTGGGCCAGCAGCAAAAGTCAATGGCTGCCCGATTCTGCAACACCGAGTGTTGTAGTCTGTCCATATCATCCATCATTTGAGAGAGGATGCCGGTAGTTGCGTTGAACTGTTTCACTGTCCAGCACGCCAACTTTTCTATTCGTGTCAGGGCCCGCGCGGCTGCCACCCCTGGTGTGAAGAAAGTGGCAAATATTCGCGCGGTTGCTGACCATAATTCAACATCATCTTTACAGTCATGTGTTAGACCGTGAGTGTCTCTTTTCGCTCTAGTGGACATTGTCTTGGAGATATTCAGCCAGTCCTGGCGGCGAGGTGCAAATAATCCCAATCGACCAAGACAGCAGGGACCTCCCTACGTGCGCCATGAATCCAGCCACATGTAACAAGTCTGTGACCACATTCAAGGGCGTTGTCATCCATTCCGTGAAGGCCCACACAACGGCCGATAGTTCCAGTGTTTGTAGAGTATCTCCCGATGTGGCTGGTTGTAGTTGTTGTGATCTGGCGGCATCTGACTGTAGGTGGGCTGCATCGCAGGCGGGGCAGGTGTTGAGATCGTGGGCGGCGATGCCATCTCGTGGTGGGCCAGTAGCTGCCCTCATGCATATCTCTGGCCATCTAGGCATATCCCTGGCCCTAACTGTACCTGCATATCCACCAGTGCAAATCTCCCAACCCCCATTAACTGCTCGGTAGTTACGTATTCTACAGGATCTCCCGGTGGTCAGGGCATGTGAGCACTGGTATCACATATACGTTGCCAATGAGCCTGCCATAGCAGCTGGCCAGATTGTGTCATAATCATTCTTACTATAGTTTTGATGTCCTCAGGACATAAAATACTGCTGCCCCAAATATAATTAAGCAACTGCTTGGTCGGCTCTCTATGCAACCCACTCTCGTTTACTGTGGCTCTCAGCTGGGATAGTAGTTTTCAATCAAGCGGGGTGTGGGCTCCCTGCAGACCCGCAGCCCCTTGTCCATAGGTTACTGGGAAAGCCTGATCAGCGAGCGGGCTCAGCAATTCAAAGTCCTGAGCGCCTGCCACCTCTCTGGCTATCGCCTGCCAACTTACCCTTTCTATTCCCTGTGGGGAAGGCTTTGGCAGTGGCTTAGTGGGCGCCTTATTGCTCTCTCTGGGTGTATCCTCTTTCAGTTTTAAAATGAGTCGCCCCACCACCCTCTCCTCGCTGTGGGAAACCTCGTCTTCTGCTCCTGAGACTTATATCCCAGTTTCGACCATGGTCGGAAGGGGTGGCACCATAGGCCATGTCTCCTGATCTGCGTCTGGACTTTTACTAGGAGGGAGGGTGGTGATGCCCCGGGGGGGCCCAGCGGTGGGTGCCATGGCTTAACAGTTATTGGTCTCCCAGACGCTGGTATAGGCGAGTAATCGCCCCCCACCAAGAACAGCCCCTCTGATTCTCAGGGCTGACCTCCTAATTGCTGGGTAGCCACAGCTGCAACTTGCTGTTCTAACTTGTATCTTTTTAAACTATTAATAGTTTCCTGCCACGGTTTCATTAATTTTTTAACCATTTTATCATCATCTATAGCTAAATCCCACAAGCAGTCCCCATAAGCTCTCCATTCTTCCACATCAAAGTGTGACTCAGGGTTACAAAAAAAACCCCTTTTCTACCTCAAAAGCTATAAGCCCTGTAATACATGTATGCTTAACTCCTTCGACCCCTCGCTTTTCTAAAAAGCATTGCAATAAGTTGAGGGCTACCTCCTTATCCATAGTGCCGGCCTTTTTACCGCGTCTAACCGCGCCGTGTCTGTCCGCGATTTGTGCAGCTCCGTGTCTAACCACACTGGTAGCCCTGCGAACCGTGCAGATCCCTTTTGGTCGGTCTAGGCAATCTTCTGCCCTCATATTCGCTGCTAATCAGTGCTTGTCAGCTGAAATTGCAAATGAACATTCAGAAGAGAATTTGTTTTGCTGATAATTCTAAGGTGCAGTGCAAGAGATCAGGTCTTCTCACAGGGTTGTGCTTAACAAACTTGCTGAAATTAAAAGCACAGAGCTTTCATGTATTAAAAAATAATAATGCTTTCAAAAGATGCTTCATTATCAAGCTGCTAAGCTGCCCAGAACATCAGAAGCAGATAAAAAATATGATTATCAAAAATGAGTTCATAAAAGAAAGACTGTTTTAGGTTTTGCTGTATTCTTTAACTACAGATTAGGCACAATTTGCTGCAAATACTTTGTCATATTATCAATATTTTAGCTAGTAATTATCTGCAAAAAATGTTTCCATTCTCTGGCCTGCTCTATACTTAATAGAAAATTGACGAGCATGTTCATAGAATGATGAAGTGCCAATTCAAAGATAACATAGCCTTCTTCCACAACAAAGCCAAGATCCCAGTGAATAGAATTGTCAAATCTGAAAGACAAGTTGCTTTTTGAGAAAGCCTGGCATGTATGAGTATCTATAAATACATATATATTGTAATCCTACTTGTCTTTTTTTCATTTTTTTTAGCATTGTTTCATGCACTTTGTGAAGAATGTGCTGAGTGAGCATGAACGAATAAATAATTTAAGCTCTGACTTTAATTGTTTTTCTTCTTCTTTTTTTTTTTTTTTTTTTTTCAAATAAAAGTGCAAATTCATGTGTCTGACTTTTGCCTTTTACCTTCCTCATATAACATGAGCAATAGGAGCAAACTCACCTGGAGACACAAATCTCTGTTCTCTGTGACAGGCTACCCACTAACCAGTTGTGTCTAAAAGGCAAGGAGAAGCTTAAGTGTTGTTGAGTTTCACGCTCAGGATTTTTTAATAATAATAATAATAATAATATTTTTTTTAAAAGCAACAACAATAATAATCTGGGTCTAGCTCCAGAGAGAAACTCATGTGACAAGTAAAATTCAGACAGTTAGATGTCTTTAGTCAAAAGTTAAAGAGTTTAAAGCTGCACTTGAAGGAGCTTGTCCTTAGAATTCAAAACATGGCAAAACATGAATGAAACTGTCTTCAATGCACTGAAATATTTAAAAACTTCCTTGCTTAAAAATGAACAATGTATGTCAGAACTTTTATTGAATACCTTCCTCAAATGTTTTTAAAACTCCTTATTAACTTAACTATTTAGTTGTTGTTGTTTTTTTTTTTTTTTAATTTTTAATATAAATTATGTAATGATGCTTGCAAATAGTTCCACTATACATCATGTTAATTGTATTTTCTTTTTCCATTAAAATATTCAGAGAAATAAAAGAGGTCCTCTTAAATTTTGTGTAGCTGGCATCCCTTTCATTATATTAACAAATGTTATGGTTTAAGATACCACAGAAAACTTCACAAAGGCACTTACAGGGTCAAATAAACATACTTTGCCCTGTTGAGAAGAGTGCAAGCCTAAGAATCCATTTTTATAGATTAAAAGAAACAAACAAACAAACAAAAAAGGTAAAGCTCTGATTCTTACTGGCCAATAATCAATGTTATTTTAATGAATAGATTGATTTAAATGTGTACAATTCTTTGAGATATTGTCCTTTCCAAAAGTAAGATATTGTCTTTTGGTTTGTGTGTGGCCCCTTATTTGAAAGTATCAGTTTAGCTTTAACACGGATCTGTGGTAAGAGACAAAAAAAATCTTATATTATTAAAGCTGTTTCTCATTATTCTGGTCCTAGGAAAAATATGTACAGTAAATGTCTTACTGCTTGGTATTGAAGGAAAGAGAAAACCTAATATAGTATCTGGGGTTTTTGTTTTGTTCTGGTTTTATTTTGGTTTCTGTTAAGTTGCTGACAATTGCTTAAAAAATAAGGTAAGTTTTGTGGGTTAACATGGCTTTGTGTATTTCCTGTCCATGTAACTCTTCAGTGTCTTTTTTAGAGCAAGTACCTAGGGATATTAGTAGAGGTGATCCATTTCTGTGGGTTTTCATTTGTTTGCTGCTTTTGTTAACTGGATACAAAGGAATGTTCACAGAAACCTTTCAAGACCTTCAGAAAGCTTTTTAACAGTATGTCTCATCTCTGAAATACAAAAACGTATCAAATTGAAAGAGATACAGGTTTCAGAATGTAAATTTAGTTTTATAGAGGACTGTACTTGTGTTGAGATTCCTGGCTTCAGTCTAACCACTAAGGGCAGTGCAGGTTGTGGTGATGGGCCTTGACATCTTTATACTGTTTGGGTCCACTCAAAACTACGTATGGGAACAAAAAAGTTACTTTCATATCTAAGAAATATTGAGATTATAAAGATGAAACAGATCAACAGTGTAGTCAGCAGGCTGAGGGAACTGATCCTTGCAGTCTTCTCAGCACTGGTTAGGCCACACTTGGGGTCCTGTGTCCTTTCCTCTGCTCCTCAGTCCAAGAGAGGCATGCACATGCTGGGGACAGTCCAGCAAAGAGCCACAAAGATGAGTAAGGGGTTGAAACACCTCTCCAGTGAGGAAAGGATGAGGGGGCTGCAGCTGTTTGACCTGGATGATTCAGCCTGGAGAAGGGGAGGCTCAGGGAGATCTCATCGATGTCCATAAATACCTGAAGGGAAGGCACAAAGAGGATGGAGCCAGGCTCTTGTCAGTGGTGCCCAGTGCCAGGACAGCAGGCAGTGGGCACAAACAGGGTCAAGGAGGTTCCCCTGAGCACCAGGCAGCACTTCTGTGCTGTGCGGGTGGCTGAGCACTGGCACAGGCTGCCCAGAGGCTGTGGGGTCTCCTCCTGGGGGATCTTCAAAGATCACCTGGACACAGGCCTGGGCACCCTGCTCTGGGTGGCCCTGCTGGAGCAGGGGTGGGACCAGATGGCTTTGAGAGGTCCCTTCCAACCTGAACCATTCTGTCCTGCAAAACAACTTTAATTACAATAGAGAGAACCTAATCCTAACCGTGACCCCAACCCTAACCCTTTTGCTTACTTATTTACTTATCGGTGTTATCAGGTGGTATCTCGGCCTGTTGTATCTTCTGAAGAGTGTCATACAAGCTATTTAGATTCTGCTAGATTTTTTTTTGTTTTGTTTCACTGACTGTGGTGGACTGATGCTGTGGAAGTCACAGAGAATGAAATCCCAGGGGCTTGCAGGTCTTGCTGGGCAGATTACATCTAAGAAAACCCAGATTGTATACCAGAGAAACACCCAGCCAGCCTCTTCCTAGATGTATATTGTACCAGCACTGACTGTAAACTTATTTAGCAGAGCTGACCTGAAAAACAGAAGGGCTGGGTAAGTTACACCCTCTTAATAGGGACAGCAGTGACCACATACTCTCTAGACATACTGACTCCTGAACTGTCCCTTGGGCTGTTCAGTTTTGCGTCATCTCTAGAGTAGGTCAGTGGCAGTGAAGCACACACTGACCTCAAGGGAGTTCATAGCAAACCCTGATCTCTCAGACAGTGGAAATCTCTCTTTAACTATCATCTCCATATCCTTCAAGTCTTACGTGCGTAATTTGACTCTTTTTCAGTAATAACTCAAGTTCCCATCACGTCCTTATAAATAATTATAACTTTAATAAATGGAAACAGTAAGGGCAGATAGGACAATGTTAAAAAAAATAAAAAAGTGGGAGGGAGGGAGCATTTGGCTTCAGTGTGCAAATGACATATAATTTCCAACAACTTGAGAGGAATCTTGCCTTTAAGACTTGTTCATTTATTTAAAGAATATATTTCTCACAATTTAATTTGTGGTTTCAGGAGCTAAGTATAGAAAATTGCATAATGCCCTTTTAGAACTTGGTGACTAAGAGTGATCACATTAAATGAACATAGCTTGCATGGAGTTGGTTAAAATATAATTTGTTCCATCACAACAGTTTAAATCTCTTTAATATTGGTCAGGATAAAATATAGCATGCATACTTCTAAGATACAAATGTTGTATTCCTTAAGATATGATAAGGGAAAAAGAGACAAAAGAACCCAATAATACATCCTGCCAAGGTTGCTCTGGGAACAGAGTTAAAGAATTTGTGGTCTGTAAAGTAATGACTTCGCTAATGACCGTTCAAGGTGTTTCTCATGTTTATAAACAGAATTTTTCAATTTTTTCATCAGGTGCTTCATTCCAAATGCCTACGCTGCCCTCTTCACTGCTGCTCTGGTGCCGCTAATGTGCTTGGTAGTGGTTTTTGTGGTGTTCGTTCACGCCTACCAGGTGACCCCACAGTGGAAAGCATACGATGATATTTTCAGAGGAAGAACAAATGCTGCAGGTAAGATGCATAGGCTACCCCTGAGCAAACAAATCAGACTTTCAGGATGGTGCTGATCATTCTCTCCAGTACAGAAAACCCCACTGGAAACCGCAGCTCAATAAATACCTAAGCAGTTGTGTAAGATTAAGCATGCTAGCAGTTCTTTTGAAGTCTGTGAAAGTACTTTAATGATGAAAGTTATGCAGATGTGAGCTGTCTTACCAAAATGAGGATAAAGATGTGTTAAACCTAAAGCAAGAAATTACCATCACTGTTTGTGTCTAGTCTGGCAACGAGAATAGACCTAAAACAGTGAGCTGTCCTGCATGGTCCTGGCTGGTACCAAATAGCACTTCCCCAAAGAGGGCTGAGGCTGACTCAGGAGCATCGTTTCCCTGGCTGTGGGGCAATGGTCGGACCCTCGCCCAGGCAGGGCTCTTCTTCTTGGTCCCAGGGGACAAGCAGAGTGCCAGGCCCTGGCCTTGCAAGGGCTGCGTGCTGGAGTACGTGGAGTTAACATATCTGTTTGGAAATTTCCTAGTGCTAGTTGTAACTGAAACATGCTTGAAAGAGAAGATCTGCCTCATGCAAAACAGGAAGTATTGGTCTGTCTGTTCTGTTAGAACAATTTCAAATACAATAATGTTCCCAAAATAAAATTTCACCAGTTTAGACTAACACTGTAATAACATGGCACTCTGTGGGAAGCTGAGAATAATTCTTTTGTTTTCATGCCATTCCTGAAAAAAAATAGGTCTCTGTTTTATAAACAAGTGCAAATAGTAGATTTGAGTAGAAATATTTTCTTCCGAATTACATGAAGACAGTTGGATTTTATAAACTTTCAAGAGGTTCTTGAATCATTTTTCCCAATATGTTAGATAAATATCATCTGAACTTAAAAAGGAACATGGATTATTAAAAAACTCCGTTCAGCAGTCCAGTGCTTGTAACTGTTTGGATTTACAGAGTGGGCTGTCTTGTTCACTTTGCAGTGATTGTTACAGTGTGAAGTGAGGAGTTGTGTTTTATTTTGAACATTTGGGTTATAGAAATGTATTCTTTCTAAGGGAAAATGAAACTAAATATTAAGCATTTATTATCCAGACATTTCTTTAGGTATTTATTTCTTTGTCAGTTTTACTAAGAACTATATATGAATTTGGATAAGGTCTGATAAACCCAGCTTGTAACTATGATACTCAAGACCTTAGTTGCACTTTATTCTTTCATTTTTTTTTTTTTCTGATATAAAAGGGACTGCCTGAAGCAATTACAAAGGTGGCTGCTTATTCAGTGTTGAATAATATATTTATTTATAAGTAACAGGTTATTTATTTATTTATTTATTTATTTATTTATTATGATTGTTTTTGTTGTTTTAGTATTGCTAAAGATGGAGATTCCATATTCATATGATGAAGGGCAGTGCTTCAGAATGCGTCTCAGAGCAGTTACACAGAAAAAAAACCAAACGGTATTACTGAAACAATAATAGAGACAAAGTCAGTCCGCAAAATGTCAGAAAGTATTAACAGGAGCTATATCACCAAGACATGAAATAGCAAGGTGAAAAGTCTGTTTGATTTAGCGTAAGATTTAGGGTTTTTGTTGTTGCTTTTGTTTGTTTGATATTGTTTTTTCTTTCCCAACGTATACAGGAAAAGGTAGAGATGTGAGGTGTCAAAAAGAAAAAACAAAACAAAACAAAGAGAAATGAAGAAGAGATGTGTTTGATAAAATGTCAGTAATAGCATTGTCTTATTGAAAAGCAGGTACTTCTTGTATCCCTTCATGGCAAGTGAGTTTTTTGCTAAGGCAGGGCTTTTTCAGGCAGAAAGGAAGGTACGTGGTGCACCTGGGGGAGACTGGCCACCGCAGGGCTGGGACGAGGCTGCCTGATTGAATGAAGGCTGGTGATTTCTCCAGTTTGTGAGGTTGCCTATATAAACGCATAACTTAGCATTTGTACATTAGTTGTACACAAAAGGCTGCTTCTCTGCTGAAAACTGAGGTAGTAGCAGTATATTTACATTAACTTTTAAAGATTTTTAGCTATGTTGTGCTTTTGAAGATGCAGTCAAGGGCAGTATGCAGTGGCAAGCCCTCTTCCCGCTTGTAAAGTTTAGATCTTGCCGTATGACTTGCATTTTGGAGAATTTCTACATTCCTAGAATGGGACCTGAGGCTGCTTTGGTACGGATATTGCAACCTTGCTGCAGGCGGTGTCGGAGCCACTGATTTTCAGGCCCCAGCTGAGTGCCAGCACCTGGCTGCCTGGTGGTGTCTTATTCTGGCCTTTCTCTGGCTCTCATCCCCATATTGATCTCCCTGTCCACTCACCCACAGCTACAAATTCCTTCAGCAAGAAAAAAAAAAAAAGACTTCCCTGGGCCTGAAGTTCTGTACCCATTCCTCTGCACTTTGAACACTGCAGTAGGTAATGAAGGGAAAAAAAAAAACACTAATAATAACAGTAATAATTCACTGCTTTGCAAAACTGCCTGCTATTTAGCCAGCTTGTCCAGAAAGAGAATAAAATTCCAAGTGAATGGTACTGTAATCAGTGGTGATTTATCAAGTGGAGAGCACTGTAAACATAGACAAAATATTTTTGAAATACACCTTTCATTTTTACTGGCAATTGTGGCCACCTGTTGATTTGAATCCCAGAAAGCCAAGATTCTTTCAAAAAGGAAAAAGTGGCATATGTAGGCATGTAATTATCATTTACAGCTAGATATTCATACAAACACCTACTTGCACCTGAGCATTTAAACTAGTGGAGTTTATTCCCTTCCTGGGAGTCATTCAGTTTGAAGATAGTTAAAGCTGCAGTGTGATACAGGTGACCATAGGTGGATTCTACAATAACCCATGCAAAAAAGTACAGAATGTATTCAATAAAAATAAAATACCAAGGTCACTGGCTTCCATGCTACTGTAAAGCAGAAAAAGTGTCTGGCTATGCAGATCTGAAAAAGAAGTATTTATTACCTGGCTTCTAAATGTAGATTGCTTAGATCATTTCACAGACTGTAGGAGAAGCCTCTTAAGCAATGGCTTTTTAACCTGAAGCTCCAAATTTGTGGCCTCTACTTGAGGAAGGCTATTGCTCACTTTACCAGAAATATAATAGGAATAGAAACAGTAAGGTATATGCTTGTATGTAGTATATACAGTTATTTCCAAGAAAATGGATATGAAGATGGCTAAGCTAAAATTTAAGTAAATATGTATATATATATATATAAATTATTGCCCTCATGTTTTGGAAGGCTCTCAGGCTTACCTGCTGAAGAATTTCCATCTGGAATGATCTAGTCTTCTACAGCTATTATTGTAAATTTTGTCTGCTCTTCCAAAACATCGTTCTGCGCTTAGGCAGAAAGTTTGTTGCCAGTAGCAGCAGGGACCCCTGTGTATTTTTGTTACTAGAAGAGTAACAATATTGGGTACATATCTAAGGGAAAAAAAATACTGTCCTTTGGTAACTGCAGAGTATCTGTTTGCTTGCTATTAAATAGTTTCTTGGAAAACTATTGGATGTGGTTGATTTTTTCCCCATCTATTTTCTACATAGATATTCACTTCTTAGCCGTAGTGTGTGGATATTCTTCCTAATCCTTCAGATTTATCCTGGATGCCCTTGGGTGGAGCCACATCTCCCATGCCCTACTCTGGAAGCTTTCAGGCTTTAAAGAAAACATCATGGCACGAGGACAGCCAGCCCAGCACAACTCTGCTTTTAGTAATCACTGTCAGCTCCTTTACCAGTGGTCCGTGATCTGCCCACAGAGCTTATCATACTGTTTCCTTATGCCTGGGGTATTGCTGTAAAAACATAAATAGGGTTGTACTGGAGAATAAACAGAAGTAAATAGGATTTGCCAACTTCTGATTAGGGGAATGTGCAATATGCACGCTTCTCGTTACCCTGCCTGGAACACACAGTGTGTGAGTTTGCCTTTTCTCATTTTTTTATGGCTCCAGAATTGCTCTGTCACCAGCTGTGTTGCTTTAGATGGTGATTGATACAGCTTGCTTAGGTCAGGGAATTTTCCTCCACAAAAGAGAGGAAAGGGCAATGGGAGAGTCAAGAATTAATTATCTTTTAGAGCAAGCAGCTCTTCATCCTCAGAAGCGAGTGCTGGAAAATAGTGTGAAAGCTGATTTATAAAGGTTGTTATCCCTAACCCCAGTATCCCCTTTCAAAGACGTGCATTTGGTTTGCTAGAAAAGAGGCTTCAGTTTGGACTGATTCAGCTTGCCAGCCTTTCAGCAAACATGTTCAACTGACTGATTATTCTTCTATATATAGAAACCGACTTCTCAAAAGTTAGCCCTGACAGCCGCCAAGTCAGGAGTGTGTGTTGGATAAACAGCCCCTGGTGAACTAATATTTAAGTTTGTAGCAAGAAAGGCTGCTTTTCAGGGAAATCAGGTGGTCGAGAAGCAGGATGGTTGTATTTGGCTGTAGGAGCAGGAGGTCAAAATAGGGATATATAGCAGAGAATTGTTTTTTCTTGACAGTCCAAATATGCAAAATACAGAAACTGAAATTAGAAAAGGCAGAGGTCCAATATTCATTGTTTTGCATTCCAACTATTTATTAACTTCTCATAATTTTGCAAAGATTTGAGAATGTAAAGGAAAAATTTGAATCGAAAAACTGCCTGCTTTTTTTTTTTTCTGATAATACCATCCTCATAGGTGACCTCAACTTATTGAACATGTCATAACATATTTTCCATGCCCAGGGCATAAATAATGCAGTAGAATTTACCTGATTATCATCATTGTAAATGTGCCAGAACGAATCTAAAGATTAAAACCTTTTGTTGCCAAAATAGAACTTCATGAGGAATACCCCAAATATTTAGCTGTAAAATTATAACTATCTTTTTGTGTCCTCATTCATATAAATTTCTTCAATGTGTTTATCATAGCAGTATGGAGTTCCTGGTCATAATAGATCATGCTGCATGGCCCACCTGTACCTTCTACCAGCTGATCTCAGGAACCAAATAGGAAATCCAAAATGCAAGTACAGGACATTCCAGCCATGCTTTGGCTCTTGGGAATGATGCTGAGGACAGGGCTTCATATTCTAAGTGAGAATGTATATCTAAGCCTGTTGTTACACGTCTTCTTTATCCTGTAAGCTACATGCTAAAACCTTATCTCAAACTGTGAGATACATATCATATACCTAAAGGAGCGGAGGAATGGTGAGTTCCAGGAGTGCCTTCATCTTGAGATGGCAATATGCATTTTGGAATCAAGAACCAGATGTTTGCTACCTATAAGCTGAGAGTTATGTACAATATTCACAGGATTCATCACAGTCACACAATGGATAGTATTTTAGTCTTCATAATACTCAAGGGCCTTTTCTATTTTGTAATTAGGACAAAAACAAATCTTTGCTTCTGAGGTTTTTAGAAATACAGTTTAAGACAAAATGCACAAGCGTAATTACAAGCTGAAATAAAGCGCAAAGATCTGAATAAGATAATAACTTAAATTCATCATCTGCACTTATGCAATTTAGATTGTACTGTGCTTCACATGCCCATATTAGCTTTCTTCCTTTAAAGAATTCTCCAGAAGCAAGTTAATTTGCATGAGTTGTGCCTATACAATTGTGCATTTAGCACCCATTTAATATCTTGCATAATATTTTAAAATAATTTTATTGTATGACTCTTTTATTGTATTGATGAGTAGCTTCAAATGTTTTTCTTCCCTTCCTTCCTTCCTTCCTTCCTTCCTTCCTTCCTTGCTTCCTTCCTTGCTTCCTTTCTTTTTTGTCTGTTTGCTGTCTTTCTGTGATTTGCCATATTCACTGCATAGCAGTAGTAGTGTAATCTATCATAAGAGGCCTGATCTTTCATTTCCTATACCAGGAATTGTTTTAAAACTCATAAGAAAGTTTGTCAAAACCCTGAGATTTGATAGGAGGGTTAGGGAGGCCAATCTTTTATGTTTTTCTATTAGTCATGTAGTCTTTATTCTTAATGGGATAAGTGCTTCCATTTTAGGAAGCACTTCTTTAATTTCAAGCTGTTCCTTGCCGCAAGGACAACAGATCAAAAAATGTAAATGAACAAAAAAAAATATTTTAACAGTTTTGCTGCTTCCTATTTTTACAAATAATCCATGACCAATTTTGTCCAGTTGAATGCTGTGTACTTCTATATGCCAGCTTTCTAGTCTGCAGTATCAGACAATGTTAAAGTCAGCACATCTTTGACATTGGTAATCCGGAATCAGAGGATTTGTCATGAGTTACTGATTGCATGTTGGTGGTGGCATTTTCTCCTTTGAACTCTGTGAGGAAATCTTTTAAATTCTTTATTTTGGCCACAAAATCCTGTTACCAAATTCCTTTTCTACAGCAGTTGTCAAAAGCAATCAAAAAAGGAGCTAGCAGAATTTGGAACACTGTTATTCAATCTTATTTTCAAAGAAAAAAGAAAAAAAAAAGTTTTGTGTGTGGTTTTTTTTTTTTTTTTTTTTTTTTTTTTTTTTTTTTTTTTTGTAGTTTTGTTGCTAAGTTTAACTCCTGACTTGTTAAGCAATAGTCTGTAAATGTTTTACTGAAATTAGGTCTCGCACAGAACAGTGAAATTCTGAGTAGTAATACATTCTCCCCAATCATTTAGGAAAAAATGTTAGAAATGACGATCCAGGTTTTGCAGGAGGTCTTCATATCTAGCCAAGAACAATTAAAAACAATTAAAGTTGCATTATCAGTTTAACACCTAAGGGGAAGAAATATAGTAAATATTTATAGGTAAACTCAGAAGATCATTAAAGCTGTATTATTTAATTGGTTCTTTTATTGACTTCTATTTTTAGGAAAAAAAAAAAAAAGACTTCAGGCAATAGAAGAAGACACAATATGGGCCAACACAGTAGTAGGAATACAAACACTTGGCTGCATTAGTGATGTGCAGCACATTCTTTATTTTTCATAGTTAAATCATTTAGATGGTTGCTGCAAGCACATACGCGGCACTACACTCCAGAGTTTTAATATTTATTAACCATTTCCAGGTTTATTAATTTCTGCTTCATTTAACATTTTTCACTGCTCAGACTTACACACCTGGACAATACTGTCCATAACATCAGTTAATGAAGGAAGGAAGATATGCTGCATTATCCTGAAGTATCCTTCATACCTGGCAGCCCAAAGCTTTGTAACGAAACAGACTGAATTCACAACCTTAAGGAGTGGCTCCCAGCTCTACAGGACGAAGAAACAGGAAACTGGCAATTTCAGAATCTGAAGGTTGCTTTCATTCGAACTATATATGTCAGTTCTAGGGAGATGATAATAATATATTACCTTCTGAAATAGATAATCTAGGCCAAACTGAGAAGTTCATTCTGCTTTATGGACACCAAATGTAAAGCTTTGATTTTTGACCGATTATGGTGTCCTGAAGACAGTTCCAGTTTTGGCAATCTATAAAAGCAATTTGTTGTTTTCCTAGTTCATTTCAGTTACTTTTCCAAATGGTGCTACAGGTTTTCTCTCTAGCAATGAGCTGATCTTAGTTTCACAGGGCTTGTTACTTGTTCCTCTCCTGATGCCTTTGTTCAAACGAGTCAGAGATTAATTTGATATTAAGTTTTCTGTCTGCACACGTACACATCCATTAGTTTTCCTAACTGTAAAGTGCAGGATATACAGCAAGATGACATTTTTAAGGAACCATTTACTATCCACAGCAGTCAGCTGGCTGAATTGTGCAAGAGGACGTCACTGCTGCTTCCCTCTCTAATGCAGAGGCTTTGGTAGGGAACATGCTACCGTAATCAATGGGCACTGTGCAGGGACAGCCGTGTTGCACTGCTATCTGAAATTAAAATGATGTCCACAAATCCACCTGCATCGTCAGCTGGCAATGATCTAAATCATCAAAGGTGTGACGGCAGACACATGATGGGGAAGACAGGAAGGCTCCTTGTTGTTTTCTTGCTCCTGTTCTCAGCTGCTTCCATTTTTTTGTTCTGCCTTCCTCCTTGTCCTCCCAGCCTGGGGCTGCTGTGAGGCAGCATGGCTCGTAGTGCCGGAGGTCTCTCTTTCCCATGCTTTACACAATGGGTGTATCCTGAACCCATTTATTTTAGAAATATAAAGTTGTGTGGATTTATTTTGTTGGAGATTTAAAAACACTGTAAGTGAAAGCATAACTGTTTAGAAATGTTTTTTTGTTTGTTTGTTTTTGTTGTTGTTGTTGTTTTTGGTGCGTGTGTGTGCTTCTGCTTCCTGTTCTGCTCTATCTCAACTGAGCAACAAACAAGGCTGACAAGTGTTTCAGCTGAGCAATCTGGCATTTTGTTACCTGAATCTTATGCTAGCTAATTTCTGTGGAGCCCCTTGCCACTGGATACTCTCAATTACTGAAGCTCACAGCTCAAGAGGAGACAAGCTGAGTTTGTGAAACTGAGGTGCCCTGAAGATGACTAAATAGAAACCCTGCCTTGTACAGGAATATTTCCTCTTTCATTAATTTTTTTTAATCCAATCCAAACATATCACAAAAATGCTACAGCCTATCTTTCAAATTCTTTAGATTTTAATGTAAAACATTGGACAAAATCTTAACTGATTACTCTAAGGATTCCCCTGCTTTAAAAAAATGCAGTTTTACTATTCATAAAAATTAATTACAATGTAGCAGAGCCCCCAGAACAGCAAGCATTGCAGAAAAATCGATTATATAGGTAAGTTAATAAAAAATATAACCATTTCTCAGCAATTGTGAAAAACTGAGGAACAGCGTTCAAATCAAGGTTTTTTTGGTGAATAAAATACATGTAATTTTACCTGGTCAGATGTATAGCCTGTATAGCCTGAGCTATACAAAGTCCTCAAATACTACACAACTGCAGCTAGAGCTCTGTGAGCTACATTTGTCTGTGTTGAGTCATCAACTCTGCCTACGTTTCTTAAGCCTCTAGTTAAGGAAAAGGGAAGATGTTTCAGGAGACATGAACAGTCAGGATGGTGATATGTACATACATTATATATATATCTATAGTGTATATATATATACTTAGGGAGTGGGTGGACTGACTGTTGCTTAAATAAAACCTTTCATCAGTCCAAGTGCTAAAAAATCTGTGTTAATCATGTACAAAAAAAAAAAAGTACAAAAAAGAAAAAAAAAGAAAAAAAAAAGAAAACAAAAAAGAGCAAGCACAATTCAAATATATAATACCCAAAAAGGTGTTTGACCATGTCTCACCTACATCAGGCTGGCACAGAGCTGACTGTTCCACTGCAGTCTTTTATCTCGTAAGGTTTATTCATGTACTGCGAAGGGGACTGCTTGCACTTGGGTTTAGGGCACGGTTCTTGTAAGTGAAGGTACATCAGTCCAGAAATAACCCTTGTTTACTCAGGAGGGGCTGTTGGTTTTCTTTCCATATGAAGGAAACCACAAATAACTAGACTGTCGGGTTTGGTTCATTTCAAGCCTTTTTATTGGCATCCTTTTCTTTTATTCAGGGCTGTTTTTATAAACTTATAAATTGCTGCTGATTTTCTGATACATTTTCTGGTATGTTCTAGTTATTGAGCTTCTGTTTGATCAAAATACAGCAAATTGCCTGATCAAAATGTAGGTGAAGGGAATTCAGACAGCTGAGGCTTTGAGTGCTGCCAAAGTTTTGGCTCTGAATTAACCCTTTGCAGTATCGATAATGAAGCAATTGCTGTTGAAAGTAAAAGCAGGACCTTTAAATGGACCAACATTCAGCATGTGGCAAAAAGCAGGTATCTTCAGACTATTTTAGTTACTATAACTGTAATTATTAATTAATATAATTCTATTAATTAATAAAACCTGTAACTGATACGTTTGTACTGAGAAACATTCATATATAAACCTTTTGTAACTACTCCTGAAGATACACTTAGTAGAGATTTTGCTAGGTTCGGTGAGCTTTGTTCTGGTTTTTCCTGTTGTCATTCTGTTCTGGTAAGATGGCACTGAAGTTATCAAAGCTCCCCCTCACACACACTTGAAGATAAAAAAATTCAGATCAATGTACATGAAAAGTACATGATCGAGGTAGTAGTATATCAAACTGTTATAAATTCCAAGTCAATTTAGTTTATAAGATTTATTTATGGGGTCAATAAAAGGCAAGTAAACAGTGCTGGGTGCGTGGGGAGTCTGGGCTCCTCCAACACACACGCACGTTACATCTTTATGCTCGTAGGCTAATACATATTCATTACTACTTCTAGAAAAGGCAGGGTTATTATAATTAGTCCCTGGAATCCAACCCCTCCCACTGGTGTATGTGTATCAGTCTCTGGTGGTCCCCCTGTGAGACTCAAGGTTTACCCTTCAAGCCCTCTGTTGACACAAATTGCTGGACCATTCCTTACAAAACCATCTCCCTTAGCTTTATGTACACCACTGCTTCACCAGTCTGTGGTTTCAATGATCTAGAGGTGTTGGGTTATGATTAATATTGTGCAAACTTTCCTTATGTGACATCTTTGTAGTAAAAGCAGAAATCCAGCTGCTAGTTCTGGCTTGCAGATTGTCCTCCCATAACTTGCTTTCTTTTCTCCCCACCCCAAACCTGAGTTGAACTACACTGAAAATTAGCACTAAAGCCAAATCGTTGTTTGAACTTTCTGAGATGATTCTCTACACTGTTAGCTTTGATCTGTGCACAGCGTTTAGAATATGCATACGTTTGTGATCATTAATTCCCAGCCCATTGCATCAGTTGTATGCTAACAAGCCAAATTTTGTTAAATGAGTTTGAGGTGTAATAAAATGATTATATCCTTCCATTTATATCCATGCACAAGTAAATTAATGAGTTCCTCTATGGGTAATTTACCTTTAGAAAGATAAATATACAAAAACAAACAGCAGTTCGTGTATTCCCCCCCCCTCCCCTTTTTTTTTTTCAGGAAAAAGGCTTTTCAACCTTTTTTCAGCCCTTGCTAAATTTGGTTATTTCTGTAACCTGAAATATTTTGAGGTCTTCAATTCCTCACCAGTTCTTATGAACGTTATTAATGACATATCTAATAAGTATTTAGATTCATTGTGTATGCAGTGTAGGATAAAACTGAACACTAATGCTCTGTTTCTTACTATACTACCTGGTGCTTTAGAGGACTTTGCCTTTTTTATTATTGTAAAAGCATTGTGATGTTGGCCACGTATATTAGTAGCTGCTAAAGAAAAACTTCAGCATCTGCTGAGGCCATGAGGAACTTTTCATTGTCCCAAAGGCACTTTGAGATGGGTGATTTGTGCACTAGGGATGCTACTGTCTATAGGGAGCAATGTAGGAATTATTTTGTATTTCCATTCTATTCCTCTAACAAAACTGAGTCCTCCCAGACAAATAGCAGAGGTACATAGCCTTAATCTTCTTCCCCTGGTGCTGCATTGAAAAATACAGATATTATTTGTGTTACGGTATGAATCATGGATCCTTGAGAAGTCTCAGGCAATCCAACAAATTTTGGCCAGACCTCAGTTCACCAAGGGAGAAGTGATTCAGGTGCTTAATGGGCATCAGTTGTCATTTCAGAAAACTGAGGTTATACAGCTGTTTTGTCTTAAGGGATGGGTTTTCCACAAGTCCTGTGTCAGGTGTGCGAATGATGTACAGATCCTTAAGATATCTAGTGACATAAGGCGCTGGTACCCACCCGTGATGTTTCCTGAATTCCTGCTGAAAATCCCCAACTGGGCAGGGAACTGGGGCACTGCTTCCTGCCATCCGCTGAGAGCAAATTAGAAACGCTTCATTGACAGACACTGTGCTGTGACCAAATGGACAAACTGGAGAGGATTTATGTTGTGTCCTCAGACAAAAATGGCAGAACGGTACCATAACCACAACCAGAGGCTGAGTTTTCAATCTCCTTTGTTTAGAGGATATGACTTTCTTGATGCTGTAATGGGCTTTGCTATTTCCCAGTCAAGTGGATATATTTATCTATTTTCACAGAAAACAGAAGGTCATGTAACTATTCCGAGGAATTAAGTTTAATACTTTAGTTTTACTGCCTCTGGAGCCCCAGGTTACCACTACCCTGATGTAATGGTGATCTGAGTTTGTTACTCAGAATCTCGTTATAATTCACTGGTGAGATACTTGTCTTCCTGACTGGTACACCACGCTGAGAGGCAGCTCTTGCAGAACATCCTAGGTGTGCAGCTTAAGTCGTCCAAAGCAGCATTAAGCTTTAGTTGGGGCAGCTTGAGTAAACCACACCAGTGAGTGAGTTACTCAGAGCTTCGTTTTGAGCTGCTCCCTCATTCCCAAAATACGTACATCCATTTCTGCCAAAGCAATAGCAAGCAACTCTTCCCTGCCTTGCTGTAAGGTCATGTTGACTTTGGCTGTTGCCCGCGTTCACATGGCGCTTGCTGTTTGTATAGTATTAAAGAAAACACCCAAAGCACTCCCGCGGCGCTGTTTCTAGAATAACACCTCCCAAAAGTGCTTGGCTGGTGTGGTACAGCTGGTGTGGAGAGGGGCGATGCCTCACAGAGCGCCTCTGCGCCCCGAGGTGTGCAGGCTGGGGCAAACACGGACTTTGTCACTGTCAACACCAGGGGCCGAGGAGGTGGACCTGGGTGTCGAGAACAGAGCTGGGTGGGGGTGGGAGCTAAAAAACCTCCAGCTTTCCTCTGTGTGAGCTGTGCTCTGTGCAGGCATCCTCCTGCCAGCACTCCTGAAGTCTCTTGTGCTGTGAATGCAGCAAGGGATGTGAAGCGCAGCTGCACCTATCGGCCGGGTGGCGTGCTTCAGGCGAGACTGCATCTGCATTTATCAACGTGAATGCAGTTAACCCGTACAAATTCTGTCTTTGAGGGACTCCTCGACTGAGCGGAGGTATTCACTTGTTGTTTTATGCCATCAGATGTGTACTCAGGCTCTGCTTGCAGTAAAAGTTATAGCAAATCAGAGAATAACCTAAGTCTTACACCATGAAGTGCCAGAGCCATCACAGCCTGCTGTGTGGATAACACTAGTACTCTTTTCCCTTTTCCCCTCAATTCCCCAAAATCGATTTTTTCTCCACATTCCCAGAGTTTGCCCGGTGCTCTATCATGCTTCCCCCAGCTCTCAGTCCCACTTTCCAGGCACACGTGCCCAGTTTGCTGACAGGGCTTTGACCCTGCCCGGGGGATGCTTAGGGAGTGTTCTGCACTGCACACACCAGCTGAAAGCCTCTGCTTCTGATTTCCAGAGATCCCCTTGGTCCTGTATCTCTTCGCCCTGATCTCCATCACCTGGCTGTGGGGAGGGCTGCACATGGCGTACCGGCAGCTCTGGATGTTGGTCTTCTTCATCATCTTCAACAGCCTGCAGGTAAGAGCTGACTTCTGCTCCTTTGGTCCTCTTGGGGGATCACCTCCACCTCTTCTTAATGCCCGTGGCATTTCAGCTTGGCCAGCTGAACAAAACCCAGAAACAAACAGCGGCTTGCATGTGACACACTGGAGATGTTAATTGTGTTCTTTATCTCTTTCTGAAATTAACATATAGAATGCACATTAATGCAAGAGGTGCATTGTTTTGAAACAATAGCAATAATTGCATGGATTTAATTTCATAGTATATACACTGGGAAAGAAAATTGTTTGCTTACTTATGTAATTTTACTGAGATAATTATACCAGGAAAACTGAAGTATTTGCAGCCTTTGCAAGGAAACAGAGTATTTCAATTTTCCGTGTCCTTTAATTAAAAAAAAAAAAAAAATCACTAAAACCCACAATACTTTAAAGTAGCCGTAAGATTTATTTTTTTTTTTCCTTATTAGGAGTGAGCATTTAGGGTTGACTTTTCTCACTTAGCATTGGTAAAGAAGCAAAGATCTTTTCACTGAAAAAGTCTAATATACACTAGATGTTGATTATTAGTTACGAAAAAATACAAATTGCCCCTTATGGGATTTCACACATATGAGTACTTCCACCGGACCACTACTGTGCTGTGCAGAATTCAATACCTTGTTGTGCATTATGGCATTGTTCACAGAATAGAGGCCAGTATATCACAGATGGTAAAGTGCCTCTAATGTCTGAAAACAGTGAGATGATGAGGAATCCAAAATAAATACATTGAAATCTATGGTGTTCAAATTGTTCTGAGATGCATATAATAGAAACATCTGTGATATCATGTATTATCTACCTATATTCATACCTGTATTATTTACCTATATTTTACCTCATCAACTAGAAAGTAATGAAAATGAATATTTACCACAAAACAGATTTATTTTAGATTTTAATTCAAAAAGTAGACATTCTTCTCAGCAGAAATCTAGACTTTAAAAATATTCTTGAGTCATAAGCATTTTTTTAATTGAAAAAAAAAAACAAAGTCGTAGCTTACTCTCCCTGTGCATTTAGTTATTCAATACAACTTGTTGTATTATACTGCATATGTTGACATATATGGGCTCAAATTCATTATCTTTCTTTTCTGTGAAGTTAAGTGAGTAGTCATCACCTGCAAGCCAATAACATCACTTTTTAGGAAGGCATTTGAGCTTTCTGTGCAGTGGGACGGCCACAGCTCTGCAGGGCTGGCTGCAGCGCCCGCGCACGTCCCCTGCCTTTCCTCTCCCCCTGCAAAACCTCAGAGCACAGGCGAGCCCCCATGGGAGTTTCAGCAGCACAACCCTAACTGCTGTGGCTTTACAGTGAAACATGTCACTGAGATGCAGGATAAGTGCGTGGTGACGTCTCTGTGTGTGTGTGCACGTAGAAACAAAACATACTTTTATACATCCTTTTTTTTTGTTTTTCCCCACCGTTCTGCAAAGAGTTATTGTTAGAATCCGATCCAGGCTTGTGTTTCATGGATATATTGGATACAAATGCTTGAAGAGGGTTGCTCATTATAACTGAGATTTTATGCCAGAGGTAAAGCAGTGACAGAGCACTGTAATATGCATGGATATTTGCTTTAATAAAAAAATACTTTATTGCCAGTGCATATTTAGAGAAGACAGATATGAGCACTCAGTGAGAATTATCATTCATGGCCAGAATGTTGACACTTCTGTGTAACTGCCAGAAGATATGTTATATTGCTCTGCTTTATATAACCTGAAATGTTTTATTCAAGCAAGGGCACAAAGCCTAGGAATTATTGTTAGTTTAATTATTGTTGCAAGGCACTAACTCCTGTGATGAGAGCAAGCAGTGAAATGGGATGTTGAAAACCAGTTGTGTAAAACTTGAGTCCCACAAGGCCTGCGGGGGAGTTATTGCACCTGGTAGTTCAGTACGATAGCAGGTAACAGAAAACACAGATAAAAAAGCAAGCACAGAGTAACATTTAGGTCATGACCGATAATGGAGATGCACCTGTGCATGACTCTGAAGTTAGGATTTTGTTTAAATCCAGATAAAACTGAGATGGGATACTTGCTCTTCTCAATCCATGTGAAGTTTTCAGTTGGTTTTATTTAATGCTCTTTATGTAGTTTTGTTTCCATTAGTGCACTTTAAAATTTTCAGAAGGACCCCTGGCGGCAGGGGCATTTCTCATCTTTCATGGCTTTATCCCCCATTGCATCTCCATCCTCAGACAGGGCGAAGCAGGGAAACACACATTCAGCAGCTTTGTTCGAGGAGCTAGGACTCCTGGTAGGCTGCCATGCTTTGGCAGGAATTAAACATGTAGCGGCCGTGTTTGCTATTTTCAATAGCAATTAATCCCTTGGTTTTGCAATTAATCCCTTGGTAATGTTGTTTAAGAAAAGTGCACTCCTGTAGTCTCTTCTGTCTCTGATTGCCCTGAAAAAGACGGTGGTGTCTGGAGAGTGGCTGTAGATGGCAGCTGGCCTGCAGGGTATGCTGCGACATCTGCACAACAAGTATATTACTATTCAAATTACATCAATATTTATCCTTTTCATCAGAAGGAGCAACACATTACATTCCTTTCCTAGTGCTAGAGGATTGGCAAAGCCTCAAATATAAAATAGTGTTTCCTCTATTGACAGGGCATGCTAAAATTTCAAATGTTTTATCTCTTCCTGGCTAACGTTTTACATTAAAACCTGTGCATTTGCAGCTCTAACTCAGATAGTAGCCAATAAAAAACTTTTCCTTGCAGCTGTGAAGATCTGAGGACTTCACACTTTACATTTTAGAGACATTTTCTTATGCTCTGCTGGAGATATTAGGCAGGAAATGTCATAAGACGGTATCCTCTACCTTTCGTTACTAGATATTAGAAATTACTTTTTAATGTGTGAATTTATCAAATATTTAAAAGGAAAATATAGCTATTTAGTATTGGGTGCCCTAAGAAGAATAAAAGAAGTTGGGTAGATTTCTCACAATGCTACCTTTTTTTTTATTTTATTTGTTTGTTTTAATAGCAAATGTTTTCGGTGCCTTGTAAATCTGTACAATAATATGTGTTTAAAAAACATTTCCTGAAACACCACTGCTGTATAAACAACCTCACCACATTCACATTGTTCTCCTGTTTAAAAAGTTGCAATTATCTAACCAGGAAACAGAAGAGCCAACTTGTGATTCAGGTGACCAGACAAGCAGCATGAGTTGAAAGAACAGCGAAGCGTCAGGGCGAACAGCCTGCAAAAAACACCCAACGTCTGCGAGCTATGCTGTTATTCAGATAAGCAGCAATGATGATTTGTGTTAATAAAACAAAGGGTCAGCACATGGGCTGTTTCTGTAGGAGAGAAGTACGCATTACACACACTTCTGGTAGTAAATGCCCTCAGCATTTTCAGGTCGTGCTCCCCTGAGAGGAGCCATCAGGGCAGTCTTGGGGGACAAGCACGCGGTCCTGGCCTGCAGACAGACACGTTTGTGTTGGTGTGACAGTGTCGTCTGAGTCCCTGACCTCAGCCTGTTTGGGGATGAGAGAGGGATGTGAAAAGGGGCTAAGGTGTGGATGGCACGTTATGAAAGTGATTTCCTGTGGAACTCGCTGTCTCCCCACACGTGCTGTTTGCACGTCATTCCCTTGCGCTGCGCCTTCATCAGCTCTCAGGCAGTGGTTGTTAAATCTGGGACGAGGCTTTCTGCCTCCAAAGGCTGCTTCACCATCTATTAGCGGGCATTTCTGCTATGCGGTGTGCCCCACTTTGGTCTGAAAGCAACTCAGCATTCATTAAAAGCTTTTCCCAACAGGAAAGAGAACATGAAATAGTTTAGAAGGAGCAGAGCCCTGCTTCCCTGCTGCTCAGGAGTTACAGACCTTGAGCAGAGCAGAGCACGACCCATTAAATGTGTTTGATATCCAGATGGATCCAGCTCGGGAGACTGCAAAGGCACTGTGTATTATCCAATTTAGTTGTTTAGCCGCATGACAAACATTTCCTCGGAAATGCACTTGATAGAAAAATCATCTCCTAAGGACAGATTGTTTCCAAGCACTTCCTGTGGGAAATGGTTTCCATCAGAGAGGAGTTTACAGTACAAGCTATTCATGTGCATGCAGGGGAGGGACAGTCCTTTCCCTGTATCTTCAAGAATAAACATGCAAAGTGCTGTTTGGGGGTACTATATCTGATTTACATCGTCACAGAGTAAACAGTCACCCAGCAAATAAATACAGCTAAACCCCTTCTGTTCACCATGGCCAAAATGAAAGTTTAAAAGGTGTCTTAAAACTTTTTCATCCAATGTGCTTAAAGTAGGAAATCCCAAAATACATTTAGAATAGTGTAAAAGGAAAAGGCTAAGGAGCATGTTTAGGGTATTGATGCTTGGAGTTCCTCCATGGCATGGTCCTGATTATCCCACCCAGGCAGCGTCTGTGTCACAGAAGCACACCCTGTCCTCTCTCGTGAAAGACCTGGGCTCCCAATCCTTTCAGCTGGAAGACGAGAGAGGAACATTTACCTTTTTACATGTGACTGCCTGAGCAGGTTTGTTCACAAGCTGTTTGTTGGGGTCAGGAGCGAAGGAATAAGCTGCTGTGGCTCTCGAAAGGTTAGGATTTCACAAGCCATTTTGCACATGCCATTATAATATAAAAGACGGCTGTGTTTTTCATGAAATTTGCAGGGTGTTTCTGGTTTCTGTAGCTGATGTCATCAGCGGCATATTTACCGTTCAGTCGAGGCCGATCCAAAGTTCAGGGAGGTGGGTGGATCTCTTCCCCTTGTTTGCAGAGGCTGGGGTTAGGCTTTAGGTCTGTGCCGAGGCTTCTCCCCTGAGCTGAATCCTTTTATATGAACCCTTTCTCATTATGATCTTGATTATTATTCGGTTATATTTCCAACAAACTTCACTGGACACCCCGACCCTTTATCCTGTAATTTAGAATATATGCACACTGCAAACTGCAATGTGTTAGGTACTCCTAAGCTACCTCTGTTGTGGCCTCTTGCACCTTGTACTAATCCTTACCACACCCTACTCCCAGTAATAAATTAACTATATTTTAAAAATAAAAAGTAATTTTGAACCAAAACCTTGCTTTTAAGAAACGGTGAAATGTTACATGTCAACAGTATCAAAAGTCCATTTTTCAGTGATCTTAAGTCAGGAGAAAAGCAAATCAAGACTGGGAAGTATTCCATTATTCAAATAGATCTTATGTGGTTGTTTTGGCTGACAGAGATACGAATATAATATCTTCCCCCATTCTGTATTTGAACACACTAGTTCACATGACTGCATTACTGACAGTGTTATATATAAAATAAGTGTTTCCAGGAAACCCTGAAAATATCTGGAAGTAGCAGTTGATTGATGGTTTTCTAAACTGGGCAAAATGGCTGACTTTTCTAAAAGTAAAAATTTTGAAGGTCAACTAATTAGTAGTGGCCTACATTAAAATAAAATTATTCAAAAGTTCAGATATAAATGTTTAAGAAAACCACAGTACTTTTAACAAGAAAGGTGGACATACAGAAGTCTACTGAACAGGTGCACGCACACCCTAACCTGACCTTGACTGGAGGAGATACAATTCACCAAACTTCAACAATTAGAATAGCAGACGCAAACTGGAATGTGAGTAGGAGCTGATTCAGTAGCAAAGAGATAAAATATTGAAGAAAACTGGTGGATACAGTAGCAAAACAACATGAACATGAGGAATAAACCCTGTTTTTAGAGCAAGCAAAAATAATTGTGGCAAGAGACATGCCAGAGGTTTTAGAGGCCAAAACACAGTAAAAACATCATATTGAGACAAAAAGAACAGAGATTTAAAGTTTTAAGCATGCCATACTAGTACTGTTTTATTTATTTATTTATAAAAAGGGCAAAAATATGCAGTTCTTAAGCTCATGCTGGCACCAATTGCAAATAAAAGAGTTTTTTTTTCCTAGGGTACACTATTTATCTGGTGATACTGAGAGGGCCACAGCTATAAATATTTCTACTTCCTGTTCCTTGTGGCATGTTCCTTGCCATGAGTCAGGGGTGGACGACGTGATGCTGTTCGTAGCAGTTCCAATGATCTAAGCAATGCAAAAACAAACAAAATCAAGTACTGGATAGACCTGAGTAAACGTGGTGGGCTGCAAAAGGCTTCCTCAAGATTATGCAAATATGAGACTGTGATTCCACAATTTAGATAAGCCCAAGAGAAGACTAGGAAGTTGTTGCAGTATTGCCAGGAAATGATGAATTTAAAGCAGACTATCAAAAACAGAGCTTGCTCACATACAAATAGTACAAGCAATACTGTCGGATGAGTGCATAATTCAAACACAATTAAACGATTCATACACTACCTCAGGAGAAAATAAGTAAGACTAAATATGCAGCCTAAACAGGCATTACATTTTGACCTCTGTGGAATAAAGTAGCCTACATGCTGTTTCTGCAGACGGATTTTCTTCCAGACACTCTGTACCTGGAAGGAAAGAAGATAGTGTAACAAGGACAGTTCACTGGTTCAATAGGTGAACAAAAAGACAGAAAAATTATTTTTCTTAAAGTCAAAAACCTAGCAAGTTTGGCAGGTGTTGAGAAACATTGTAAATATGTACATTTATTTTAAAACAAACAGGAAAATGAATTAATATAAAACAGATAGATAGAGAAAGCTTTTCAGTTTTTGAGACTTGTCACCTTTTGACGTCAGAAGCTAAACTTTTGGGATGTCATCCTCATTGGGCAATAGCATTGGTATGCTTTATACCAGCAGTCCAAACTTACAAAGCCATCTGAGTGCCTCGATTATTTCAAGAATCAAGACAATGCAGTATTTAAATTTATATCCCCTTCTCCACATGTTGAGTTCCTCCTTAAAGAATTATCTGTGCTCCTAGTTACCAACCTACGGATACTATAATGCATAATTACCATAATTTTACTTATGAAATAAGTTACTATAAATACTACAAAATTACTTACGAAATTATTGTAAAATATTCCCTTTACCTATTCAAGTCCTTAGGTGATAGACCCAGATATCAGTTTGTAGCTGAAGGCAAAACAAAGCAAAAAAGTGTGCAATTCCAGATAAACAAAGGAAGCATTGTTACGTTGGGACTAAATACCTGACAGGATAAACCGATGTCAGAAGAGTGCAATAGTGAGTAGATCTGTGTTCATGATGATAAAAATATATATAATAATACATAATAAAATTGCAAAAATTAGTGAAGGAGTCTGAAATGTACTTTGACTTGACTGTATTTTTAAGCAGTCTCAAGAAACATTTAGAGAGTATTTCAATAACTTGCCTACTAAGAATATGGAAAAAAATAATGTGTTATGTATATATATATTTTAAACAAAAGTAGACATTAAGTAACATTTTAGTTCTTCCAGCATCTACTGAACTTCTTCAGCAGTTCTTGAAGAACTTTAACATATGTTTCAGGAAAAATCTTAGAATATGCTGTTCAGTTTTTGAGACAGAAGATGACAAAGCATTTTTTACCATTCTAGAAAGTTAGGAAGGATTATGTAGTTGGCAATGACAAATAAGATATGTCATTTATATCACTATATTCAGCGGAAGTTTATCCACTCAAAAGGACAAGGGATCAGGTACATTCTCCTCTTCTTCCAGCACTGTCAGTAAGAGTTGACTTCTCTGACTACCAAGAATGCAATAGCAACCAATTTGATTTGGCTGCTGATTGCTTTGTGTCACCATAAATAGCATTTTTTCAATAACTCAGCTGAAAGAAGTATCTCATTATAATCATAATGTAGAATTAGTCTGTATTTTGCCTTTACATCCAACCTTCTAAATTCTGTAGTATTATTTAAGACTAGTTGATAGAGCAGTGCCAGCTCATAGCATTCAGAAGTCAAGAATGTGACTTCTGTGCTTTGAAAATAATGAATTTATTTATAATTGGCTGAAATACTCAGTCTCTCTCTCTCTCTTTCTCCTTTTTTTTTTTTTTTTTTTGGCACTGCTTTTCACAGGCAAAGCCTGCTTCATGTACTGGCACAGTTTCAGAAGGTGAGAGGCAGCAAACAGTAGGGCAGTGACACTCTGGGGACCACTTAGAGAAGTTGTAATACCCAGATCCATGAGGCTGAAAGGGATTAATCTGGAAGTGCTGAAGGTGCTAACAGTTTAACTGTTTAATTTTTGAACAATCATGGCAATTGAGGATATTACTGATGTCAAGGAAAACGATAATATTGCTCCCAAATTTTAGAAAGGCAGAATGTATCTTCCAGAAATTTGTGGCTGACAGAAACTAGGGGACATGACAAATGTCAGAACTGATCTAGAAGCAACTTCATAAATTTGAGAGAAAACTTCACAGTGCTCAGTGAAGAGACACAGTTATACACCTAAAAGAGAATAACCCCATGCATGTGTTCAGCCTTGGTGGTGTGAGTGTTGGTCTTGCTGGAGTGGGAGTGTGCCAGGCTGAGCACGGGGCAGCAGTTTACTCCTTTTAGATAAGGCAAACCACACTCTGGGCTGTTGTAGGAGAAGTTTGGCCAGTTGTTTGAGTGATTATTGCTGTCTGCTCAGTGGTAATGAGGCCACACTTGGAACACTGTCCAGTTTTGGGGCCTCCAGTTCACAAGGTAGGTGGAGGGTCCAAGGCAGGGCTACCACAGTGGACAGAGGTTTGGGGCACGTCTTCTAAAGAGTGTTTGAGGGAGCTGGGCTTATTTAGGTAAGGAGGGCACAAGTGGAAAATGTAATAGCAGTATGCAAATATTTGAAAGGTAGTTAAAATGATGATGACATCATGCTCTAAGAATCACAGAATCATGAAATAACCCGAGTTGGAAGGGACCCACAAGGATCACTGAGTCCAACTCCTGGCTCCACACAGGACCACCCAAAAATCAAACCACATCTCTGAGAGTGCTGTCCAAACACTTCTTGAACTCCGGCAGGCTCGGTGCCATGACCACTGCCCTGTGGAGTATGTTCCAACTCCTGACCACCCTCTGGGTGCAGAACCTTTCCCTCACACCCAGCCTGACCCTCCCCTGTCCCAGCTCCATGCCGTCCCCTCAGGTCCTGTCGCTGTCCCCAGAGAGCAGAGCTCAGCGCCTGCCCCTCTGCTCCCCTTGTGAAGGAGCTGCAGGCCGCCATGAGGCCTCCCCTCAGCCTGCTCTGCTCGGGGCTGAGCAAACCCAGGGACTTCAGCCGCTCCTCATGTCATCCCCTCTATACCGTTCACTACCACTGTAGCCCTCTTTTGGAGGCTCTTTAGCAGTTTTATGTCCTTATATTGTGGTGACCAGAACTGCACACAGTGCTCAAGGGGAGCCCACACCAGCACAGAGCAGAGTGGGACAATCCTTTCCCTCGACTGTCCAGCAGAGCTGTGCCTGATGCACCCCCAGAACATGGTTGGCCTTCCTGGCTGCCAGGGCACACTGCTGGCTCGTATTCAGCTTGCCATCAATCAAAACCCCCAGATCCCTTTCTGCAAAGTTGCTCTCCAGCCTCTTGTCACCCCAGACTGTCCATACTGCCAGGGTTGCCTCTTGCTGGGTTCAGAATCTGCCACTTGCTCTTGTTAAACCTCATATGGTTGGGGGTTGCCCAGCTCTCTAATTTGTCAAGATCTCCCTGAAAGGCTTCTCTACCATCAACAGCGTAAACAGCTCCTCCTAATTTAGTATCATCTGCAAACTTCCTTGGCATGCATTTGAGATAATTTATGAAAACATTGAAGAGAGCTAGTCCCAGAATGGAGCCCTGTGGAACCCCACTAGTTACTGGCCACCAGCCTCATGTAACCCCTTTGAGCTTGCCCTGTTGGCCAATTAATTGTTCACCCATCACACTTTGTATTTGTCTAGCTGTATGCTGGACAAGTTGTCCAGAAGGATCCTGAAAGAGTATCCAAAGATTTGCTAAAATCAAAACTAAAATTAAAATAAATTAAATAAAAATACGAGAAAATAATGCCACCTTTACTGGCTTACCTTGGTGAACTAGGTGGGTGACATTTATGTAAAATCAAATCAAGTTAGTTAAGGGGGACTTTTCCCCTCATGAACCCGTGCTGGCTATAACCAGTTCTGCTGCACTCTCTTTTAAGCACCAGGTGGTAAGAACAGGGGGCAATAGCCACAAGCCTGTGGCTTAGGAGATTTGGATCAGATTATAGGAAAATTAATTCACTAGGGGGAAGTACAGAACTGGAACTGTTGCCCAGAGAGTTTCTGGATCTCCAGTGCTGTTGAATTTTAAGACTCAGCTAGACAACACCATACTGAGCTGATCAGTGGACTGACCTTCTGAGTGGAGTATGTGACTTCCAGAGGTCCCTTCCAGCTAACTTTTCTGTGATTCTGGTGACCTGACATGCAGGAAGCCCTATTCTCAAGCCCTTCTTCATTGCAATAGACAGCAAGAGTGGTCACATGTCACTGAGATCATGAGCTTTCAGAAAAGCATCAGTGACTAATCAAGGACTAATGATAACTCCTTAAGAACCTGAAATGTTGTAGACAGGAAAGTTTTGCTAAAACATGAGCCATCTGTAGGAATTCCTGTGAAGCAGTGGATTCAATGTTTCTCATGTTTCAGCACTGCAGTGTGGTCTATATACACACATATCTTCATAACGAGTATCATTCTGATAAGAAGGGCAATCTGAAATCACTTTATGATTTGCACCCTTCACCCTTTATGAAGGGTGAAATAAATGCATGTAAAGTTTTAATAGCTTCTAGGAAAAGAACCAGACCCTTTTCCTCCACCCACACATTTCCCACACAAGCACACTTAATGTTGTACAAAGCCAGTATTTTATCAGAGATTGAGAAAGGTGATTTCTTTTTTTAAATTCATAATAAAGAAAGGGAAAACAAACAAAAAATTACTTTGTTATTTTATATACATCTTCAGGGGCCTCCAAGCAATTACTGAAGAAAGATTGAATGGTATTACTGCTTTAGTCTTTCATAGTATCATTATTATTCAACATAATAATATGCAATTTTAGGAACTAAGATTTAATTTTGAAATAACACTAAAATCAGTAAAGATTGTCTACAGTAACTTTTTCTGATGGACTAACGGCTGTGTACTGTCCTTCTTTGTATTTTAATTTTATCCTTGACATATAATACATGTTTAACAGGTGTTACTGTTGGAAGTTGTTTAGATTTTTGGAATACCATCAAGTGGATGTGTGTCAAAGGCATGTGAGTTAAAGGACCAACATCCAGCCTTTGTTTATAGTGTGACTTGTAGGACAGAACAGGAAGAGGTTTAAAAAAATTTATATTGGAGTGGGAGAATGAAAATCCAATCACATAGGCAATATGGTTCATATAGAATAATGCTCAATGGGACTTTTGTCATGTGAATGAAAACATTATTGCATACGACAATGAGAATGACCTAAGGCTCAGTGAAATTCTGAAGATTAAAGAAAATAGACAACTTTAAAAGCTTTATCATCTAGTGAAATTCTCATCTATTGTGATGTTGTGGTTTAATTCAGCTGGCAGCTCAGCACTACACAACCATTTGCTCACTGCCCCCCTTCTTCTGCCCCCACACAGTGGGATGTAAAAAAAAAGTAAAAGCTAGTGGGTTGAGATAAAGACGGTTTAACAGGCCAGAAAAGAAAGAGAATCAATAATAACGATAATAGTAATACTAATATTTACAACGCAAGTGATGTACAAGTGCAATGCTGACCAATGCCCATCTCATAACTAAGCAGTGGTCCCCTCCACCACAGGCAGCCACTCCATATAGCTGTTACAGGACATCCCTCTTGCCACCTGGGGACACCTCTCCTGGTCCTGTCCCCTCCCAGCTCCTGCTGCACCCCCAACCTGCCTGCTGGCAGGACAGAGCAAGAAGCTGGAAAGTTCTTGGCTTAGTGTAAGCATTGCTCTGCAAGCATTAAAACATCAGTGTGTTATCAACATTATTCTCATCCTAAATCCAAACACAGCACCCTACCAGCTACTAGGAGGAAAATTAGCTCTTTCCTAGCCAAAACCAGGACATGTGAGCATGATAAAATAAAATCATCTTGAAAACATCAGTGAGATGTTGGCAGCTTTTTCTTATAGCCATTTTATTGTTATTATTTTTTAATCTAGTACATTCAGATAAGCTGCAAATGCTTATTTTCCAATGAGGACAAAGCAGTCTCTAAGTGCAGTTGACAATGTTTTTGCCAGCATAGGAAATTGTGAACCAATAGTTGTCCAGACTAGGATGGAGTCAGCCTAAAAGAAATTGTTTAAAGGATACTTTTTAGAAGCACTTTCTTTTAAAGCAGTATTGTCATGGACTCTAATAGGTCATACTGGACTAAAGGGAAGGTAGTTTGCCAGAAGAAACAACGGGGCTTTGGAACAATGACAAGATATGAAAATATATCTTGTATAAAAACACTTTTCCCTCAAAAGTGTTTTGGAATAGAGTAAGCATGGAATCCCTGTAAAAATGAAGCTGGAAGAGGTTTGTAGGCATCAGCAAAATCCTCTCTGCCACAGCATGGGTTCGTTTACATCATATACTCAATACGTTTTGATTTTGTCAAGTAGAGTTTTGGTAATTAGATTTTAATATTACAATTAAGAATTAGATACTTAAAAATAAGGTAAAGTTTAGATTGGATTTAGTGAAGTTAGGCATACTATCCAGTACTAGTCCAAGCCATTCTCTACTAGTCCAGACAAACAAAATGCAATATATCTGTTGAACTTTAAGTATTTGATACAGTAGCACAACAGAATTGGAGAATTAAGCATAAAGGAAAAAATATGGGGAAAAATAGTAGTAATAATGTATCCAATAGTAATATGCATTCCAGTTTTCATTATGACTGTGGCAGAAATAAATGGTATTACAGCTTCTTCATGACACAAATTCACAATTTGGAGAACCTAATGCACAATTAAATGGATAATTTTTAATCTGTGGAATGAAATAACTTTTTTTTTTTTTTTTTTTTTTGTGGCCTGACTATGGTAAGTGCAAAGTTATGCACCAAAGACACTTAATATGAATGAATTTCTGCTATAAGCTGGTTAGTCATATATAATTGAGAAATGAAAGCTGAGGTGAGTGTGTTGTGCTACTGCAGAACGATTGCAAATCACCAGCATGATGCAGTTTGAAAGATGCAAATGTGATGCTAATTTTGCACCCAACAAAGATATTAATGCCATCGTATAAGGTACTGGTGGCATTCTTATTTGGAATCCTGTGCACAGCTCTGAACCCATTGGTCAAAGAGATGAATTCCCTATATGATGTGAGCATTGAAAGAGCATTAGTGGTGATTGGGGATTTGAAAATCCTATTTCAGGAGCCTGAGAGTATTTTACATGTCAGCAGTTCATCTGTGCCATGTGCACACTTAGCTGGATGCTGTCCAGCAGCTGTGGAAAAACACTCGTGTCGTGTTGCACACAAAATAACATATCCCATCTCTCAGGAGGCATTTTTTAGGGATTTTGGTCCTTTTTCAGAGTTGGTCCTCACTTAGAACCACTTTTTGAGTTCCAACATTGCTCTGCCAGTTCTGATTTGCAGGGGCAAGCAGTTAAATGTCTAACATGCTCAGAAGCACTGCATGTGGCTGCAGTCTCACAGCACTAAATTCTTTGAGATTTTCAGTATTTTCTTCCAGTAACAGAGGGATCATGGACTTACAGAACACATTATCTGTCCTGTCATGCATTTGGTCTATAGTCGGTTTGTCTGAAGGTTTTTAAGTGTGATGTTGCCAATGTTTTCTCTTTGTACTGGATTTTTGTGATGGATTTTTTTTCTGCAAAGGGGAATGTGTCAACAGTTCAATGTGAGATCTGAATATAACCGCTTAGGAACAACTCTCTCAGGAAGCTTTCTAATGCATGTGAGGACTGCAAATCATTTGTGTCTGGAAAGAGTTGAGCAACTGTGGAGCTGGAGTTAACCACAGTTGGATGAAAATTGCTAAATTATGTTTTCTTTATTTTAAGCAAAATGTCAAGTGTTGCTCTTTTGCCTTTGCCTTGACAAAGGTCAATTGGATTTAAAAAAGCACCAACTCAACTCAAACTGTCAGTTTAGTATTTGTTTAAATCTTTAGATGTGTTGTTTTGCTTTTACAAGAGAGTCATGGAAAGTTTTACTGACAGAGATATAATAGATCCTCAGTTGCAAAATGGGTAACCCCACTGATAATTTTTCTTTGTTCTTTGTACCTTTTCTTTCTTCTTAAAGCAGAGTGAGCAGAAGGCTTTGTTTTGTCAGGGGCATCCCCTGTGTGTGCGTGCGTGCGTAGGCACGCACGCAAACAAAACACATGATCTACTGGAGTGCACTTTGTCCAAATGAAGAGACTTCCTAATGTTGTGGCTGGGCTTCAGAAAATGTGTAATGGGAAAACAGGCTGAAAACAGTAAGACTTAGCCTGAAATATGCTCAGCTACTCACATACCCACCGGAGGATTTTGAAAGTTCAGGGTGTCTTATGCCCCAGCACATCTAGGATTAATAATCTGAGTTCCAGGAAACAAAATTGTCATTTTAATAGGCAAAATGATACCTTTTTGAGTGGAGTGGAGCCAGCAGCTGGTGCAGGACCTTCTTCTCATTATTAACTTTTGAAAGACAGCAGAAAAAAAGTCATTCTCACCATGAGGACTGGCTGTCCTGCAAAGCTTTGTTATTTTCACACTAGCTTTTGTGTAACCACCTGCAATCAGCCAAATAGGCCAATCTATGTGACAGAAGTTTTTTCTTCATAAAGGAAAATGTGTGCTTATTGGCCTGTTTTCAATTCTGTCATTGCGTTTTCATCGGTGAACAAAAAAGTGTCAGTCACAGTCCCCACCTCTAGGCACCACAATTAGTACAGTGGTTTCCGAGGGCCTTTTATGTGGTCAGGAGAAAAAGAAGTGTGATTCCAAAGGATGCTTCACTGTACATCTGCTTTCAGATTGTTTTCAGTTAGTAGAATGTTTCAGTCTTTAGACTCATTATCTCTTAATGTCTTATTAAATAGAAACGCTTCTGTGTTTTAAACAAGAATATATATTTTTTAAATGATCTAGACATTGCATACATGGAGAGCAGAAAGTCTGCTAGCACCAATTCTAGTATTTCTTTGCCTCTCTCAGAATCTTTTCTTTTTTTTTTTTCCATAAAAATGGAAATCTCAGAAAGACAAACAAATCGTTTGTATCCACGTTTCCATGAGGGCTTTGCTTTACAAATAAACAGATTGTAGATGTCTGTCAGGTATAATACAGGATACGATGTAGTGAGGCAATAAGAGACATTATGAGATCTTAGACCAGCTGAAGTTTTTCTTAGGAATCAGTGTAAAAAGAGTCTGAAAAGTAATTTATCTCAGATCACGTGATTCACGTGTGAATTTTCTTTTTATTTTCCAAGTCCCTTGAAAAAAAAGTGTAGCTGTCCTACTTTGCTGTAGGACATATGAAAACTAAGTGAGAAAGTATTTTTAAGGTTTGTCTTATAGCCTTATAAGCTTATTTTAGAAATAAGTAAACTAACAAAAAATTCAATAGTTTTGCCTCTTAGAAAATATATTAGTAGGAAAAAAAAAAAAAAAAGGAAAACAAACCTCTTCCCATTTATTTTGAACAAGCTTGTAGAAAAGCAGTATTTTCACTTATCTATCATATCATAAGTTTATTTATTGAAATTAAATTTCAAAACAATCACAAATAGTCGTGTTCTGCTTGTGGAGGTTATCATGATAGATATCATGATATCAACATAGATATCATGATATCAACATAGATATTATATCTGAAAAACTGAGAATAAACTATTTTTTAATGACTCTCACCTTTCTGTAGTTCATATGGCCTGTAAGCAGCCATGCTCTCTACAGCAGCATGAAATATCACCAGCCTGTCAGTCTACAGAGTACCTTCCTGAGATAGATATTATCATCTCTGTTTTATAGATGGCTGGGATGAGGGCCATGGGAAGATAAATGACTTGTGTAGGGCCAGCATGCTTGCTAATTTGGGAAGCAAATTTAATGGCTCTTATGTTTCAGGTTGTTCTCGGTTTATTAAACTGCATTACCACCAGTCTCGGTCTGTATTGCCACCAGTACATTGTTTTCCAAGTGGATTCTATTTTAGAAATGGCAGCCAAAGACAGGACTCCTAGTTCATTAATTCTCTGTAATAGTAGAGAATAGAAGGAGCTCTGGAATGAAAGATTTCAACATGATTTAAATAAGGATCCTCCTCTTCCTGGAAACATCTCTTTTCATTTTGCTTCAGGTTGCCCCCCTCCTCTCCACTGGCAATGATCATTAGCAAACACTGTTACTCATTTTACGGACATGGCTTGGCTCAGCTTGTATAAGAAAGATTTGTAAAAGATAAAATGCCAGGCATGGACTGGAAGGAAATCATGCAATACTTAATACTAAGTGATGTCTATCTCACTTGCCTGAAAATTTCCCCTTGCGCAGTACCAATACAAACAAGGCAGAAATAAAACTTAAAAAAATAATAATAAATAATCCCAGAATCATAGTTAAATACAAATGTAACTTACACTGTGCACTACAGCTTTTCCAAAAAGTGTTTGAATAGGAAAGAGTTAAAGTGTTTTTTGTTTGTTTGTTTGTTTTTGTTGCCTTTTTTTTTTAATAAAAACAGGGTGTCTGTCATCATTGGTCATCACAAATGCTTTGTGTGTGAGGATGGAAGAGCCTTGCAGGGTAGTTTTCAGCAGTGTTTTGTAGGATGTTCGTCCTGTCCCACTCGGTAACATCACGCCAGCGCTGTTGAGCAGAGTGTATCAGAAGTTAATTTCATCGGCCTGTGTCTCCACTGCTGTCTTCATTGCTACCCACTGCTGACCTGAGGCAGGCAACAGGGCAAAAATAATCCCAGAAGAAAGCAGGGCATGAGGCTGTGGGGTCCTCTCCTCCTGAGTCGTGGGGCTAGACTCATGTCATGTTGTATGGGATCCTTTCATTAAGAAACTGAATCAAATCTTGATTTCAGTGACCTTACAAGAACAGAGAAGAACGTTGTCATTTCATTGAAAGTGAAACCTTTCTTTCAGCACATCCCACAAATCCTGAAATAGGTGTAAAGACATATTTATTTTCTTTCCAAAAATGTTAGGGCCTCCTTAAAGTGTGAGTACCACATCTTTGGGCTGCTGTTCGAAATACATCTGCACTGTATATGTGGTGCGACACAGATAATCCTAAACAGACATAAAACATATCTGCCTTGGAGCCAAGAGCAATAAACCCATGTCAACAAGGATGCAGAGCCAGGGCATGCAGTGCTGGGGGAAAGGCTCCTCAGCCTGGGCTCAGCGCCGCACGCAACTGCACTGCTCCCCTGCGTCCCTGCTCCTTGGCACGGGAGGTGCCGTGATTAAGGTTTGGTAAATTGGATGCTGTGGTGAGTGCTTGGTTGTGCAAAATACTGGTAAAAATCCAACAGGTTGGACTGCAAAGACCACAGCAGCCATGAAGCTTTATAGCCCACCCAGTGCCACTCCCTGCCATGGGCAGGGACACCTCCCCCCAGCCCAGGCTGCCCCCAGCCCCATCCAGCCTGGCCTTGGGCACTGCCAGGGATGGGGCAGCCACAGCTCCTCTGGGCAGCCTGGGCCTGGGCCTCACCACCCTCTGAGTGAAGAATTTCCTCCCAACATCTAATCTAAATCTCCCCTCTTTCAGTTTAAAGCCATTCCGCCTTGCCCTATCCCTACACCCCCTGACACAGAGTGTCTCCCCAGCTTTCCTGTAAATGCATGCACTCACATATGCAAAACGTAATAAATATGTCTATAGCCTGTATTAATGATTTACTGACCCATTAGAAACCATGCACGAATAGCATCTTTCAGCAGATTCTGCCAATTAGCTTAGAATTAATAGTAATTAGTGATCTCACCTGATAAGCATCCACTTGGCTATTAGAAAAATGTCTTCCACTCATAACATCCTTGTAAAGGCCAAAGTATTACTGACAATTTTTATTTTTTATTTTATTTTTTTTTCAGCTAGCAACTTCTTATCCTTGTTATACTCCTAGTGGATTTTATTATAGTGCTCAGAACTTGAAGTGGTGTATGTGTGATACTCACACATAAGATGAAATCATAGTCTCTGATTTATTTTCTGTTTCTTTCAGCAAAGTTTGTAAAGATTGCATCTATCATTACTTTTTTTCATTCTCCTGCTAGATGCCCTCCCAAATGAAGAAACTCAGTTTATGATCTATTAATTCCATTTTTGTAGTAAAAGGAAAAATATAACTAAAGTATAACACAATAATTCATATTGGTAAGTGTAGTTTTCACTGTATGTTTATATTTTTGTTGGAGAAAAAAAACTATTATCTTTGCCACAAATTTTACATCTATTAATGTGATACTGTGTTACACATGAAGTGTATCCAAAGTCTTTGAGCTACCTGAGGCCTGAGGTGGAAGTTCATCTTGATGTTAAAACTGGCCGTACTTGCTGATGGTGCTCAAAGACCAGTCGTGCTGATAGGAGATGTTGTGCCTGTGCCTCACTTACCTGTATTAAAGCACATCAATGGTTATATGTAAATGCAACGTAATGCATATTTCTGATACCCAAAAAATGTATATTATGTCTTAGACAACATAGAAATGAGCTTAAAACCAAAAACAAACCAAACCAAAACAAAACAAAAAATACACAGCCCCCCCACCCCCACCCCCCCTCCAAAAAACAAGCAAACAAACAAAAAGCACTGCCAACTTGTGAGCACTTTTTTTCTTCCAAACACTTCTAACCCAAGATGTGAGTGGCAGCGAGGCAGAAGCCAGAAGTGCAAAAAGGAGAGGTTGGGGCTTCCCCACGAGCGCGCTTGGAGGAACTGTCTCGGCCAGTTTAGCTGTGCCATTATATTGAATTTAGGTGAATTTTTTGGAGTCAGCCTGCGGCACCACACCGCTGTCCCCATGGGGTGCAGACGCCCTGCTGGACGCAGATACGGGGACACAAAGCTTGCGGGGTTGTCACTGTCCACCTGCCCTCACTGGAATGGGGTGGTGAGTGTTGTGCTGTGGGTTTTGACATCCATTAACTTGTGGGAAGTGCCATGCCAGGCACTGAGACTCCCGGTACTTGGCTGCACAGCTGGGTTTTATAGGCTTGATGTCTGAGCAGTTCAACATGAAATTGCTTTGAAATCCACCTGCCTGGCAAGGTTTCCCTAATAGAGATGTGCCTTACCGTGGAGTTTCGTTCCAGTTCCCTCAGGAGATTGCTTTTGCCTCTCACTGGGTTTTTTACTCCTTGCCTATCGGCCCATCTTCTCTGCTGACCTCCACGAGGGGCCAAAATGGAGCTACAAACACCTTGGTGCGTGCAGCCCAGAGGTGAGGGCATGGTCAGGTCAGCGTTCCTGGTCCTGCCCAGCTCACCGCAGCTGCGGGCACTAGGGAAGACAAATCAATGAAAGGCAATTTCCAACCATGAGCTCTCTTCCTCAGCGACCATGCGGATCTGTTCCCCTCGCTCAGAGTTGGCAGCTCCTGTTTGCTTTGCACTGGACTTCACTGTGCAGCCAAGACAGCTCTGTCAAACACTTTGGGTGGTTTTGCAATGAGAAAAGAGATCTGGCAGAGCCAGCAGCTATTGCCATACAAGGGTGCTGGAAAGAAGAGGCAGTGATCTGCAACCCTCACACAAAGAGTGAGACCTCAAAAGGACATGTAGGCTGTGCTAAGGAATAGGAAAATCCGATCTAAAAGAAAGAAAAAAAAAAAAAAAAAAAAAAAAGAGCATCCAAGAGTCTTATTTTTCTTTTGAGAATATGTGAAAGTCCATCCTTTAACAACTCCTACCACTTTTTCCTCTTAGGAGGCACTCCACAGATAGCAGGTCACAGAGCAGGTCACATCCAAATTTTTCAGTTTTGTGCTGCAAACATATCTTAGGTCACTTCTGGCATCAATCCATTACAGAGAATTTCCAAAAGGGAAAGTAACTTCTTGTTTTCCAAGTACAAGAAGAAAAAAGAAGAAAAAGAAAAAGGAAAAGAAAAGGAAAAGGAAAAGGAAAAGGAAAAGGAAAAGGAAAAGGAAAAGGAAAAGGAAAAGGAAAAGGAAAAGGAAAAGGAAAAGGAAAAGGAAAAGGAAAAGGAAAAAAAGCAAAAGCAAAAGCAAAGAAAAAGGAAAAGGAAAAGAAAAAGAAAAAGAAAAAGAAAAAGAAAAAGAAAAAGAAAAAGAAAAAGAAAAAGAAAAAGAAAAAGAAAAAGAAAAAGAAAAAGAATATATTTGTTTTGTGACTTAGCCTATCTGCTTCTAGATAGATCTACATTCATGCTAAATTCAATAAAGATAGCAAGGCACAGAAATGAAATGCTCTGATTGCTTTGTTTTGAGATATATATGTATATATATCCTTTGCTGTTACATTGGTATGCTTTAACTTGGGCTTTTTATAACCAGAATTGTAGAGAAATAGCTAAAATTACAAGGCCATTATTCTACCCAGTGTTCTTCTTATCTCAGAAGCAGAGTGGTCCCTGTTGAGAGCTTGCCAGTGGAATTGCCTCAATGTTCATTTCATCCTCTTTCCCGTTCCTGTAAATTTCACACTTTTTGTTCATGGTTTATTCGTGGTATTCCTGACTGAGTGTGCTAATGCTACTATTTAGCAAGCCCCAACATAAATTTTTGCACCAAATACTTTTCCATTAAAAAACAAAAATTGCAACATGACAGCAGAAAACGTAAGAGTGACCAGACCTTAAAATATCTCAAACCCAAAGTTTCTAATATGAGACTGAAATCATATCTATATTTAACATGAGTTGTTTTTTTGTTTGATTTTTTTTTTTTTATTATTTTACTTTGAGTAGTACTCCCTCTGAAAAAAGCTGTCATTAACTCTTGAGGTTCTCATTTTCACTCTGAGCTTTCTGTCCTTGCACATACTGGGGGCAAGGCAGAGGGGGGGGGGAGGAAAATCAGCTCATTATCTGAAGGCAGGAAGTAAATGATTTCGGTGGCAGCGCCAAATATATCATTATACCTCCACCTACTCTCGTTCACCTACTTGTCAGATATGGAAGGATGTCTAGTCCCTGCCCTCTTTTTTTGCCCACGTTTCCCTTTCTTTGAGGAGCATTCCTAACCAAAACAGTGTTAACTTCCTGCTTTATAAATAAGACTTGCCTTCTGCTGTCTCCCATGCTACAGAAAAGTGGTAAATATCTACAGTAATTTCTGTTAAAATCCTGGGGAGCAGGGCATGTAAACCACTGACAGGATCCTATATTCATCCTTTAGCAGCAAGGCCTGCACAGCAAGACCTCTGCTTCTGAGACCACAGAGCTCTCTGGCAAAATAACTACTTCTTGTAGTAGCTTACACTTCTGTTATCCTGGATAGAAAAAGCACATGTCACATATTCATTAACCTCACATATTCATGGTGAGGTACTTGCTGGGGTCAGTTTTAACTAAAAGGAGGGTGAAGCTGATGAGAATTCGGTCCTTACAGAACTTTTTACCTGTGGGTGTGTGGCAGCCCTGAGAAGATTTTCCAGTAGTCAGAAAATGCTGAAACATAAAAATAATCCTTTTTCCCCTCAGCTTTGAGAGATGCCACTAAATAAATGGTCTATCCCATTCCTCAGTCAGATATTAAAGAGCAATAGGAAATAAAAAGATCATTGTAAGGATAAGAGATACTACGACACCAAAAGAATCAATTAGAAGAAAAAATTTGTTGGCACAGTGGTAACTCCTAGCCTTTACTAAACTCTCCATTTTGAAATTATCTGCAACAGCAAGCAAACATTCAGCAGTACACATAAAATTAGCTTCTCTCTGTGTCTGTCAATGCACACTTTCAGTTCCCTATTTCTTTTATTTTAACTCTGTATTTTTCATTAAAATGCATAAGTAGAAAATAGTGCTTTAGCAAAAAAAAAATAATACTAAAAGGAATACTTTTAACGAGTAGCAGAAATATCACTTTCTTGGACTTTGTATATGGGCAAGATTGACCTGTGTATGCTGCTAACTTGTACGATCCCTGTGTGTGGCTTCCTCAGCAGCCAGTTTCCCTCCTGAGTATTGCTCTCCTGTGATAGCTTGCAGCCTGCTTCCAGACACAAGCAAAAAATTAACTCCTCTAACACTGTTAGTCAGGAAATCTCTTGACAAAGTCTTTTTCATCCATCATTTCTTGCCTGTTGGAGAGAGAAGTTAGAACAGTAGCAGGCTCAGACTGCAAGGTGTGAGCTGAAGTGCAGGGTTCTTAATGTTGATCTTGGAGAACAAGCATGGCCATAAATATTTGCAAAACATTGTAAAGCTTAGGTATAAAATTCTGATCTTTGATTTTTCTAAGTCAATGCAGTTGAAAAATGTTTTAGGAATAACCAGGTTTTAGTCTTTCTAATCTTTTTTTTTCATGTAAGCTTCACCAGTAGGCAAATAATCTAAGTTTTCCAGTGGTATGTGAGTGGACTTCAAGGGATGCTCTTCCTGATTTCTGTTCCCTGTGATAGAAAAAAAAAAAAAAAAAAAAAAAGGCAGGAGGAAAAAAGCAATGGGCAGAGAAATGGGGCAGAGGTGGGAAACAAGGCACTGCTACCCTACATGCTTACGCTTTCCTGTTTGCCCTCCATAGGCCATGCCTGTCCTGTCACTGCCATGTCCTTGGTGTTTGACTCCGTACTTACTTTTTCCTCAGCTAGGCTGAAATATAAATATAGGGTTTTCTTGATGTTTCTGGGCTGACTGCACTGGAAGAAAGCAGCGGAATCTTATTCTAGCCCAGTCTGCACATCTGGCAAGCTTGGCTAAGCATCTGTATTTTCAATGCATCTTCAAGCTGGACACCTCACTTTTAAAGTTTGAATCTGTCGTTTTACAACAAATAAACAAACAAAAACCTTTTCTGCCCCTCGCAGGGCTGAAATAGGAGATACAAATGACTGTTGTGTGGGAGTAGCTGAAAGTGTGCTGAGAGCTGTGCAAAATATTTATAGTCAGCCCCGAGTATCCAAGCAAATCTGCTTTTTAAAGATTTCCCAAAGTCTGTGAACCTTTCAGGTAAGCCTCAGCCAAGTTTAGACTAATTCTGAGCTGAATGCAGTTTGGCAGAAAGGAATTTATGGCTTTGGCTTTGGCTTTGGGTAGAAACTGCAAGATTCAGCATGGACTTGGCATAGCTGGTTCTGCATAAAGAGAAACTTGGCAGTTTCGACCAAGTTTCAGGTGTCACACTAATATTAGGAAAATACATTCACAATGCTGGAAGGACAAAATTTTTATTATTATTGCAAAATATACCCATAACATTTCAATCTTTGGAATTATAACCTTAGACAAACATAACTTTATACAAGAGAAACCAGTTACTTAGTTACTTGCACTGTTACTTAGTGCAAACCTCTTAATACACTTTTAATTTAATGATAGATACATGAACGATTCCTTTCTCATTCCATGTTATTATGCTGGCTTCTGTTTGGGTATGTGGTAGTGGTGGTTGGTTGGTTCAACAAGTGGTCTTATAACATGGCACATCAATGATGTCGGTTTTGCAGTCCTCAATTACATTATATTAATTGTCGTCTTTTGATTTCAATGTGACTTTTTTAGAATTTCAGCTGTAACTGAGATAAATCCTACAGAGCAAAATGGAAAGTAAATACATCAGGAAGCAAAGTGCTGATAAGCAGTAAATGTTCCCAATAGCAACTGTGAGAAGTAAGAGAAAAAAATGTGATTGATAAGAATGATAGTAACTTCATGCAAACTGGTGCTTAGTGGCAATTAAACAGTCAAAACCTTGATGATACAGAGCAGATCCAAAGTCGACTTATTAAACATAATCACCAGTTGGCAGGGTTGCATTGCTGAGGACATGTCTTTTACAACAGTGGCTTTGAATGCTAAGAAGAAGAGCTAGATTGAAACAGAAGGATCTGATTTACATTTCAAAGGTTAATATTTCTGGAGAGCTGTGAGTGGGAGATGTTATGCGATGGCTTAGGATATAGTATCATGTGACTAAGATGATACTTCTGTCATCATGACACCAATAAAAGATCTTCAAGCTGTTCTCAAAGAAAATGTGGATGATAAAGATATGGAAAAATAACATGTACTTTAAAGTCTGCTTTTTAATATCCAAACATGCACAAAAGTGCTGTGCATAGGATTTATCATTTTTAGCCTTGCAACTTGGAGAAATAGAGAATTATGTATGTTTTTCCTGTGTCGGCTGGTAAGCATTAATGATGTGTATAAGTATATTCAGTTCCATGGCTAATTTTTTTCCAAAACAGATTAGGAAAGACAACATCAAATATATACCATGCACTGTACTATGGCCTTGATCATGATTTCCTGAAAGTGGTTCCTTCAACATTGTGAGTCATCTCTTGCTATGTAAATTCTAACTTCTTGAACATGGCAAAACATGCAAATTATCAGGATTAATCAGACCAGTAATTTTCCCAAAAGCAGTAGGCACTGTTACGTAAGTCAGTGTTAATCCAAAGCAGGCTTTGACTGGCCATTGATGGAAAACGACGTGAGAAAACAGAAGTCCAGAGCGTAAGAAGTTCCAGTAAATTAGTGAAATCCCCAGGGTAGTTCACAAGAAGTCAGCTAAGGCATTAAGGTGCCAAAGCACTCAACAAGACACTGCCACCCAGAGTGGCAGCAGCACATGTGGCCCCCCAAAAATCACGAGCAGCAGAGAAGAGGGGGGGCCTGACCATTAAACTGACAAACAAAGGACTTTCTAAGATTGGTTGCCAAGAGTGAATTGGCATAGTCCAGACAGAGAATAAGATTAAATCTCACCCTGATAAGATTAATAAAACTGCAGTGAAACTAACCAAAGCACAAGCCATCATGCAGAAATTCCTCTATGGTGACTACAGACAGCTAATCTCAAAAGCTGATCTGAGTAAAGATAACTCCTCATTTGGAGGAGACATCTGTTTGTGCGATTTCTCGTTGTTTTACCACCTGGCACCAATAAATATGTAACTTTGAAAACAATAGTGATGTTGTAGCCATGGTGATCTAAGGCTACATAGTAGGAAAGAAATGATCCAAGATGGACAAAGAGGTCTTTCCATGGTGTAACACAAGCTACTATCTTTCCTTATGAGCCTTGATTTCACACACACACAAAAAAAGTCTCTTTTGGAAAAATCAACTTTTTGTGATTAATTAAATAAATGTTAGTGATTAAATATTTGTTATAATTAAAGTATGAAGTAAATTATACATATGTAGAGTGCACTAACTTTCTGTTAGTGATGATAAACACTGAAGTAGTTTCAGGAGCTAGGGTTGTTCAAATGACATTTCTTGTCCAGAGGTCCTGCACAGATACTTTAGTTTTATTAATAGAAATGCCATTTCTCTAAAATAGATCACATTATCTGAATATAATTCTCCTTGGAAAAGATGAAGTTTTGCAATTTCAGGACAGAATATCTCAGCCACAGATGAAAATACATGTGAGAGAACTATGATATGTATGAAGTATGTGAGAAGTATACGCCAGAAAAAAATAATAGTAAAAATAATAGTAAGCCTTGGTAAGCCTTGGTGTGTTTGTGCTTTTTAAACCAGTAAAAGTCCTTTATCTTACAAGACAATTTAAAATTATGGGAGACAGTAGGCATCATTTTTTTTTTTTTTCTTCAGTGTGTTAAAAGGAGATGAAGAAGAGATTTGTTGATACAGTCTGATGTATCCTTTCCTATTATTATTAGCAAAGTTCTCTCAACTGCCAAATTTAGATATATTGCAATCTTGGAACCTGCAAAATTAGAATATGAAGATAGAAATTAAGAGAATGTGGGCATCAAATGCACAATGAAGGCTTTCTGTGGATCAGTCTATCAGGTCTGCATGTGATTTCATGGAACAGTAAAATTTATTCTGCCATTTTATTGACAGCTATGGGAGTTTGTCCTTAATTTACCAGCTTCTTGCAACTACCCCTCTACAGAGTAAATAAATCAAGTTGTTGTATTTGAGAATTCCCATCACACACATTCATGCACCAAACCCTCCCAGAAGAACCTCCCTTCTTCTCCTATGGACAACATAAAGAGGGAATAACTAGAGACCAAAAAAATTATCATGCAATATCAGCATTGAATATTTGGGAAAATCTGTACAACTGAATCTGTGCAAGTGAATCTGTGTAACTCCTGACCATGTTGAAACTAAGGATAAAAGGACAGGTAGAGTAATATTACCTATAAAGGTCACACAGTAAAATTAGATCTTGTCTTGCCATCATATGCTTTTCAGTTGAAAATAAGGTTGGAAGTAGCAGTACTTTTAAATAACACTCATAGCCACAACAGTCAAAAGCTGTGAGCCGATGATCTTGACCTTTGAATGTGGTTATTCTGTGCTTGGTTCAAGACCTTGGGTGATTAATGGAAGCGATTATTTTTGTGTTCCTGTGAGTTCTGTGGCTGCTACAGATTTGAAGAATTACTCAGCTTAGAAGGACCCTAGGGATGTTTTCTGGACTAACCTGATCTGGTCAAAGCAGGGTCCACACTGAATTCACAGGTAGGGCTTAGGCCTCTGAGAATGGGTTCCTCTCAGTTTATTTGGTCTCTTTGTTCCAGTACTTAATTATCCTTGTAATAGATTTTTCTTATATGCAACTGGATCCTGCCCTATTTCAACATAGGACCAGTATATCTCATTCTTCTTATCCCTGTCTTCTTGGAAACCACCTTTTGTTAATTGGAAGACTAATAGCAGTTAATGTCTATTAAGTCCTCTCCAAGCCTTCTGCACTTTAAACAAGCCCAGTGCCCTCAACATGACATCCCAGGGCACATGCTTCATCCCCTGATCATTTTGGTGGCCCTCCACTGGACTTGGTCAAGTTTTTGTAGATCTGGTACTTTATCCATGTAGACTGCAATGTCCTGACCTGAATACCAGAATGATGAGGGGGGCAGTGTTAAAAGAATTGTAAAAGTCAAAGCAAATGTGATCCACCACCACCCCTCCACTAAATCAGTCACTGTATCATAGGAGGCAATCAGGCTGGTCAAGTATCCATTGTAAATGCAAAACAAGACTGAATCATAGAACCATTAAATCACAGAATCATAAAATCATTCAGGTTGGAAAAGCCCTCTAAGGTCATCTACTCCAACCTTTACTAACTGAGGGTGATGAGGCCCAGGCCCAGGCTGCCCAGAGGAGCTGTGGCTGCCTGGCAGTGCCCAAGGCCAGGCTGCATGAGGCACTGGGTGGCACTGGATGATTTTTAAGATCCCTTCCAACCCAAACCATTCTGTGATTTTATAATTCTGTGATTGGTGTGAATGGCCAAAGACAGTCATGATAGATACAGTGAAACAGACATTACAGTGCCAACAGCCTTGTTTTCATTGTACTTTAGGTCTATTTTTGCAGTATTAAATGATGAGGTTAAAACAAGCATAGAGCATCTAAAGTATAATGAAGGACAATGCACTTCTCAAACTAGTGCTTTTGAAAAAACACATTAAGACTGTAGAAGTTGTGGTTGGACTGACAGCAGAGATGTGTGCGTGCTTCCTGTGCTCGTGCAAAGTAAACAATCTGGTAGCTGCCGGTGCTAAAATAAGCACCAATCAATATGGGGTGATCCATGGCATCTTTGTGCTTATGACTACAGTAGTTCGGTGTTGTTTGGGCAGAACCATTGTCTTCTTTTGATTTCCCAAAATTCACACATAATGGTTTCTGATAGAGATGCAGAGTCGTGAGAGTAAGACCATAAACTCCTTTGGATACTTCACACAAAACCACAACAATGGCACACTCATCTCCACAAAGCACGTTTTCTTGATGAGTGTCCCCCTGTACTCTGCTCTGGTGAGGCCGCACCTCGAGTGCTGTGTTCAGCTTTGGGCCCCTCACTACAAGAAGGACATCGAGGCCCTGGAGCGTGACCAGAGAAGGGCAACAAAACTGGTGAAGGGCCTGGAGCACGAGTCCTGTGAGGAGCGGCTGAGGGAGCTGGGGGTGTTTAGTCTGGCGAAGGAAGGCTCAGGGCAGAGCTCATTGCTCTCTACAGCTCCCTGAAAGGAAGGTGTGGGGAGCTGGGGGTCGGCCTCTTCTCACAGGTAAAAATAGGACTAGAGGGAATGGCCTCAAGCTGTACCAGAGGAGGCTCAGGTTGGAAATGAGGAAACGTTTCTCCTCAGAAAGAGCAGTCAGGCATTGGGACGGGTTGCTCAGGGAGGTGGTGGCGTCACTGTCCCTGGGGGTGTTCAAGAAAGGTTGGACGTGGTGCTTGGGGACATGGTTTGGTGGGTGACAGTGGTGGTAGGGGGATGGTTGGACCAGATGAGCTTGGAGGGCTTTTCCAACCATAATGACTCTATGATTCTGTAGATCTGAACAGTAGTATGGGTCAAGAAGGATCCATCCTTTTTCCACCTAAGCAAGTAGTCATCTACACAGCAGTGTAGTTCCTGTGTAAGTGATATATATACGCACATATAACCTGCTTAGGAGTGTTGGTTTTCTTAGATACAATATTTTCATAAGCTGCTGTCTGTAAGTCCATGCCATAACACTTTGCAAGGGTGGGAGCAAAGCAATTTGTGCTTCTGTTAGCTACTTGCCTGTGTCTCCTCCTGACCTCAGACCAGTCAAACAACAGCCCCCTCATTACGGAAGGACTCAGAGGAGCAGCCTCAGCATCAACACGTGAGACTTGTCTGAGCCACAGACGCTGAAATTCCTTCTCAGCCTCCAGTTCAGGAGCTGCCTGGGGGATGGCAGAAGATCATTCCACACAGAGCCCCGTGTCCCTGTTGGTCTTCTCCCTGCAGCTCGTTACTGGGCCTGGCCTGACAGGATGGTGTCTGCGTACCTTTAACTGGAAAATGCATGCTGTGGGTAACTGGCAAATTACTCTGTGATTGATGCCTGCTCCCCTGCAACAGGAGTGTATTACTATGAAACAAGAGAAGGTTAATACACAATTTGAACTCCACGGATCACATCTGATCAGCCTCTCTCTAAATCTAGGTTAATGAAACGAGGGCTGCAGCAGGAGTGAAACGAGAGGCGCCAGCTGGGAGCCGATGCATCTGCGCGGTGCTGGCTCCTGCCTCCAGGATAAGGAAGGTCTGCGTCCTGGCAGTGCGGGCAGAAGTAGTGACAGCAGGTGGGAGGATGGGGTACAAAGGGTGCTTTGGCTGTCAAAACACCTTTTGTGGTGCTGGCATAGCCATACTTCCACAGGAATAGCACTGTCTGGAGCACACAGAATTAAATCGAAGTTGAAGAAGTAATTTCGGTGCTGTGTTCTGGGTTTGTTTTGGGAGTGAGTGTCTCCACTCAGGGCTGCACAGGCGTGTGACACAGCATCAGCCTTCCTCCGTGGTGCCCTGTGTCCCTCTGGTTGTGAAAGATGGCCGTGCAGAGTTTGCTGTTAATGGGTTTTCTTTAAAAATACAAAACCACTTAAAATGTGTGTGCACCTCTTATGGCCAGGTCCTGAGAGGTGGAAGTGCCATAAGCTGTTCTGAAACCAGGAGTTTACTGTCACCACTGCTGTCTGCTCTTCTTGGAATTCTTACCCTTTTCACATCCATCGAGCGACTGATATTAAAAGAAATCCACTTGCTGGACCCATTATGCTTGACCTACATGAGAGTCCTTGGATTTGTTTATAGAACGAAAGGACATTTTAGTCCCTTTTTAGTGTCTCTTAAGTGCAATGTGTGTTTGCATCATTTTTTTGGAATGTATTTACATATATCAGAAATAATGTCCCTTTGCAAGTCTCAAGTCTCAGTGAAGCACTCCAAATCCTCATGACAAAAATAAATAAATAAATAAATCTGGAAAAGTTGCCAACTATTTTTTTTTTATAAAGAATTGGTTTCACCACTTTTGTTTTCCTGTTTGCTGTTTTAAGAAAACTGCACTTGCAGAGCAATATAGCTGTCTGTGCTTATAGCAGCTGTATGAGAGCATTTGCAGAGTTCACCAGCTGAGATTGAATTCCCACTGAATCCCATTAGCTTCTGCTATGTGTCACTTCGGACTGAACTGCTATTACAGACCGTTTTGTCATATAGTTTTGGCATTAGAAATTATGAATCTGTGGTCCATGAAACATTGTTTATGTTGCCTGTTTTATAGGAATTTGTGATGAGCATATATCTTGGGTATTTGCAGTCTCAACATACATTCAAAGTTCCTTCCATTAGGAATTCCCAAATATAATTAGATGAAACTCCTTACTATTTATAATCCCAGTTATTACTGTCATGCCAGTGGGCTCCTTTCCAATAAATTGTTCTGTTTAGTACAATTGGTTTCAGGGGTTTATAGGACAACGTGAAATACGAAAAACACGGCAAGCATAACTGTACTGCAGTAATCAACAATCCTGAGGTTTTCTTTATGCACACTTCTGGTTAACCCCTTCTTTATTAATTATTAACTTGGTTGGCTCATTAATCAAAATGGATTTTTTCCCCCGCAGTATTAGTGCAATTTAATAATTAGAGAAAAAGGAAGATTTCATAGTCAAAAGTTCAATCACTGAATTTCTATGCAAACAAAAGACATGGTTATAATACTCTTCTTGGCTAAGACTAAAGGTCAAAATTAGCAAGTTTTAAAGCAGAATTGCAGAGACATACAGTAGAGCCTTTATAGCAATCACAGATGAAAGACAGTGTTGAATTAGTGGGTATCATAGAGAACATAATTTATAGCTACAACTTGGTCTCTCTCACAGCAGCAGTACAGTGTGCATGAGACTGAAGCTGGGGCAAAAGTGTAAAGAGCCAGCAGCTCAGTAAGAAATTAAAAAAAAAAAATGTGGCTGGGGACCAGCAGCCAAATCCTATTGTAAATGCAGCCCATAACCACATTTTCACTATTATGACAGCTGTAAATCTCAACTTTTTTGTTGTTGTTGTGAAGTTGGATTTGCCTTGCAACTGTGTGGGTTTAACCAAATAACCATTTTCTACCATTTTCTATGACTGTTCACTTTCTATGACGATGATGGGATGGGGACAGAATGTTTACCTGGAGGCCACGGGACTTATTTTTAATTTCCAGGTCTCTGACTGACAGTGCCATCTTCTACACACCAGAGAAACCGGCTGCAGCCCTTAGTGGCATGGATTGATGGTGTAAGGGCCAGCATCTATCACAGCATAGGACCTTGCTGTGACCACATTCAAAATCTGTTCTAAGCTTCCTTCATTTCAGGCACTGATTTTCTTTTCCTCTCCCCATGTCCCAGGGTCTTTACGTCTTTGTGGTGTATTTTATCCTGCACAACCAACTTTGCTGTCCCGTGAAAGCAAGTTATACTGTAGACATGAATGGACATACAACTCCAGGATCTGCTTTCTTTACACATGGCAGTGGTTTGCCAGCTGCAGGTGGGGAGATCAGCAAGTCCACTCAGAACCTCATCAGTGCTATGGAAGAGGTAACAGTGCTCTAAAGTCATTGCCTTGTAAATTGAAAATGTATGTGGAGGTTTGAGTGGTGCTGCTAATGTTAAGTGAATGAGATGCTAATTACTTGTGTTGGGTCTGTCTGAGCTGGAGTCACCTTTCCCTGCAGCAGCCCACACAGTGCTGTGCTCTGCACTCGTAGCTGGAACAGCACTGGTATCACTCCAGTGTTGTGTCTAATGCTGCGTAGTGCTGGCACAGCATCAGGACTCCTTCCAAGCCCCCAAGAGTCAGCAGGCTGGGGGTGGGCAAGTGATGGGGAGGGGACATTGCCGGGGCAGCTGACCTAAACAAACCAAAGGGATATTCCATAACACCTGATGTCACACTCAGCAATAAAAAGGGGGGCTCTCCTGGGGGAGGGGGCTGTTCCTCCTGAACAACCACTACGCGTTTGAGGCCCTGCTTCCCAGGACATGGCCAAACATCGCTCATTGATGGGAAGTAGAGAATATTTTTTTTCCCTCTCTCTGTGCTTCCGCACTGACTTATTATTTCTTTTGTTTCTTTTTTTCCTCCCCATTCCCTTTCCCTTTAATTAAACCTTTCTCATCTCAAACCTCGAGTTCTCTGTGTTGTATTTTCTCCCCCTTCCTCTTTGAGGAGAGGGGGAGTGAGAGCGGTTGTGGTGGAGCTCGGCTGCCCACCTGAGTAAAGCCACCACATTACTATAATTCTCTCTTTTTATTTTTTTTTCTCTCTTGTTTTCAAATTTTATATTTATTTATTTATTTGTGGTTAGGCACCCAGAAATAGGGGAAAATGTTTCTTTTTGCCACAAGAAATGTTATACGTAGCCATAGTGATATTCTTGTAGCTTAGAAGTAGCTGGTAGCGTCCCATCTAAGGAATTTCCCTTTTCTACTTGGGTCTTCAGTTTGTTGTGCAGATTGGTTAAAGTGTTGTCAGAAGTAGGTCACAAAGAATCAAAATATCAAGCCATTTCTTTCAGCTCACCATAGGGCTTAATGAGTTTTAAGTCACTAATTTTCTAAAGTTATGGTGTGTGAAATCTCTGGAAATTTTGAGGGCAATGATTTTCAATTCCTTCATTGCTGGAACTGGAGAGTATCTCTTTTTCACTACCTGTAGTGAAAGGTGACTTTTGCTGCTAGGTACATTGGCGTGTTGATGGAGATGAAGAATTTCCAGCTGATTTAATGGAATCAAATTGTTTTGAAGCAACGTGTCATAGTAATTTTTTTTTATTATTATTATTTTTTTTGCATAAACCGAGCTGCTCAGCTGGCATTTCTTTTTGCCCTTTTCTCTACCTGCTTGACTGTAGGTTTGTTGGGATGGTAAAGCTCCTCAGCTGCCTCCTGGCAGCCTGCTAAATGTATTAGGCATCTCATAATGTCACTTAAGGTGGTGCCTGACTCCCTGGATTACTGGACAGCATAGCCTCTCAGATCTGTGTGGCAACCCTCTGTATTCATAGAACCATAGAGTGGCTTGGGTTGGAAGGGAACTTGATGATATAATCAAAATATATTTTGATTGTCATAGAATATATGTTTTTAGAGTTCAATATTATGGATTTGCCTCACAATTATGGAGGAGATAGATTCCTCCCAACTCCCCCCCACAAAAAAAAACAAAAAAAAAACAAAAAAAAACACCACACCTTTTTGTCATGAACTGCAATTCTGATTTTTTGTGCAGCTCCACTTCAGAATGAAGTGGTAGAGGAAATATAGCAAGGTTGATATCAAAACTGTCAGGCTGTACACCAGCACCTTCAAAGAGAGGAGAGAGAGCATATTGTGACTGGAGTCATTCAGTGCTTTTACTTAAAAGTTCTACATAGCAGGGGCTAACGTTCAGAAAAAGCAAGATGTTTGAGACATGTAGGGCAGATGTCACAAGCGCAAGATTAAATTACTTGTAATTGAGTTTTCTGTATATATGTACTTATTTATTATTCAAATTAGGATACCTTGTTCACCAGAGAAGTGACAGAATAGCTGGCTCCAAATCTCCTGATCTTGAATTTGACTCTGGTTGTAGGTTCCAGTTTGTTATCTCAATATAGCAGGCATGTAAATCATTTATACAGTGCAGCTTCGATGGTTACTGCATTTCTATGTCTTTCTAAACTTTACAGGTGCCAGCAGACTGGGAGAGGGCGTCTTTGCAGCCTGCCAGTCAAGCTAGTGCTTCCTTTAAGCAGAGTCCACAAAACGGCAATGTTTTCCACCCTTCTGGAGGATTTAGTAACAGCTCATTGGTTGCTGATGAGGAATCACAGGAGTTTGATGACCTAATATTTGCTTTAAAGACTGGTGAGTGACTCCTCTTCTTGTTCCTCAAAGATTGTTGTGCTATTCTTCACTCTAATTGTGTCGCCGTTTGATGAGATCCAATTGCTGTTAATTTAATCTGATTACCAGCGAAAACATCATCTGAAATTGTTTTGTCTCGGACTGTTATTCTATGAACTAAAAATATTGTGCAGACAATCTATCCCTATCACTGAAGGACTCTGCAAAAATATGCTTTGAGTCATGATGATACACAGATCTACAGAAAGTAGCAGCAGATTGGAGGCTCTGACATTTTTTCACAAGTTCCTAAACAGCTAGCTTGCTGCCTCTAGAGACTGTCCATCTTGTCTTCTGTTCCCTTCTTTTTTGAGTTGTTCTGTAGGGTATGTGTATGTTGCTGATCTTCATTTTATATGTGTATGGTTGCAAGAAAAAAAACATAATTGCATGAATACCGATGCTCCCAAAAGTGTAGGACAAAATATTTGTATTCCACAGTGTCAAAAAATGCATTTAGGCCTGAAAAAAAAATGATGTATGCTGGAAAAATAAGCTAGATAGAACACAACCACCAGCTGTGATGAGCACACCATGCTGCTGTAGAACAGAGCCTGGGGGAGGCCACTCTGGGTGTCCACACTCAAACTACACCCGCAGAAGAAACCGTTTGTAGCCAGTCTTCACTATGGCCTTAGAGATAAAGTCTTCAAAATCCCCAGCTTTACCCTTGGTGAGGGATTGCTCTTCTGCTCTCTCACCCACCCAACCAGCGAAACTTTAGGATATTCAAACGATGACATAAATAGGCAGCCAGGCATGGCCTGAGGCGGAAGAAATGAAGCAAAACCTGATTGAAAGATAAATATGAGAACACTTGATAAGAAGACCAGAAAGACTGAGGAGCGTCACCCGATAAGATCTAGCAGATGCTAGCCCAAGCCCACCCCCTGTAGGCATGGGTGAAATACCAGAGGACAGCCTCACCAAGCTATTGAGCCCCCGGGATTCTTGCAAGGGGCAACACTGAGGTATTGTCTAAATCAGCAGGTTAAGCACTCCGATACTTTACCAGTAATTCCCCTCAGTGACAGCACTGAAAACAGTCAAACTGGGTGGAGGACTGGGAATGATAATGAAGGGAGCTTTATTCAGCACATTCACAAGGCTTTATCACTTAGGCCAACCTCCATAGCAGAAAACTCTTCAAATGATGAAAATAACTGGATGATTCATAACTGGGCTAGAGCTGGGAAATAAGATAGTAACAAAATTTGTGTTTTACCTATTGATTTTCCTGGACACTTTGCAGGCCACTCATACTCTGCTATGCAGTTAAAGATTTGGGGCAAGACTTGCTTAAATCTGGGTGCATAACCTTACAGGTGCAAACCTGGTTTTACATACCAAAGAGATAGATTTCAGTTTTATACTCCTTTCAGGATATTGTGACAGAAACTAGGGGATTCACAGGATGTTAGCAGCATAGGAAGCCACTCAAATTCAGCACTCCCACTGCTTCACACCGTGGTTAGTACTGAGGCAGGCAGTTGACATCAGCCGCCCTATTCACTGGGGTAAATGCTGTGCAGGGTGAAAGGCTGAATCTTAAATCATGAAGAGCAAACTAGTCAACAACAGTAGTTAAAAGGCATGGTTAACATAACTCACCACAACTTTTTTTAGCATCTGATAATTTTTTAATAAAACTTCAAGCTCCACTCCTACTTCATTTGTTTTTGGTCCTTCTAAAAGAAGTAGGTTTAGAACCTTTTTTTTTTTTTCCTAACTTTTACTATTATCTTCTTTAATATTTATATTGGTATTATAATTTGTTCTTGTGAGGCTTTTGAAGCTCTTAAGATTTGAAGTGGAGACCTCAGGGCACAATCTGAGGAAAACACTTCTGTTTGCATTACTCGTTCAGCTAGAACCTGTCCCTTTTGCCCCAGTGCCTATTCTTGCACCCAATCTGTGTCCCTAGTGATGTTACAGGGCAAAAAAAAAGACTGTATCTAAGCAAAACCAGTTACCTCAGCTAGTTCCATCCCCACGTACGTTCGAACAAGCTGAACCGAGAAGATACTGAGGTTAGAGCAGCTTTAACCACCAAAGTAAATGTTTATCAGCTAGAGCCTTAGATACAAGCTGCTTCTCAACACGTGCTTTAAAAACACAAACCTGTGAGTTTCTCTGAAACTGGAAATCATGCTTGTGTGTTGCTATTACCAGTCAAACCTGCCCTCCAGCTCAGTTCAGTGCATGGCCAAGGGATCGAGGTGCTTCTGGTGGCAGTGGGCAGGAGACGGCGCGGAAGCAATGATAAGGGATAAGAGGATAAGGGAAGAGGGATTTCTGTGTTTCAGCATGGGTTTATGCTGTTAGGGCATTCACGGAGCATGGTCTGAAGGGAATTTATGCTGTGGTTTAAGCTCACAGCCACTGCTGGGAGCCTGCCCCCGACCCCCTGGCTGCACATTTCTCCTTCCTCTCTTGCGTCGCTATTTGTTCTCACACGAAACCGCAGTGACTCAGGTCACAGAGTTCTGCTCTTCCTTTTCCTCTCCCTCTCCTTCCTCTCCCCCACCCTCTTCCTCTCCCCGGGCCACCCCACGGTCGGCCTGCTGCCTCTGCTCAGAGCACCAGCCCCAGCCCCATCACAGGTCAGAGGTGTCCTGCCGGGACTGCTCCTCCACCTCCTTAGGCTGCGCTTAATTGCAGCTGAGAATTCCTCATCTGAAAGCAGGCGAGCTCCTGGAGGAACAGGGATGGGCACTTTTGCACCACATTAGCTGTTTTTAACACTCCTCACCCAACTCAGCCTGAGCAGTGCTCGGGTATTAGCTCCCACTCCTGAGGCTGGCTGAGGATCAGCGCTGATTAGCAGAGGGATGTGCAGAAATGTCTTCCTGCCTTCCTGTCCTTTTTGCTCGTGCAGTGCCGAGCTGTCTGAAGGCTCCTTTAATTTATGCTCGCTGTTAATCTGGCAGCTCGGATCAGTGTGAACGAGGGCATAATTGCAGATCTGTTTTGCTGTCAGCAAAGCTAAAATCTCCTTCCCAGTCCTCCTGCCCCGCCCTTGCCTGCAGCTGGCCACACTCGGTGGTACTGATGAAGGGTGGCTGAAATGATGCAGCTGGAAAAAAAATAATCGAAGAAATCCCTCTGCACACCTTTCTCCTTCAACTTGCAGCTGTAATTTGTGGTTGGCAGCGCGGCCCCACAAAGAGGTGCGGTGGCACACTTGGCCCGGCCGCTGAAGAGACGTGTCACAGAACCATGCACTTAGCCCTCCGTGCCATAATCATTAGTGCTGGCCCAAATTACAGATTAACCTGAAAGACGGGCTGGATCAGGTGAAGGCACACAACGGTGTCCCCAGCAGATGATGTGGACAGCAATATGCAGTCGTGTACCCAGCTGTTATGCTAGCTTTATGCAAACCTTGTGTTACGTGGCCATGGGATTTTTTATGTAGTGCAAGAAATCCAAAAGCTGGACTTCATAGGTCATAAAGCCTTGAGATGTCTTAGCAATTAATTACTCCTTTTCATCAAATATGTTCAAGTCTGTATAGGAATAAAGATCCATGATTCACTGTGGTGACTATATCACCTCAGCCCTTAAACTCTGGGAATCCTTTGCTAAAGCTTATTTATTTATTTATTCGCCTATCTATCTATTTATTTATTTATTTCCTGGACGGTTGTTAGTTTGGCTTAAATGATTTATTATATTTCATGTATGGCTTCAATCCTGTATGAAGGGCTTAGCTTCTACTGAGAAGGATAATTATTTGCTAGTTAGACACTGCTACTTGCACTAGCTAACTCTGAAAGCGCTGTTATTTTGGACTAGGTTTCATTTCACCTGATTTCTTTCGCAAGGTCTATGCTGATAGGCAGTTTAATGGGACCGTTTTCTCTCAGGTTGTCTCAGAGTGGTGTGTTGCAGACATCTGTAGGCTAAAGCCGGCTATTCCCCGTGATTCCCTGGGGAACTTGGTGTTGGTTAGGTCTGGGGAGATAAAAACTGAACCAAAAGAGTAAACACAGATGGAATCTGTCCCCAGACAGCAAGCTGTCCATCAGCTTTACTCCAAAGCATAAACACCGTGAATGCACGATAGCTTTGGTGGGCTCTCAGCTTCCATCCACGTTCCCACCTACCACAAATGCTCCCGTTCCCCACCGCCTGCGATGCATAAAACCAAATCTTTCCTTTGGGCGAGATGTGAAGGCAAAGTGTGGCAAACCTGGAGCTGAGAGCACCAGCTGGGCACGTGGTGATTTCCAAATGGGTGTTGGACCATATCAACGGGGTATTGCCACTTCTGTAATCTCAGCGTGTTTTTGCTCCAAGAGAAGGCATACATGATAAATTTTCAATAAACATTCTACACCATGAGAATACCTGGAAAAATCTACCATACAAATTTGAAAAAAAAAAAAGCACGCATATAGACATTTATGGTAACAATGATGCGATACAAATCAGCTCACAATTTTCAGTTTCATAGAGCTGGGGCTCCAAAGTCAGCATTTTTTTTTTTTTTTTTAGCTTTGGTGTTAAGTACCTGGTTTAAGAACCAAGCATCTCGTGTTGGGTATCCTGGGTTAGAGAAAACTCTGAAATTTTCAAATTCTGCAAGTGGCAGAATGCCAGGTTCTTGCTCTGCTGTACCAACCCGTGTCGTTTCTGTGTCAAAAGGGTCACTGCACAGCAAAAGGGAAGAGAGGGTGGCCAGGCTGCATATTCATTCACTTCTCATTTGTGATGTGAAGGCTCACAAATATGCTGGCAGTTAGGTACTGAGCATGACTGCACAGAAAGCATTTTTAGTCCAGTCTGAACTTCACTCTCAGAATTACGGGTTCCTGTTGGTGTCATCTCTGCAAAGTCCAAACCCTAAACGAAGTAATAATCACTGTGCACGCAGAGAATTCCTTTCTAGCGCATCTGATACATACAACATACTTGATGATTTATTCAGAAAACAAGATAGAAGCGCTTAGGAGAGGGAGAACTTCCCCCACAATATAACGACAGTAATTACCAAACGAACTCCATCTCACTTGGAAGGTTTTAGTGAAAGTTTGGGATACATCTGAACACGAAAGGGCCAACAACCGGAGCTCAGCGCGGAGACACGCACTGATGAAGTCTTTTCACCAGTAGATGTCACCGGAGGGATCTTGCTGATTTTGCAAAGCGAGCTGTGACTTTTCAATTTCTAGCTTGTCCTTTGGTACGTAAAGGAAGGAAAAGAAAGGCCTCGTTATTTCGTGTCTTTTCACGAAATCGTTGCTTCACAACCCGGGGAGAAGCAGTACTCCCAGCTGCTCACCCACCACCCAGCGCCAGCATCTCGCAGGGAGCACGTGCATTTTTGGATAGGGTCGTGTTTAAATTCTGCTCTAATCTGAGAGCAAGCCAGACCTATGAACTCTGTGAAACTCCATCATGTAAACAGTCGTACCCTTCCCAGCCTGCCGACTGTTTGGTAGGCTGGTATCCTGGTTACATCTCAGTTCTTATTCCTAAAAAGGCTCCGCTCCTAAAAGTTTGCCTTCGGATCAGCCTCTGAACAAGCCTGCTGTAAACCCCAAGGAGCCTACTGCAGCCTCAGGTTTGCCAAGTCTCTCACAAAACCTCCTTAACAAACAAACAGAAAAAAAAAAAAAAAAATCCCCCCTTGCTTTGCACAGAGCTTGCACATATGGCATTTAGGAATGTACGTGATATGATAGCAAATCAGTCTGGCACCTGATCTTTTTGTAGTGACCAGCACAAGATCCTTGCAGATACCCCACACGGAATAAGTGCAGTACAGCCGCCAGTCAGACAAACATGTTTCCAACCCTGTTCAGCTCAGTGTTCACCTTAAAATTTGCAGCCTGGATGTTCATGGGCATATAAAAATAAAGTTTTAAATAATACCATTTAAAATGTTTTCACCCATGCATTTTCCCCTTTCTGAAGCCTGTATCCTGTTTAGCCTAAATACTTATTTTTGGTGAATTCCAATGTTGATGATGCAACATTACAATTGTTTTTTGTTTCTTCACACAAAGTATCTTTAGATCACAGTTATTATTACCTTGTCCTTCTGTCACCAAACAGCAAATACAGCAGTCAGATTTATCTTCTCTATTACACTCATGTTTCCGTTCTAAAACAAACAGTTTTGGAGAAGATAAGAAAAAAAACAAATACTTAGCTCATGCAATTGTTGTTTTTCCCAGGACTTTCAACCAGCTTTTAGTTATTAGAGCCAACGAAAAGGTTAAATACGCATGTAGATTTAAATGAGTAAGTATGTCTCAATCATGTTCAGTACGTTTATTAACAAGAATTTTAATGATTCAGAGCCTAATCTGCTTGCCTTTATTATGCTGTTTGTCCACTGATGTCTCTTTACTCCTGTCGTGCTCTGCCAGTAGCCGCTGGTCTCTAAAGAGCTAGGGTGACACAAAGCCAAGCTCGGGTCTCCTTGGGTGGATGCACATTCCCTGCATGTCCCAAGGACCACTGGTTGCTGAAGGTTGCTGTGCTGAGGATCTCTGCTAGCTCCAAGCTCTTTGCAGCACGCAGGGCTCCAGCCTGAGCTCCTGCATGGAGTGAGCACCCTCACGCCATCCCACCACTGACACCTCCTTTTCCTGACTCCTTTCCTACCTGGGAAGTGGTGGAAGAGAAGGTTGTAAGCAAAAACTTTCTGCTTGTGAAATTTTGGGGGTACAGAGCATTATGAGGTAGCTTCAGAAATATACCAGACCCTTATCTTCTCTTCTGCCAAGCAAGCCCAAGCCTGGAATGTCAGCTGAGAGAGAAATAAGAGGTTCATTGTACAACTCACAGAAATTTCTGAAAATGTTGTTTTGGTATGAAAATGGAAATCACTGCCTCACTGGCACACTCTGCTCAAGGCTCTTGGAGCCAAATGTCATTCCTTTGCAACTCCCTTGAACCGAGGGTAGTCACAGATCTGCTTCTGCCCCAAATGAAGAACTTCCCTACTTATTTGTAAGTGTCGCTGCTGGAAAACCATGTCTGACATCAGCCTGTCTTGAAATTGCCATGCCAAAGTACACCAACGTGTAGCTCTGAAGAAATTGAAAGCCCAGATGCTATGAACGCTAACGCAACCCATGTATTTTTGGGGGGTTCACTCTACAGCTCTGTAAAAATGCTCATTCCATAAAAAGAGTCTGTACTTCAAACTAACCAACCCAAGGGAAAAAAACAAACAACAACAAAAAAGTACATCAACAGCAAGGAAGCAGCTAGCTAGCAGAACTCCTGCAAGAAAAAGATGGAGAAGGTGGCCTCCCGAGGTCTCCTCCAGACATGTTTTGGGAGTTTCCATCATCCAAAACCCAGTGTTCTCTCGCAGTAGAAGAAAAACACGATACACCAGTTTGTGCCAAATGTGGGTTTAAAGAATATTTAGTCAGCGTCTTTTCTCATGTTGAAATTACAATCCTATTAAAACAGCTGGAATTATAGTTTAACAGGGAAATTATATCATTAAAAGTCAATTCTTCATGAAAATATCCTTGGAAGCACCAGACTTTAACAGCCAGACCATGAACCCAGCCTAAACCAGGCTTTGATTTATGCCCTTGTGATTTCAAGGCAACCTCCAAAGTAGCTGTTGTGCCATTTACCGAGAGAATTAAAGTGACTGACAGCGGGATTGTGAAAAAAGTGTCTCTGGGTGGTACCAAGCCACGTCTGACAATGTTCTGAATTGCTGGCCGGTTGGAGAGAGCCTGCCACACTGTCGTGGGGTTTCAGTCAGTGATCAGAATAAAGCAGAGGAGCCCCGTGACAAGACACGATATCAACATTTCTGTTTCAGGACCCCACCCTCACTGATTCTTATATTTATTTATTTCTTTTTTTTGGTTTCTCTGTTTCAGGTGCCGGTCTCAGCGTCAGTGATAATGAATCCTGCCACGGCAGCCAGGATGGGGGCAGCATGGCAAACTCCCAGATTGTCGAACTTAGGAGAATCCCCATAGCAGACACCCATCTTTAACTCCACTGCTTGCTTGTTCCCTTCCCTTCCTCCCCCCCCCTTTTTTTTTTAATTCAAGTCTCCGTATTTTTATATTTGTACTTCCCTTTGCACTAAAACACTCTGTAAAACTGTGTGGTAGAATGCTGTGAGCTGTACTGACTGCTTAACAAAGGATGTTTGAGCTTTTTTTTTGTATTTCAAAAAAAATAAGCTGTAAATTTTTTACAGTGCGTATCAAAGATACAGTGGGGATCAACTTAGATTTGTATCTTGTAGTTAGATGACATTTCGTGAACCGTAGCTTTTTTAATTAACCTGAATGTGTAACACTGATTAATAAAAGCAATAGAGTCTGTTTGATATAAACACGTCTGTTATTTCTGCTGGCTGCTTGCGGAGCTGGAAGGTGATGCACACACCCTGTCGGACAGGAAAGCATTTTCACTGCACAGTTCTAAGTTTCCTAGGCTGTACTGTTCCAGCTGGTTTCTGAGCACCCAAATCTGTGAACTCTGTAAATAAAGACACAGTCTTGACCCGAAGAGTTTACATTCGGACACAATAAAATGTGTGATGGTCTGAAACAAACAGAGGGAAGGGGAGATGAAGGACAAGTGAGAAACCACGTGAAGGTCACTGCAAGGCATCTGTGAGCTGCTGACTGTGTTCTTTTGCTCTTTCCACAATATTAAATTCTTTCCCTCTTCTCGCAGACAGAAGGGAGGAATGCCAGACAGGAGGGTTTTCTGCTGATCTCTGTGGGTGCTATGCAGATATTCCTGCTCTGATCGAAGGCCTCAAGTCTCGCCTTGCATAGATCGGTAATCTGAGTTCATAAACGAGCAAGAAAAGTTCCTCCCCTGAAAAAAAAAAAGCAAAAAAAAAAACAAAAAAAACACACACACAGAGGAAGTATTTCAGAGCCGAGGGGTGAGGCAGGCTGGTCTTGCAGGAATCATTAACTCCCTGCTTCTGCACAGACACTCTGGAACAAAAACACATGAAAGCAGGAGACCAAGGGAGTTTTCCTCTGGACATTTCTGAGGGTGGCGTAGAAATACAGCAAATGTCGAGCAGGCTTTTCACACCTACACCAGGATCTTGCCTAAAGGCTTTAGGTTGGGCAAGCTGTAAGCGACAACCTGTGCTTTTAAACGGAAACATTTCTTATGGAAGCTTTTCTGTGCATTTTACCATGGCAATACACAAATTTTACTGCAACTGATTATTTGTTGAGCTGGGACAAAAGAAAAAAAAAAAGAAAAAAGAAGAAGAAGAAACCTTTTTGTGTCCCAATTCTGTAATAACTGCTAGGATTGCACAGCTTACAGGCATCACCCATGTCCAGAAGCAGAGATGATCTTCAAAATGAAGGCTTGGTGTAATGCAAACGCTTTCACAGACACGGGTAACTTTCTGGTCCTCAAAGCCTTTAAGTAAGTGCTTCTTCAAGTAGATGTTTGAGTGGATGGGAAGTACAGCTATGTCTGTACTTAATAACCACATGCTCTGCTGCATCAGGCCTGACGTTTCTGACTCCCAGGAATTTCGTTGACTCCTTTTATGCTTGTCATGCTGCAGAGCAAGCAGAGCCAAATCTCTGCGGTCTGTGGCAGAGCTTGGGGTGCTGAATGGTCCCGGCAGCAGCACAGGCAGCGTGCGGGGGCACAGGGGAGTCAGAGGCACCCCTGTGCCCGTGGAGAAGGGACAACCTGTAACAGCGGGAGCAGGGCATCAAAGCACAGCAGGGACCTGGTGAGGAGCGAGACAGCATACTTTACAGCTCATTATTTTATTGGACTACCCTGTCCCTGCAACAGCTGTAAAGGTCACTTTAATGAACTGCAAGGATCACCAAAATCAGACTCGGAGTCTGGAGTTAAAATTAGTTTGGGATGGTTTGCAGTGTAGTGATGCTATACTTTTTTTTTTTTTTTTTTTTCTCCGTTTCTAAACAGGAAACCTGGCTCCTGAAGGTCTTTTTAATTTTCTTCTTCCTGAATCAACTGAAATGAGCATTGGCCATAGCTGATACATCTCATCTACCCGCTAATCCTTAACAGAAGTCTGGCCCTACGGAGCGATTGCAACACTTGCTTGGTTGCGAGAGCCGGGGCTGTAACAGATGCTTCGTTACTCTCAGCGCATGCCACTACATGCTGTGAGAAAGCTTATAAAAGAAGGATGTTTGTTTGATTTTGACTCACCACCATAAATGTTAATACTTCGTGTCACTTCAGTGTGTTGCACAACTGGCCTGGTTAGGGATTTACTGTAAGTGCATCAGCGTTTTCAGGGCAGATCAGCGGGATGGCGTCCGTGGCCAGCATTTGCTGCATCTCCCATCTCTAGGTGGTGCTCAATGGCTTAGGAGCGCGAGATGAATGCTAGTTACAGATCTAGAGGCACTTTCTGTACAGAAACCATACTGTCTGTAGAAAATCCAGGGTCTTGGTGGTGCGGGTGTCCCCCAGGTGCGTTTTGTGGGTGGTGGCTGAGGTGTGCCCGGCAGCCACACCTGGCAGCGGCACCTTCACGGCTGGCCGGGCTTCAACCCACGAGGCCGAGTGCTTCCTCTGATCTCAGGCAGTATTTAAAACTCGATAGAGAGTATAGACATTTCTTTGTTTCCCTAAGATGAATGAATCCACATCCCTAGTCACCCTGACTGGCTGTACCTAAAGCTGCTTACACATGTTGGCACAGAGCACGTAGATGAGGTGAGTGCACAGTTGTATTTCAGGAGCTCATCATCACTGATGTGACAACACGAGCAAATCCACTTTCTTAAAAGATGTTTGAATACATTTTGTATTCAGGTTGCAGAAGTGATGAAAATTATTGAGCTCAACAGACATCTTTCAGGGTATGTTTTGATAAAAAACAATGTAAAAATTCTGGTTTCACTTCCCTTGGTGCATATACAAAATAAGCCAATTCATATCAGGGACCTGAACAGAAATCTTCACGTAATGTATTTTCTTTAGAACCTAAAGGAGAGCCCCAATATCCCCATGCTCTGCCTCTACCATGCAAATGCTCACTATGCTGGTATCCAAATCCAGTCGAAATCCTGCAAAGAGCTGCACAGTGCAAAGGATTAAATTGTACTGAGAGCTTCACAGCAACAAAACACGCATGCACTCAACATAAAACTTTGTTAAGCTGATTGATCATGCAGAGTTTGACTACAAAATTGCTTAATTTCGGGCATATCCTGCCTTCAAATACATTTCCCTACTGCTCAGTCTATAAAGCAGACCTTGAGCTACTACCACAGGTTCTGCTTCAACAGCACTTGTGCAAACCAGTAAGAAATCCCCGTTTTTTTGGCAGCAGACTTTTCATTTTTGTTCTTTCTATTGGTGGTAATGTGTGGTGAAACTTACCATGTGCAACTTTGCACTATTCTACTCAATTCAATATATTATTCTATTGATTTTCACAGTATCAAAGAGAACTTCCCTATTTAATTTCATTGTTCAACCTTATCTTGTATGAGTTAGATACAGTGAAATAATTGCAGTGTAATACTCAAGCACTATTGAATGAAATACCTGGAGCTAACAAAGTGCTGGAAGTGAGCTGGCAGTTGTGTAAAATGACCTAAAAAACAAAGACTGTTTTTGTTTGCTTGTTTTTTAACCAAGTCAAAGTTGTGTTCATGATAGGATTTTCACAAGTAGTCAAGATTAGGAGAAAATTATTATTATTAATTATTATTATTATTATGTTCATATTACTTTTCAGCATTGTACGCTTTCTCTGCACACAGCAAGACTAATGTGGTATCTCTTTGGTGCTGCCATTCTGTTTGGCAGCAAGGGGAAGGTGAACGTGCAGGAGTCAGCTTTGCTCTTTCTGGAGTCACTGGTTTTACTCATAGGTTTATTTTCCTGGTGGCTCACACTGCAGTCTGCCAAAGGGAGTTTTCTGGAGATCCAGAAGAGACAGATGAATTCTGGGGACTGTCAGGACTGAGACTGAGCACGTAGATTTAGCAACCTTCACTCCGCTCCCTGGCTAAAACATACAGCTTGGAGAAAGCCCCAGGAATGTCTCCTATCAATGGCCAGTGTCAAAAGTGCACGGAGTTGTTTTTCCTGAAGCTGCCAGGATTTTCCCCAGCTCAGCAGTTAGGCTTTGAAGATGGGCTGGTCACTCCCGAGCTGTAGCACAGCTGATCTGAACACACAGTGATGTTATCCAGAGACACTCTCGATTTCCACAATCTGTAATCTCTGTGCTGATCTGCTCTTCAGGCAGAGCAAACAGCAGCATCTGCCCTACCTTCTGAGGAGTTCAAAGTACATGGGGCTCGAGTATGTGTTGTGCACACAGGAGCAGAAAATAATGACGGAATATAGGAATTTAACAAATATGAACCAACCCAGTTTCATTCTGAAAGCCAAAACACTTTGGTCCCAATTATGAATTGGTTTTCCCTAGAAACTTCTGGGCTTCTACCTGGCAATTCCTGAACTGAGGCTAAGCAGTGATTTTCCCATCTCCTAAGTGGAATGAGTATTGTGTCCAAGGCACAGGACATACAGGCAGTTACCAACAGAGGTGAAAGAAGAGGGGTTGTTTGAAATTTCCCTCTTCTCTCCACCTACAGCAGTACCTGGGAGCATGGAGCAGGACCTGGAGCCCCTCTCAGCAGAGCCCACCACAACCCCAGTGCTCAGAGATGTCCGGACCTGGCTCTGCATGGCAGGGGAGCAGAAAAATAAATACAACGATTTCCCCGTCTGGCAAGGACCAGACAGATTTCTACTCTATGTGCACATAGGACTATATTTCTTCTTGCCTTGGGAGAACAACATGTCCTGGAGATTGGGGCAGGGCAAAAGGAAAAGAACGAACAAACAAACAGTGACCTGGCTTGAAATTCCTCTTGCATCAATGCTGTTGAGCCCTGATAAAGCGAGATATGAGCTGCTCCTCGCCAAGGGCTGCAGAGTGCATGTGGTCCTTCCCGCGGGAAGATAACACTGTGGTGCTAACCTCCAGCTGCTGCCGGGAATTTTTGAGAGGGTGCAGGTTGGAGAGGGCCATGCTGATGCCAGGACGGTTTAACACTTCAAAAATACAGGCGCAGGAATGTTTCCTGGCACTGCTTACTTTCTGTACAGACTTTATTTCTGAGGGTAGCCCTCAGTTGATGAATGCACGTTTGTGGTTTTTTTTTTTTTTTTTTTTTTTTTTTTTCAGCTTTGAATTGTTCATCAGCAAAATGATCATTGTCACCAAAGATGCTGGGTTATTTGCTGTCTTAAAACCTGGAGTTCACTAGCTGCTGGCTAGAGTGCCTTGCAGAGAGGGTGCAAATAGCAGCCACGTACCCACCTCATCAGCTGGCACCAGAGGCAGGGTGAGCAGCCAGGTACTAGCCACAGGTGGCCTCCTCCTCCTCTTCCTCCTCATGGCTGGAGGTTGAGGGACAGGAAGGGTCAGCTCGACCTTAAAATCCCCCGGCAGGACTTTGATGAGTCCCTGGGCCTCCCTGGTGGGGAGCCAGCCTCGAACCCTTGAGCTGGCTTCTTGGGGAAGAAGGATGCAGGAGCCATGTGCTCTCTGTGGAGAAGTGTGGCTGTGCTAGTGCACTTGGTGGCTGCTCACAGCAGCTCATTTTGTGGTCCACTGGGGCTAGCATGCACTGGAGGGAAGGAGAAAGGGAGGGATGTGCACAAGTGCTGCCCCTGAGGGACTTCTGTTGCTTTCCACTGCAGGTCTCCCTCACTCTCTCATTGACTTTTTGTACTCCAGCAGCACCCTGAAGAATATCCAGACCCTGTCCCTCTGGTCTAAGAAAGAAATGTTTTGTTTGTTTGTTTGTTTTGTTTTGTTCGGTTTGGTTTTGTTTTGTTTGGTCTGCAGTTATTGCATTTTGTACCTTCTGCTGGATAAGGTCATAGCGAATCAACTCTTACTCCAGAAAAGGACACTTGAGGATGCCCTTGGAGCTACGTGTGTCCCTACTTTTGGCTATTCCGCTGGCACGATAGACAGCTCGTTGGTTCATGTGTCTCCACCCACGAGTCCTGTATCCATCTGTTCTCTGTTCTACAACTAATGAAGCTGGATTACAGCTGTAGAGCAAAGGCAAAGGGGAGAAACTCCTGAGAGCTTCCTTAATTTTTTCTTACTTTCTGTCACTCAGTCACCTCCCACAATTTCCACAAAAGAAGTGCTCTCTGGCTGCTTTCTGGCATAGACTTCTCCTGCCAGCACCGTGTGCCAATGCAGAGCACCTATGGCAAGCATTTCAGCCCTCTACCAAGGACCACGTGCCCACAGCTCCTAGGTTCTTCCATCTTTAGAGCCAGATGTAGGAAAAACTGGGCTATTTTGCAGGGCTATTCAGGGTTAAGAGTGCATCAGCTCCTTAAATTCAGTGCCAGCAGAAGTCCCCTTCTGCACAGGGAGTTAAAGGTTAGGGTGATGCCTGAGCTACCTTACCAGCTTACACAGGCTGCTCCCCTGACACAGCACGTTCTGCACTGGAGAACAGAGGAAGAACTAGCAGAGCAAATGCCGGCTTGCAAGCTTACTGACTTGCAGATGACATGGCTCGCTGCAAATGTTGAGAGATTAATGTTAAAGATAATCCTCTGAGCATGAAAAAGAATCCTACGTAGCCTCAGGAGATGGACAGCTAAATCCTCATAGCCAGAGTACACAGTTATGCCATCTGACCCCAGGGACGCAGACCTTGTTTTTGAAAGCAGCATGCTCTAGAGGAGAAAGTAAATGGAAAAACAATATCATCTTGCTTTTCTAACCCAGAAAAGGAGCCTTGACTGTTCATGAAAACATTCTTTTGTTGCAAAGGAAACAGAAGTTGAGATTTTTCTCCTCCTCAAAAAACTGACATGATTAAAAAATATATCTTACCTTTCTGAAACTGTGTGAATTAGCAAAGAAACAAAGTGTGCATTTCTATTCATGACTTCTCTAGTTATAGTCAAATATTCTGAGAAATATTGTTTGAATTACTCTGTTTTTTGTTTGTTTGCTTGTTTGTTTTCAGAAGTACTAGTCAACAAGCGAGAATGCTTTACATACCATATGAAGTGAGTTAACATCTAGATCATAAAGCACAAAGTTGCTGCTTGTAGACCACAGATCTTCAGAATTCATTAGTTCTGACTAATTGAACCACTTGCTACTTATTTTAATCTGGTATCTGGCTCTAGAAGGAAAATTGTAGTACTGAAACTAATTAAAGCTTTTTTTTTTTTTTTTTTTTTTTGTTTTGTTTTGTTTTGTTTTGTTTTCTCTTTGTTTTCTATGAGTTTTATATTACTGGTGGCAATACATGTTTTGCTCAAAATTAGGTCCATTATTTCTAGTTTTCCTGGGGGAGAGAGGAAGAAAGCCATGCTTATTTCCTTGTAATGGAGAGAGAGGGCTTCTGCATTTTGAGTAGCTCAGTACTTTATGAGTTAATCCTGCACTTCAATAAATAATCCTTTTTGATTTGGGGGGAGGGATTGAAAAATGAGATGTTTGCATTTCTACATGTTTGTAGACAGAATGATATGGAGAGCAGGAAAGGAAGTGGGATGTTTAACCTCATTAAGTGTGAAGAAGACAAAAATTGTCTTCCTGGTAAGATTCACACAAGGCCAAGACTGAAAACAAAGCTGAGATCAACGACAGTGGTTGTCATTGTCTTAGCTTGGTTATTAGCAACTGGAGGACTTAGCCTGCAGCGATCGTTTTCATTTATGCTGGCAGTGCGCAGCAGCCGGTGACCGCGCTGCTGCTTCTCAAGGTCAGATGCTGATCTTTGCTGCTCTCACACAATGCCTCTTACCATTGAATTGCACCAACAGGGAATTACGTGTTATGTGTGCAGGCATTAAAATCCGGCCTTGACTGACTTGTGTTGTGAGCATAAACGCGACTTTTGGTTTGCAGACGGAGACATCAAATCTCCAGATCTCCCACAAAAACCTGAAACTCAGCTTTAGCTAATGCAGCGCAAGGCTTAGGTGGGTGCAACCTCAGAAAAGACAGCCGAATGCCGTGACTGACGTGCTGGCTTTAGGAACACTTCTCCTGATCGTGGCAGGACACTTGCACTGGGAAGTGAGCTGGTGCTCACGCTCCATTTCTCAGCAGTCCACATGTGGCTCTGTGTGTTGACAGATGCTTGGTCTTCAGTTTGACTCCTGATAGTGCTCTGCTGTTGAGAGCAGAGGTGAGAAGTGCCACCTGGACATGCATATGGGTCTGATGGAGGACCTGGCCTGCCCATGCTCCTCTGCAGCATCCCAATGCACTTAATCCTTGTCTTTCCACTGCAGAAGCCAGAGTGTGAAGGGCTTTGGTGCATCTGAGGCTTGTGGCTCCATTTGAGTTACTGAGAGAACCAGGACAATGCTGAGAACAGCACATGCTAGGCCAGAAGTGTGATGATGGGAAGTATGATCTGAGGTGATTTAAGCCCCAGAGAGAACGGGGACCATGTTTCAGCGCTGTGCAGCTGAAGGGGAGGGATGTGAGGGCAAGCAAGGGCAAAGCCTTGCACACACAGACTGAACTTTGTCGTAGCTCGTTGTTCAAGTCAGGCTGACTGGTGACAGCTACAGGTGAACACTGAGCTTCAACACACGTCTGCCTGCTCCTGGCTGGCTCAAGGTATGAGCAGAGACAAAACAGATTCTGCTTCTGACACCTGCTTTGCCCAGGGCCTCACTTTGCCCTGCTCCTGCAGCCACAGCGACAGCCTTGGGCAATGCCCAGGGGACGTCTCGGGTCTCCTGCCTCTCCTAATCCCTGGGCGTTTCTCTCGGCTGTCCTGTCGGCTGTCGGATCAGGCTGTAGGGATGATCTTCTCTCAGAGGAATGCTGCTGGCATCCAGACTGCAGGTCTAGCTGGGACAGAGATAAAACACTGTAAACAGTGCCCATTCTTAGGGTACCTTGAGGGTGAAATTCTTGAAGGAATTGCACCTGAGAAAAGCCACCATTGTGTCTTCAGTTTGAGTGGTGTCGTGGACAATGCATATTGCAGCTATGTTTTGGAAGAAAAAAGGCTCCTTGTCTGAATAAGCAGGGCATGAATATGACTAGCACTGTTAGGAAAGAGCTTTGGAAACTGGCCTGGGACAAGGTGAGAGAGAGAGGTGACAGCAGGCTACAGGTCCAGCCTCCTGGGGATCAAGAGACCTTCCTGGGACTTTCCCAGAGCTCAGCTGCAGCCAGCACCAAGGCTGCCAGGGGCTCTCTCTGGATATTGCCCCCTGTGGACCACCGGGGCAGCCCAGCCCACAGTCCTGCATCAGCAAAGTCAGGTCTGGCTTCCCCATAAGCAGGACCTAGTGAGTATGTGGGTGTGAAATTGCTGCACATCTGCTCAGACGGATTAAATATTAAATAAGGTGGGTTAAAATGTTGTGATACAAGGCTTATCCTTGTTTGTTTGTTTTTGGCCCATTTGTCTCCCAGGCCATAAAAGGAGCTCTGTTTGGTGCCGAGGGGTCATTTCAGGCTTGGTTTAGTTTCTGGATTGATCTTTAACTCATTTCCAGGAATACTGTGAGGGCTGAAGAGATCCATCCTCCTACTTGTGATTGACTGTGAAGTTTGGGGCAGAATGTCTGCCTGTGGGCCCACGGTCACCTACTTTTTTTTCTCCTCTCTTCCTTTGGATTCCTACAGGACAGCATACTCTGGTTGTCCCGTGTGACAGCACTTACTTTCCAGTGCTTACCTACTTTGTTTGGTGACCAAGAAGGTACATACACACTGGAGGACCAGGGCCTGCACAAAGCAAGTCAAAGATGTGCAGCATCTGAGTTGCGAGGGCCAGTGGTGAAGGTGGGTGGTGAACTGGATCGAGCTCCTTGCCTGGTGTCGTGGGCTGCTGTAGGAAGGGCACGCAGGGTTTGAGCCCAGTGGCTCAGTGAACTCAGACTTCAGCTTCTTCTGAAGACATTATTTTTGCTGGATTCCAATCTCAAAATATCTTAAGATTTTGGTTTATTTTAGGAAGGAGCTTCAGAGTATTGGTGTTGTCAATATGTATTGAAATGATGAAAATTATTCATAATACATAAGAGTTTACTGTGATATTTCTTTGGTAACCAATAAAAATGTGAAGTTTTTTTCTATGTCCAAGAAGTTGGAAAGACACTGCAAAGATACACATTTTATTAATGTCCACTTAAATCACTCTTGCTCTTACACTCATGCTTAGTACACTCTGTGATACCCGACATTGATTAAAAACAAACATACTTCTCAGTGTTAAGGGAAGAGGAAAAGAAGTATTAGGAAATGTTGCAGATAACGTGCTAAATCCCCTTTGTGTGTATGTGCGTTTGGGTCTTTTTCTCCGTCATTCTTTCACCTATAACTCTATCTTTGTTGAAATGACCACAGGACTGATGCATTTCATTTTAAGCAAATACAAGGTCTTTAACATCATGTAAAGATCAAGGTTACACTGCTTGGAGATAATGATATGATGGGTCTTGGTGACTGAATGGGAAAGTAGAGGGTAGTTATGAATACTGCATTGGACCGAAAGTGAATGCTTTTTCCCATGGAAAGCAGCCGGAATATTCAGTCATTAATTAACAAAACAAACAAGCCAAAAGAACTTGGCTCACACCTTCTGTATGTATCTAAGAGGATTTAGGCAGAACTAGCTAGGTATACAGGCCCATCATGTGGGGCTCGGTTGCAGTTTCCATCTGACTGCAGACTTTCTTTCAGCCCGCATCCAGTGTTGCTGGGGTGCTGTGACACTGCTGGAGAGCAGGACACTGCCTGCCACCTCAGCAGCTCCTGGTGCTTACCCAGTAGGTGACAGCACCGTGCCTCCAGGCTTCCATGGCTAGGGCGATGCTCTGCCAAATGCTCCTCCCTGAAGATTTTTTTTTGTGAGCAGATGCTTGCTCTACATTGAGGTGACCAGTTTGCTGTGCCCAAAGAATTCTACTGAAAGCAACCAGCAATTGTTGGAGTGGGACATAGCACTCTTTCCAGGAATACAGTAATGCTCGACATAAATTTCTGTAGAGCGCACCACGAACATTAGCATGGCATATATGTATCATAAAGGATTTAAAACCATCTTATTTGGAAATGGGAGAACCAAAGTGATTTGGACCTCCTTATTCTGTAAAAGATATCAATAACACTACTGTTGAATTTTCAAATGGTAAGAAACTACCCAACATCTATAAAGCCCACATTAAGACAAAAGTATTGCAACTTCCTACCTGCCTCAATTAGTCTTTCCAAGACACCCATCACTCTCGAAATTAAGTGATTCCTTGTTTTTCAAACTGTACCAGCCACTGCCAAATAAAATATAACCATTTAATCATCTTAAATTAGAGCTATAATAATATTAGTCATTGCCTAATAGCTTTTTTTTTTTTTTTAAGCCACTAGAGAAGTAAAGTCTTGCCAAGAATACTGTTACCCTTCCACAGTATAAATCAATACATCGTAATTGTGCTGTGTACCTTGACCTCTTTTCTACCACAATGTGCAAAACAAATAACAGGAAGCCAGAGGCTGGTTAAGTAATTTAAAACAATTTGTAACCTATAATTAAAGTGACTAGTTAAGCATATTGATTATTAAATCATTCACAATGTCAAAAGTATACAAATTGTATAAACAAACAAAAAAAAGTATACAAAAGTATACACTCCCTTTCAGTAAAATGTTCTCAATGCAGCGCTCTGATAATGTGCCTGCTTCTGTCAGGGCTGTAAAGGACTGTGTTCTTTGTCACTGTTCCTATTCAATGTTTGAATGTAAATTGGTGAACATATGCTAGAAGGTAATTAATCAATTTTAACCATTCCATCAAAGTTAGATGCATCATAAATTATGGCTAGCTAAAAGTGCTTTATTTCTAACCACTAATTATGGATATTTTCATCCATATTCCCAAACTCATATTTCTGCAGGCAAAGGTCAGAGCTTCTCCTGTCTTCATGGCTCTAAATCAGCTGCTTTCTGGCAGTGCTTCTTTACCACTTTACCCTCATTTTCCTAACAGTCAGTGGGGCAAACAGGCTTTGAATGTTTCATCAAGGGGAGTATACATGTATGTGACTTTTGAGCTGTGTTTGCTCTGTGGAAGAAACATTATACTCTGATAACGCCCAGAGAAATTCCAGGCAAACCCTGTTCCAGGGAAACCTTGAATCTAGCAATTATCAGAAACTGTGTGTGTGAAGGAAAGGGAAGAGAAACCACCTCTCTCCTACCTGTATATGTAGGGAGGGAGGGAGAGAGAAGCCAAAAGCTGGGATATTCTTCAAACATCTTTGGAAAGAATGGAAGTAGCCCTGTTTTTATGAGCTTTCCTGCTGCATTGCCAGCTCTGGAGTCCTCAAACTGCTTCTGTGCTGCAGGGATTTACAGCAGGGCTAGGCATATTCTGCTGGCCAGGCTCAGAAGTTTTAGGTGCCTAAGTGGGGATTTGGGAGGAATTTTTATGTGACCTTTGAAACACCAGCTGAAGCCCTGGTCCCCACGGCAGCTCAGAAGCCTGATGCTTGCACTGCACTGGAGGATGATGAGGATCTGCAGGATCAGGGTTGTGCCAGCTCTGCTGAAAAAAAAAATAAAAAATAAAATAAAATAAAAAAATCCAAACCTTTTTGGAAATGGGCAATACAGGAAGAGGGCAGCAGGGGTCCAGGTCCAGGGCAAAAGGCCGTGTAGCAAGTCCCAAAAGATAGATGTGCCCGCTCCATTTTCCCCATCTGTAATGCCACTAACCTTTGTTGTAATACTGGAGACACACATCTGAGACACCAAACACAACTCCTAAACCACCAACCAATTGAATACCTTCCCCAGCACAAGAGCTGTGAATGGTAAGGAATGATACTATCTAGGACTGGCAACCAGAGGAAGCATCTCCCGCTGCTGGCTGCCTTTGATAAGTTATCTGTAGGGAATAAAGGTGGTGAGATGAGCCCAGGGTGCCCGTGAAGGATCTGTCCATGGGCTGCAGAAGACAGGTTGTCACGCTGACTGAGATATGGTGGGGTTGTCCCCATGTACGCAGTGCCACTGGTGTCGCAGGAAGGCTGGCATGGGAGCACCGGCAAGCTCCAAGTCAAGGCTGGAGCACTTATAAGGAGGAAATGCATAAAAGAGAAATATAAATACTTTTCAGGAATTATTATGTTGTTTAGACATTTCACAGAAAAAAAAATCAAAACAACAACAAAAAATAATAAATGCAAACCACGGGAAAGAATAAAGTTTCTGGAAAAAGAATGTCTCAGAGTATTGTTTATTGAATGTTTCCTTACTGTTCTCATTATCAACGTGTTGTGCAACACTTGTGTACAAAACATAAAGATTAGGTCCTCATTGAGGGAAGAAAAACACTCTGAATTTCTAGGAAGAAACAGTCTGAGAGAAAGTGATGGGTTGGATTGTTGTTACTTCAAAACAGTATTTATAATATTTATACATTTTAGTGAATATTTATGTGATTTGCTTTTCCTAATGGCTCACTGGGTAAAGAAAAGCTTATCTATTGCACTGTTATTTATTGGTTCAGTGTTCATTTCCACACTAATAGCAGCAGGGCACGTTCTGCTTTCTGGCTGTGCTTTCCTTCTCTGAGGTGTTCAGCTCCTTGTAGAAATCCATTTGGGGTGGGAAGGCAGAGCTTTCAGCTTTATGCTAGCAACCTGAACGGTTCTGTTCAGCCAATTCTCTCTAATCTTATCAAAATTCCCTGACATCTAGAAACAGCACCTGCTGTTCCACTAATCCCAAGCGAGACCTCGCGTGACTCTGGTGCTGGAGAAGGCACTGTGAGCACGGTTTCCATCTGTTCTTCACCACAGGGCCCCAGGAGTCATCAGCAATGAACAAAGAAGATGAAGGGGGGCACTCTGCAATTGCAGGTTCATTGTTTTAAACTTCAGAAGGCTGCGGTGAGGAACCTGAGCAAGCCCCCGCTGTGCTATGAAGCCCTCAAAGCATGCCCAGGAGAGAAGGCAAGTGCATGGCTTGCTGCGCCCTGACAGCTCTGATCCAGACTGGGACAGAAAGATGTCTCTGGAAGAGCTGAAGCGACCATGCAGCTCTGGCCCAGTGTTTTTTTTTTGTTGTTGTTGTTGTTGCTTTATTTGTAATTTAGCTGCATTCTGCTTTTGGAATTTCTGGTAAATAGGACATGTTGGTGCATTTATGTAGAGGCAGCGGTTGGAGATGTATGGCCTGAAGAAGTGTTTTTGCAAGCTAAAAAGGAATAAAATTTGAGTCTGCTGCACGCTATTAAAAAAAAAAAAAAAAAAAAAAAAAAAAAGAGCTTAAAAAAACACGTATGTAGCCAACTTCCCTCCTCTTTAGGCAGAGCCCACAGTGAAGCAGAATTTTTTTTTTTTTCTTCTAAAGGAACATATTTTCCTCATTTTTCCAGCATCAGGTTGGATAGCAAAAAGCCACAATAGGTAAGGCAAAGCAAGGGAAAGAGGAAAAGCAAGGCAAGGCAATGAAAGGCAAGGCAAGGAAATTAGCCCAGCTTTAGGTGAGGAATCCCGTTGAATGACATGAGACTAGACCTGCTGTCACCGAGAGGAAGTCATTCTCACAGAAAGTCAATATGAAACTCCTGGACCCTTGCTCTGTCTGATCTGCTTCCAGTTTCAAATGGAGAACGGGTTCTTGGTGCAGCACCAGCAAAGGAGGTAATTAGTGTTCCTAGACCTGATCACACCTCAAATATATTTTACATTATGGTTTTGGTTTTATTGAGGTATACATTTGCTTTTTGACTATACATGCTTACTTTAGGAAAAAAGTACCAACTGCTGCATATTTCTGGAGACTTCATCTGGCAGTTGGGCAGATAAAGCTCACGCATTCATCACATCCTATATCTCTTGTGTGTGCGTTTAAATGACAATATTGTATTTCCTTTAAAAAATAATCCAGGCAATAGGAATGACACTTGTAGTTGAGCTTAAATCCCAGTGTGCAGGTGTTCGGAGCTTCTTTTTAAAGAGTAATCGTTGTTAACAAATTTTCCAAGAATTGTTTTTGTTATTGCAAGAAATTAGCTCACTGCCTAGAAGGAAGTAATCATTCAGTCAAGCATAACACCATTAATAAGCAAATCAAACAAGCTGCTCATGAGTCACTTTGAGTGCCTCTCTCTGTGTTTTGTTGTTGCTGGTTGGTTGTTTTTGTTGTTGTTTTTGACACATCATTAGTACGACTCTGAGCTGTATTGAGCTGCTTAATTTGGGAAGTTAACTACACATGCATGTCTAATATGTGTATATGTAGCAGCAAATCCTTCGCATAGAAGGAGTGTAGCACATTGATTTTACAGCCCACTAAGTGAAGAAATATGCAAGAATTCACAGCCTGTTCTGAGACAGCAGAACAGTTTGGCTAATGCGTTAGGAGCAAGGTCTTGAGATGGCTCTGTCTAGACTTCCACAGCTCACGCTAGAGCTGGCCAAGTGATAGCAAACTTGATTCATTCATCTTTAAATGGCTGGAAGGGACCTCCATTTTACTGTTGTACACGTATGCACAGAGCACATTTATTTGTCCAGGTTACTAAACATTCTTGTTTTGTGAAAATGAAAGGTTTATTACTTGCAAAACCAAGCCAAACCAAACCAAGCAAACAAAAAACAAATACTGTGGTGGTATCAGGGTGCTTGTAAATTTAAATTTACTCCATCTTCTATACAACAGTTGTACTCCCACAAGTAACAAGTTGAAGCAAAATGTTCATGAACAACCCTTAGGCTAAAATATGTTTGCATTTGGTGAACGTAACACACATTTATGTAGATAGAAAGGTCATTTAAGGAACAAATTAGTGTCAAGTACAGCTCCGCTCACACAGGCTGTTACTTCAGCGATCACTTTAACCATTTTTTCCATATACCAGTAAAACTGCTTTATTCCAGAACAAAAATTTACCACCTAGCAACTAAGCTTCTGAATTTAAAGATTTCTACTGAATATGATGTAAACAAAGACAACCATTTAGGGACCGAGCCAAGAAAGGAAACCTTGCAGTTGTTTACTAGAGGCCACCTGATCACGGGGAGCTTGTTGGCAAAGGCTTCTCTCTCTGGGTACAGGAAGCATCATGGTCTCAGTGTCTCATCTTCCTGGGGGACTTCAGCAATGCAGACATTTGATGGAAAAGCAACACTCTGTCCTGTAAGCAACCAAGGAGACTTCTGCATTGTATCAAGGATAACTTCTTAAGGCAGGCAATAGATAGCCCAGCCTGTGGGGAAGCAGTACTGTACCTGGTGCTCACCGACGTAGACGAGATATTAGAGAGGCTGGGGCTGCAGTGATCATGTCATGATGGGGTTTGTGATTTTCAGAGATATGGGCATGACAAAGAGTAAAGTCAGGACTCTGGATTTTAGAAGGACAAACTTCCAGTTCTTCGAAGAATTACTGGGTTTCTCTAGGAAACCATCCTTAGACGTAAAGGAACTTATCAGAGCTGGAAGCTCTTTAAGGACCCTTTTCGTAGAGCACAAGAGCTCGATACCACGCATAAAAAATTGTGCAAGGAAGGCAGGAAACTGGCATGGCTCAGTGGGGATCTGCTGGTCAAACTGAGGTGTAAGAAGAGAGCACACAGGCAGTGGAAGCAGAGACATGTGGCATAGAAGAATATAGGGATGCCATTCAGATGTGTAGGGATGGGATCTGCAAAGAGTTGGAACTGAAATTGACGAAGGATGCAAAGAATAGTGTTTCTACAGGTACTTTATACCTTCTGATAAACCAGGTGGGACAACTGGTGACAACAGACATGGAGAGTGCTGAACTCAACAATTTTTTGCCTCAGTCCTCCCTTGTCATCCTTCTTCCCACATCTGCCTATTCGCTGAACCTCAAGACAGGGACTGGGGGAATGAGTTCCTTCCATCACAAGAGGGGACTGAGTTTGAGACTGCCTGAGGAACCTGAACACACAAAAGTCCACCAGACATGAGGCATTGCAGGGGCCTGAGGGAACCGGAGGTTCTCGGCAGAGGTAGTTCTACCAATTTTTAAAAGGTTTACAAGGAGGACTCTACTGACCAGTTGGCCTTGGGAAAATCATGAAGGAAATCCTCCTGGAAGCTATGTCAAGCCATATGGAAGAGAGGGAGGTGATCTGAGACAGTCAACATGGCACATCATGTACAGAGTGACTGCATAAAGCATGTTTTGGTGATGAACACATTACATCTGATGAACTTGCAAGCGAAACAGTTTAATCAGCTGTATCTTTTTATTCTCTTTCAACATTTTCTGCTCAAATGTTTATTTATTTATTTATTTATTTATTTATTTTTGACTCAAGGGCTGGTGAGGCTAGTGGTCCATGAACGCTCTCCAGCATTTCATTTTAAACTTATTAGCTTTTAAGATTAAGCCTTTCTGTTGACTTAAACCAGTCTTGAAGACCTATGCAATGAAACAATCTTAGCTGTAACGGCCTCTGGAGCACCAAATTATTTCATCTGTGTGAAGTTTGTCCTGTGTCCCTGCTTACTTTAGCAGTGGCAATGCATCATCTCGGAATAAATGCGTCAGTGAGACTGCATGAGAGAACATCTCTGAGAGCAACATCATCACAGCCAAATGACTACACTTCGGTGTAATCTGGAAGGATTTCACAGGATGCTCAGTGGTCTGTAGATGCTCAGCAGCATTCAGCACTGTGTGGATGCCTATTGGCATCTGGAGGTGTCGGTCCTGTGGTGACGCAGCCATAATGTCCTGCAAGAGTGTCTTAAGTAGACTGACATTTTTTGCCAAGCCATTAGCTCTGTTCCAAGGTCCTGTTCAGAGTGGTGGCTGTACCAATAGATGCAGCACAAGCCGTTACACTTTTACTGTTGCTTTATCTGTTTTTCAACAAGAAATGATGGCCCAAAAATGTTTGGCCAAACTGTCCGCAGAAGCATGTATCCACTCAAGGTCTGATGCAAAGATACTGTCTTATTTTTCCCCAGAAATCTTTATTCCAAGAATTCAGAGACCTTCTGAGATGGCCTCCTGCTGCCTCCTGTGGCCAGACATCCACTGCCTGCAGAAGGGAGTTCAGCATCTATGGCTTCATCCCACTGCAGAGGGACTGCTTGTGGGAGCTTTGTTCTGCACAGCATTGCCTCAGCTGTGCTTGCTTCAGGGGCACATCAGCAGGGCAGCTCCTGAAGGGATCAGATTCCTCCCAGATCAGTCTGTGTAGGATCGGGTGGAGCAAAACAGCGACCTCCAGCAATGTGGGCTTATGCTGTACTGATGGCATGAAATTTTAGTAAAAGATGAGTCTGAGAGCATGACGCCTTGCCTTCCTCTTGCCTGGGGGAAAATCCCACCAGTGCCTTCAAGGAGAGACTCTGCCACCTGGGTGAAAAATGCGGAGCCAGGCTGGAGAGTGCAAGGATGTCTGATTGTCACACCTCTGAGGAGGTGCAGAAGCTCACAGTTTCAATGGGCAGCTTCTGGATAATGAGGGCACAATTTTGATCATGGAGTTAACACATGAGAAAGGAGGCAGAGAGGTGGGTGAATATCATGTTGTTGTTGCTGCTGAAGCTTCTCCTAAAGCCTGGGGAACGTGCTGCTTTCAAGTGCTTTGTGGCATTCATTGAGGAGTGTGAATTTGTTGAAATAGTCACTGCCTTCTCACTTCCCGGTGGGCTCTCAATGGCACTTGCTCTGTTGTTTCATGCGTCAGTTGCCTATGCTTAATTGGTTTCTACTGCGATAGAGATAACCCATATAAAGCCTCTACATGACTTCAAGATAGGTTCTAAATTTAAATGCATGCAGCAATGCTGGCTCCCACCTCGCTGGAGCCAGGAGGGCACTTGATGGGGCAGAGTGCCTTTGTGCTGGGAGCAGGAGGTAGTGCTGCTCCTGGAGAGACACGCACGGCCCCGGCAGCACTGAGCCAAGCAAGCAGCCAGTCCTTTCTCCATGTGGCTGTTACGGGGCATTGATGTCAAAACAGAGCTTGATTTCTGTGAGAGGACAGCACCTTATGTCCCTCTCCATCTTCCCGTATTTTGAACGTTTGCTCCCAAACAGTGAGGGAGGGTTTGTTTTGTGACTTCTTCCTTCGGTACTTCTGCCCTACCATCCACACCTGGGTGGATGCTGCTGTGATGCAGACCAGCACAGATAAAGGGTTCAGTAATGAGTATGACTTTGTAATCAGTAGGTGAGCTTTTGGACAGAGGCATCCTATTATTTTTCATCAGAACTTGCAGAAATCAAGAAACTGCTTTAAGGGCTTCATGTTAATTAATTGATGTTGGATCTTATAATGGACTAGAGCCCTAGCAAACACATTTATGCCCTGATTTAGGGGTAGATTTTCCTGCTGAAAACCCATTTAAAAGAAATCATATGTGTACATCCAACTTCCAAACTTGATCTTCTGTGGACAGTTTTCTGAAACAAGCCTCAACCTCTTTTTAACACTTTTTTTTTTTTTTTTTTTTTTTTTTTTTCAGAATAAGGGTGAAAGACAATGATTTTCTTTCAGAGACACAAAACAGCAGGGGCTAAATGCTGTTCTCCATTATTATCATGTGGAACTGAAATAACAGTGAAGTTGCATTGCACTTTTCCCAGCTTGGAGAGAAGAGCCTGTCCCTGGGAGCTTGGAAAATACTGACTTTTTCCAAACTGCTAAAACAGTCAGTGCATTTTTTTTGCTTATTTATTTTTTTAAGAGAGGGAGAAGATAGTTGAGGAGATAGAGGTGGAAAGGAACGGACTCATCTAGAATGGCCTGTAGAAGTATGCACTGACCAAACCTGTTTAGCCTTTATTTGAATAGTTTAAACAGATGGTGACACTCTTCTTAATCAACAATATGAAGTTATTATCAACAATAAAACATTCTTGTAAGTGTCTGCCAAACCCTCCATCCTGGCCAGTGTGTTTCGTTTGGAGCTTACAGCAGGAATCTGTCTCTTTTTCAAAAGGTCTGATATGATATCCCTCTCTCCTCTGGCACTTGCAGAGCACGGGTTGTCCCTGTGTATCCATCCTATCACCAGCCTGGTGGAGCCAGGAAGGTTGTTAGCCCTTTACCATTGACTCCTCTGTGAAGGTCACTGGCAGCCTGTTCAGAGCCTACAAAGTCAGGATGTGCCCTCCCAGAGGATTAATGGATAAAGCTCTGGAAAACTTCATGTAGAGAAGATGTCACCAGTTTGATGTATAAGGTACTTTAAGCACTTTTCTTAATCTGGCTGCCCAAATTATTTTGATGGAAATGGAACGGCAACATAGCCACATGGTGCTGCTCCACGTGATGTGCCTTTTGTTATTTTGTAGTGAAGGTTGCAATCTTTTCTGTCCATGATTCACTCTCCATATCATGCAGATGCAATGCTTTAGAAATACCGGACATGACGCAGAAAGTTCAAGGAAGGAGATATTTTTCTCCCCAAATCTCAGGTAGCTAAATCTGAATGCTATACTAATCTTAGACTTTACAGAGAAGAAGTCTAAGCATGTGGTAAATGATATGTTCACCACAAGTACATGGTAAATTTACATTCAAACCTTACTTATCTATCGTCTAAGACCCCTTGGTTTTGAGAAGCTTTTTAAAGAAGATGACTGGAAGAGGGTACTTTGTAATCTGACCTTCCTTATGCTACCAGCTTTGATGGGGATAACTGTCTCTGGGTAAATAACAAACTTTAAGATGAAATTCACAAGGACTTAAGTTACTGGGATACAAAGGCATAGCAATCTGCCCCAATGCCTTAAAGTTTTGTCCCACAAGTGCTGCTACTGAACTGGGACTGCTGCTAAATGTAATCAGTAACTGAATTCTTTTTTTTTCTTCTCTTTTCTTGATGCAGTCTGGAAATAGCAGATGGGCTGTTCAGCATGGCCTTCAACATTTAATGGTAAAATGATGGACCTCTGACAAGGACAAATTTAACCTGAAAGAGTCAGGCAGAACATGGGTCACCACTTACATTCCCCAAAGATTTCAACAAGATATTTATTTTATCTCTATTTCCCTCATTTTCAAAACTTCAAAGCATTTCCAAAACAATGACAAGCTGTCCAAATTCCACTACCAAGCATCAGATAGCTTGAACTGTTTGTTTATCATCCTTGGTCAAAATCACAAGGCGACTTTTGGTACACTATGTGTTGTAGGCACCTACTGGATAGCAGAAGAACAGAACAGTTTGCTATATTTCCCCTAGCTCACACACACAGAAAGTCTAGTCAAAACAGAGACATGAGAGCTACTGTTTTTTAACACAGTGACAAGGTTCAGTGCCTACATTCATTTCATTCATTTTTAACTAGCCATCAGCATAATCTAATGAGAAAGGACCACTTCCCCCCACAACAATTGCAACATATTTTTTGTCAGAATAGTTGGGATATAGTAACCAGTCTGTTCTCCTCATTCTCCTTTCTTTGGAGGATTAAAACATCTTCAGCTGATCATGCATCTAATGAGGGCCATGAGGTCCCTGTACCTTGGAGATGATCAGGCCACTGCTGTTTTGTAACTAGCTTTTGCTGACTCTCAATAGCAACGCTTAACAAGAAAAATCAATACATTAAAGACTAAATCTACAAATATTTTGCAATCATGCAGCATTGGGCAAACTTCGGGCTAACAAACATGTGTGGTATTCAAATTTCCATTAGTCATTTAGAGTGGAAAAACTGACGTGACTGTCAGTGGAATAAGGGACTCCAGTATTTCACCGCGAAGCCTTGGTGTAGCATTGTGCTCCTTGGTAAATACAAATACCCCCTTACAAAGGCACTTTGATAATTCTGCTGTTTGCATAAGACCAGTTGTCACTCAGGTACTGAAAAGCTAGAAGACTAAATGCATGTGCACGTTACCAAAAGTAGGCTCTACTCCTCCTTTCCAAGGTTTCATCACCTACGGCAGGCCTATACAGCACTGCAGGGTAATGATGAGATAATACTTTCTTAAACCATCTATTTAAAAAATACGGAGAGCAGCACACTGATCATCTCCCTGCTGCTTCAGCACATGGGATTTCTTTCTCTACCTGGCTCAGATGAATGATTTATTTGCTGCTTCCCAAACTGTGAGTCAAAATAGCTGCTTTTGACTTTCTTCACCGTAGTTACGTTGCCAGCTTTTGGGGAACTAGTGTCGGCATGTATCTTATGCAAGAAGGGCTCAAAGGCTAACTGGTGCATTTTGACCTGCAGCAAAGATTTTTTTTTTTTTTTTGAAAATTTTTTTTCCACTTATTTGTTTTTCAGGGGCGTTGTTCAGAACTTAGTCAAGTTAGGGGCATTGTTTTACACCACTTTTTTTTTTTTTTTTTTTTTTTTTCATTGAAGGCCATGGGAAAATCAAGCACTGGCTAGCAAAAAAAAAAAAAAAAAAAAAAAAAAAATCTGGATATGTTCAGTCCCTATACTCTGCACTGACTAATGAAATGGTGACTGAGGGTGACTCAAGGTTGAAAAACTTTCATTTTCAGGAAGCTGCTAGGCACTAATTCATCAGAACGCAGGTAAACTCCACTCCCTGTAATATCTGCCGTGGCATTTTTTAATTACTTTCTTGTTGCCTGTTGACTTTTCCTAGATTCCCAGTTCTTGCACCAGTGAGGATCATGCGAGTACCAACCTTGAGATAAAAATGGGTGGAAGAAGTGTAAGATGGGTGCTTTTCTAGATGCAGCTACCTCCTGCTCCATGCCCTTTTCTTGTTGTCTCCACAACTGGGCAACGAATAGCTCAGACAGCAGACAGCCCATGTTTCACTAAGAGGCCAGAAGTGTTTGGTTTGAAGGTGAGGGATCAGGATAAAGAACAGCCTGCTCTTGTGGAATTTAATCAGGAAAGGTGACTCACGCCTTTGGAGCTTGCTGTGTCTGAGCCCACACCGCGGGCAAGCCATTCGCTGCCCTGTCTTGGTGTGGGGTGGTAGCACCCATGGGTGGTAGGCCTGGGGTCAGGCATCTGGAGTGCGTTTAACACCAACTGCTCTTCACAAGGATGCCCTGACTCTGCTATAGAGCACCTGGAAGAAGCCTCGTGGGGAAGAAACGTGCCACAGCTTCTGGGAGACGCGCTCCCTCCTGCCTGCAGCGAGGCAGCCAAGAGGGGAGCCCTTATCAGTGCAACGCCAAGCGCAAGCAACAGGGTCGGACCCCGCCGCACGCCGAGGCGGGCTGACATCATCTCCAAGGCTGACAGGCCTCCTACTTCCTCAGCTTGTTTACAGATCACATGAGTCCCGTTCCTGCCCTTCACAGCCAGGAATTTATTTATTTTTTTTTTTTTGGAAGAGTTAACTTGGCAGCCGTCCCCATGGAAGAATGCAAAGCTAACTACTTTTGGTGCATGTGTGGCTTGCTTTTATAGAAAGCACGGGATGTAACGGAGGGAGATACAATGAGCTTCTATCACAAACAAAACGCAGGTCTGTGTCCAAGTTTCTGCTGGCGTGCTCTGCCTTCACTGGATTTTGGATTTGAGAAGGAGCACCTGGAAAGGATCTTGCGAGGCTGAGAGGGTGAAAGCAGGCTTGCAACGTGCCTGGCTGCAGGAGCTCGAGCAGTCCTCGCTGATATGCATCTCTGAGCAGAGAGCTGTCCCTCCCTTGGAGGTGTAAGGGCAAGAGTAATTACAGAATTTCTTCTTACTCAAACTCCTCTGCTCAACAGCACATGATGGTGATTTTCTGACCCTGGAGTAAGATCAGGGCCAAATGAAACTGCTTTACTCTGAGTTCTGAAATTCCCTCCAGGAAATCGAAGCAGGGAGGATATTCTACTATAACACACTCAGTACATCAAAGGGAGATACTTCGTATATTGTGGTAAAGGTGATCTTTTTTGACAAAAAAAAAAAAAAAAAAATCCTGGATGATTACCACTATTCTTTAACATTCCAAATGGCTCAACAGAACTGGCATAAAAAGATACCGGGTTATGCCTTCACATTGTGTCTGAACTGTGTGCTATACAAAAGGGAGTTAATTGCCTATCTCCAGCAGCTGGACATGCCAATTATCCGCCAAAACACTTGCATAGTTGAGTGACTCCATGTAATTTTGCTGACATCCTATAAAGAGGTGTTTGCAATAGTCCTTCAACATAAATAAAATCAAGAAATGTGATGAAATGATATGTTGTCCCTCAAAGGTGGTGGGGTTTATGCTCTTTCCTCTCTCCCTCTCCTCTCCCTCTCCTCTCCCTCTCCTCTCCCTCTCCTCTCCCTCTCCTCTCCCTCTCCTCTCCCTCTCCTCTCCCTCTCCTCTCCCTCTCCTCTCCCTCTCCTCTCCCTCTCCTCTCCCTCTCCTCTCCCTCTCCTCTCCCTCTCCTCTCCCTCTCCTCTCCCTCTCCTCTCCCTCTCCTCTCCCTCTCCTCTCCCTCTCCTCTCCTCTCCTCTCCTCTCCTCTCCTCTCCTCTCCTCTCCTCTCCTCTCCTCTCCTCTCCTCTCCTCTCCTCTCCTCTCCTCTCCTCTCCTCTCCTCTCCTCTCCTCTCCTCTCCTCTCCTCTCCTCTCCTCTCCTCTCCTCTCCTCTCCTCTCCTCTCCTCTCCTCTCCTTTTTCCTATTTTTTTTTTAAACCTATATGGCAGTCATACTTTTTTAGAGTGAAATAAGCTCTGAGTGCAGTTGGTTCTTGCTCTCCTGCCAGCTTTCCCCTTTTGCCTTCTGCCAAGCCCTGCACAGTCCATCAGACAGGTCGGAGACCCACTGTAAGACTGGGCCCTGCTCTCCCATTCGAGACAACCCCTGCTTATTTTGCATGTGGTGAGGCGGGTGTCTCCTTCCTCGTTTGTTTCCTCTTCCTCCTAAGGCACTTACTCCTGCTGGCAGCTGGCTTATGTTTCGTACAGTTGGATTGAGTCTGCCCATTCAGCATCATTTGAGACTGCTGAATTCCTGATTAGTTATATGCACTGTTATTATATGGAGAGCTGGTTTCATTCTCAGCCAAACCATTTCTGTCTTTGTGGAAATCAGGCTCCTCATCAATGTGGAAAGTCTGGGTAGGCAGAACCAATGTGAGAGCACAGCTGGAAAATAGTCATTATCGTGAAGACAGACGGAACAGGGGAAAAAATGACTTTAAGAATCAGAGATTTATTTTGGTTGTATTAGAAAGCTTCCGAGGCACAAAGTCCTCCCTCATACAAAAGATTTTATGTTCACTTCTAAGTGGTTCCAGCAAAATTAACTTGAGGTTCAATTATCTTGCCAGGTCTGCGGGTGAAGGTGGGAGCTGGCATTTTCCCACATGAGAAGAAATTCCTGTGTTCTCCCGTTTGGTCCCTGTTAACTCCTTGCAGACATTGTTGAGGGATGAATTTTCAATGGAGTGATACTGGGCAGAGGATGGAGGCAGTTGTTAGCTCTGGCCTTAAATGGCACCAAACTGCATTGTGTACCATGGAGTTCTTTCCTATAGGAATCCTTTTAAATTACTATTATTTTTTTCTACTTCTTCCCATAAGTAACACAGCATGGATTCACAACAGCAAAAAAAAACAAAAAACAACAAAAAAAACCTGTATTATTACCCAATAAAAGTTTTTGGGAAAGTCTGAAGAGCTAGCTCATTATCTACACCTCCACCCACATCTTCTAAAAGGAGCTGATTGTAGAGCTTAGTGATACGGTTTAGTGGAGGACTGGTAAGTGTTAGGTCGGGTTGGACTAGGTGATCTTGGAGGTCTCTTCCAACCTAGATGATTCAGTGATTCTGTGAAATGGATATGATATTCAGGCATTTACATGAACTGAATCACCACAGGTTTCCAAAAGAAAGAAGGGTAACTCTGCATAGCCGTGGCACCAGCAATATGAGAGAGATTTGCTTGGTGACTGTGGGCTTTGACTAGGTGGTTTCTTTGCAGTCTGTAAGTACCTAGAAGAAAGACAGGAGATGAGAGAATGAGCAATGACAAATATTGGCTATTTGTCAAGAACAAACCATGTCTAACCGATTTAACTTCTCTCTTTGAAAATAAAGAAGGCTTTCTTAACAGATAGAAAAAGGAGATGTTATACATTCTGCTTTTCATAAGAAGTTGTTGTATTGTTTCACCTGACACAATTTTGTCTAGGAATCATGGTTAGGTGTATGTGCTGAGGGGTTGATGCAACACTAGCTTCAAAATGACTGAATTCAGTGGCTTAAGATCAGTGAATATGACCTGTGCTTGGTACAACGCTTTGTATTTGTGATTGGATGATGAAATAACAGTACAGTCATCAAATTTACAGGTGGAATTAAGCTGGAAGAGAATGAGAATGTGTGGACAGGCTTGAATTAAAATTGATCTTGGCATGCTGCTGAATACTAGTCTGCAAGGAGAATTGCATGTCACTGCTTTTCTGTAGGAGCCACTACTCTTCAAACAGAATGAAGAGCAAGCAAGCTAGCAACATTTTTTGTGAAAAGGGACCCAGGAATTACTGTGGTCTCCAGGTTTCATTATTGTGGTCTGCAGGTTTCATAAATCAACAGTGCAGTTTGGCTGAGAAATTAAGCGCTCTCCTACTACTGAAATTAGAAGACAGCCTGTGAAACTAAGGTGAAAGAGTCTTTCTTCTTTGTGGTTCAGTGCTGCAAGGTTTCCATGGTACTGCTCTGTTTTAGATACTGTACATGTAGGAAAAATCATCTGGAGAAAATCAAACAAACAGCAACCTGGTCAAAGATCTAGAATAAAAAATCTTCAGAGGAAAGATAAAAATTGTTAACATGTTTACCTAACCAAGAGAAAGTAAGCCTCCCAATAGATGAAGTTGCAAATGTGAAAGACAGTCTATTCTCCCACACAGATGGCAAACACATCAGAAAACAATGAGTTGAACTTGTAGAAAGAAATCTTTGATTACTAGTTAAGGTTTTTCCTTAGGGATAAGGAAGCACCGTGCAAGAAAGCTGTGGAGTACTGGTGGCATGATGTAGCTGTGAAGAACAGGTTAGGCAAATACTGTTCAGGAATGACCAGTGTAATTAACTCTAGCTTTACACTAGATGCCCTCATCAAGTTGCTTCACATTTTCTAGTCTATGACATCGACTAAGGAAAATTTTAAGCAAAGGTTCAAATTGTCTTGCAAGCCTCAATGTGGAGACATAGATCAGAAAGAGGGCATCCAGGAGACACCTCTAAAATGAGCCTGGACTTTAGATAAAGCTGTGTTCCTTCAAACCTTTTCTGCTCTGCTGTCATGTACAATTAGGCAGTATCATCTCCTAATGATTTTCAGCCTGGGCCCAGGTAATCAAGAGGAGGTATGTACCTGGAAGCCAAATCTCAGCTGGCCTTGCTGAACTAATGTAAGGAAATATTGTGAAGTGAATGTTAAAGTACACAAAACTGTTGAATTCAGCAGTGCCAGACTGGCATGGACAGCCTTTTTGTGTAACTGTTGTCCCTTTTAAAAATAGCATGCTTTGTTTAAGCAGTAAGTGAGAAACAAATAGCTCTTCATTTGTCATGGAATTGTTTACTTTAGATCAATCGTCCATATGCAGATGACTCAATTACTTATTTCAGTATCTTGGTGGCAAGACTTTATTAAATTTGGGGATTGTATCTCTTTGTCTTTTGGAGCACAAACAATGGGAATGGAAACTTGCTTAACCTCTAATTACGAACATTGCTATTTTCTGCAGTTTATTCATCTCCCTAACAATTCCGAGTGTTTGCTGTATCTGCAGATGAACAGATAAATGTGTACTAGTCTCCTTGGAAAGCAACAGGATTTTGCTTCTTTTGTTTTCATGCATTTCCCTCAAGGTAATCTTTCCATGACAGATTAATATACAGTTCATCAGATTTTTCTTCATATAGTGAGAGCATGTATGCATGAAAATAAAAACATGACTGAAAACACCCATAGAGAATGTAAACAACATGAGTATAAAAGCTGAAACTGCAAGGATGCTGCTTCCCTTTACCAATACTAAGACATAGAAATTTGACATTCAAGCTTCTTATTAACAGGAAAAGTGATCTGTATTTGGTTTCCTAAGGAATTAAGGGTTGCAGCTGAGAACAAATATTATCCTCTGAGATGAAAAAAATATAAAAATCTTGGCAGATAAAAGAAATAACCTGTAGAGAATCAAGATAAAGTTTTGTGTGCTTGTGTGCTTTAAAGATAAAAAAAAATAAATAACCTCACACATGTAAGACCTTAATCGGAACAGATCTGAAGAATTCAAGAGAACTATTAACACTAGAAAGGTACATCTTATAACTGATTTTCCGCCTATCTCTCTTTCTTGGCCAAAGGTCAGATGCAGTTAAATAAAAACATCCCTTCCATAAGAAATCAACAGAAAAGACACTTTTACCATCACAAATTATGTAATATTTTGGAACATTCATTTTGCTATGTAATTTTTTTTAAGACTTCGGGCAACAGGCTCTTAGATCTTATCTAAAATCTTATTTATCTAAAATCTTGAGGGATTTATCAAAAATCATATCAAAATATACGAGGGAGTAAGCACTGTCTGTAATGGAGGGATTGGAGGGTATGGAACTTGCAGTTGGCAATGGCACAGTTGAGATGCTCTGAGTAAGGATTAAAGGACAAACAGATAAAGCGGATTTTGTTGTTGGAGTCTGCTGTAGGCCACCTAGACAGGATGGCAACACCGACAAATTATTCTGTAAGGAATTAAGTGGTATCTCTAGGTCAGCTGCCCTTGTCCTTATGGGTGATTTCAACTTCCCAGACATTAGCTGGGAAAATCATACAGCCAATACAAACAGGTCCAGGAAATTCCTGAGGCATGTTAGCGATAACTCCCTGGTACAGGCACAGAGGGAGCTGACTAACAAAGGTGCCCTCCAAGATTCGTTGCTTGTAAACAGAGAGGGTCTTGTGGGTGAAGTAGCAATTCGTCCTGGACATAGTGACCATAAGGTGGTTGAGTTTAAAATCCTTGGTGACGGGCAAACAGCCTGAAAATATTCAGCCATACAGAGAGCAGACTAAGGCTTTTGAAGGCATTGTGGCCCAGCAGTGCTGGTTAGTTAAGTAACACCTCTTAATAGCACAGGAGCAGGTGATTCCCAAGCCTCAGAAGCTGAAAAAGCTGGGCAAAAGGCCAGCTTGTCTGGCCTTCTAGAACTTAAAACTTCTAGAACTTAGGTGGAAAAGAACTTCTAGAACTTAGGTGGAAAAGGAAAGTGTATGGACATTGGAAGCAAGGTCAGCTGAACAAGGACTACAGAGGTGCTGTTCACCACTGCAGGGAGAAAATTCATGCAGCCAAAGCTCAGTTGGATTTGAAGCTCGCCAGTACTGTGGGGGACAACAAAAAGGGCTTTTTTAAAAGTATGTTAACAGCAAAAGGAGGAGCAGAGAAAACACTGATCCATTTCTTGTTGAGGTTGGTCACCTCACAAATAGGGACACCAATAAAGCAGAGAGGTTTAATGCCTTCTTTGCCTCTGTCTTTAACAGCAATGATGGGTTCAGGGACATCCAGAGCTCTGAATTTCAGGACTGTGATGATGATAAACTCCCAGCCAACTCTGAACTTGTGCAGGATTTGCTGCTCCAGCTGGATGTATATCAGTATATGGAGTCCAATGGGACTCTCTTAATTTTTCAATGGTCTTGCAAATCTGGAAAAGTGACAAGTCAACTGGAATCTGGCAAATGCTGTCTTGGTTTCCAAGAAAGGTAAGGAAGAACACACTGGTAATTCCAGGCCTGTCAGTCTCACTTCAAAACTTGGTAAAACTATGGAGAATTAATTAATATCCTTTTATGACGAGGTTACCCACATAGGTGACAAAAGGGAAGCCAGTAAATATATATTTTAATATTGTTTTAATATTTGCAAAGTTTTTGATAGTGTTTCTCACAGTACTCTTCCAGACAAATTACCCAGTTTACAGCTAGACAAGTACACAGTGCTATGAATGAACAATTGGCTTATGGGTCAGGCTGAAAGGGTTAAAGCACATGGGGCTACATCAGGCTGGCAGGCAGTCACTGGTGGGGCTCCACAGGGCTCCATTTTAGGCCAAGTTCTCTTTGATGTTTTTGTAAATCTCAATGCAGGACTCAAGTGCATAGTGAGAAAGTTTGCAGATGATACTAATTTAGGAGGAGCTGTTGACTCCTTCAAGGTCAGACAGGCCTTGCAGAGAGGTCTTGACAAATGAGTCACCAGACACATTAAATTCAAGAAGAGAAAGTGCTGGATTCTGCACCTGGGTTGGGGCAACCCTGGCTGTACGGACAGTCTGCGGGATGAGAGGCTGGAGAGCAGCCCTGCAGAAGGGATTTGGGGATTCTGACTGAGGGCAAGTTGAATGTGAGCCCGCAGTGTGCTCTGGTAGACAGAAAAAGAAGGGCCAGCCTTCTTGTGGGGTGCATCACTGCTGGACGGTCAAGGGAAGGGATTGTTCTACTCTGCTCTGCACTGGTGAGGCCTCCCCTCGAGCACTGTGTGCAGTTTTGGTCACGACAATATAAGGGCATAAATCTGCTAGAGAGCATTCAAAAGAGGGCAACAAACACATGGAAGGGTCTTGAGAGGAAGATGTGTGAGAAGTGGCTGAGGCCCTTGGTTTGTTCAGCCCCTGAGCAGAGCAGGCTGAGGGGAGGCCTCATGGCGGCCTGCAGCTCCCTCACAAGGGGAGCAGAGGGGCAGGCGCTGAGCTCTGCTCTCTGGGGACAGCGACAGGACCCGAGGGGACAGCATGGAGCTGGGACAGGGGAGGGTCAGGCTGGGGGTTAGGGAAAGGTTCTGCTCCCAGAGGTGGTCGGGCACTGGGACAGGCTGCCCAGGGCAGTGGTCATGGCACTGAGCCTGATGGAGTTCAAGAAGCCTTTGGACAACACTCTCAGACACAGGGTCTGGTTTTTGGGTTGTCCCGTATGGAGACAGGAGTTGGACTTGATGATCCTTGCGGGTCCCTTTCAATTCAGGATATTCCATGATTCTGTGATTCTATTATTGTCATGGTATCAAGACTGCTAACAAATTATTTTGGATTTATGAGCATTGTATGATTACATCTCTAATGACAATATTTCAGCGCAGTTACAATTCATACAATTTAATGAAATTGTCAGAAAAACCTTAAATTTGCTTCTATATTTTTCTACGGACCTGTAGCACTCATAGTGTCTCCTTGAAATTACTGCACTTAATTCTGTGAGGAAAATGAAGTTGTGTCTGCCAAAATAAAATATTCAGTGAAATTGGGTTTACTATTCGTAATCTACCTTCCATTCTTTTTTGGTTTTGTTTGTTTGGTCAGAAAAGATTTAAAATAATTGTGAAACATGTTCTGTAAAGCTGCAACTACAAATCTGGAAAAATACCAGCAGATATTCTTTGACTTGTGCTGATATTTCTTAAATAACAGAGTTAGAGCAGCTCTAGAAAAAGCCTGATAATGTTACTTTCCTCAATTCTATACATCAGTTTGATTTAGTATGGTCGTTGTACTGGAAATTCACTATAAGAACTGAGATTACTGAGATTATATTTACAAAAATCACGGTAGTTTAGAGAAAATGTGGTATCTTTTTCTTTGCTTTCTAGCATGCTCCCTCACAGGTAAGCTTTCACATCAACCTGCATCATCTTTTTTTTTTTTTTTTTTTTTTTTCATGTTTTCTTACAAAAGCATCGATAACAATGTTTTTAGGACATTGATTATTCTGTAGTATCAACTCTGTTTCAGGAGTGGAAGATTTTTTCTACTTAAAATGCAAGGAAACAGCAATTATGCCAGAGTAGTTTACCAAAATTAAGTATGTTTCCAGCACTGCAGCACAGGATTTTCCCTGATTTAATGGACTCAGTTTTTCTGCTGACTTAATCTTATTAACACAAAACAGTTCATATACACAAATCTGCAGCATAAGAGCAGCTCTCTTTCTGCTCCTAATGTATCTTTAGATGTTGGCATTATAAACATAAATATGTAATCCTTCTTGCCTCTAGCTGAGCCCTTAAGTCTGGTGGCATTTTGTGTTTTAAAGGTTAATTAAGCACTTTGCAAGCAAATGTTCTGTTACTAATTTAGAATTTACTTTTCATTATTGAATATAATCAGACCTCGAGTTCAAGGCTTCAGTTCTCCACTTTGAAGACGCCCACAGTCCCTTCCATCTCCCATCCCACCGCAGATGCAGCGCACTCCTGGGCACGGTGTCACTGCTACAGAAGTCACTTAGCTACACCAGAAAGGAAGAAAAGTACACTACCATCTGCAAAGAGAGCTGCTGGTTTTGTGTGCTCTCTAGAAAAGATTAGTCCTGTGCTGTGAAATCAAAATGTGTTGAGAGACTGTTCCCAGACAAACAGCTGCTGCATTAGATTTTCATCATCGCAAGACTGATGAGATTTACTTTGGGCTGCTTTTTTTTCCATTGGCACTGAGTCCCAGTGATAACAACTCTTGTCTTTCTGCTGGTTATATTTTAACCTACCTGCTGGTTTTCTTGTTTGAGGAGTTAAATGGTGTAGACTTTGGGGGCAGGTCTGAAGTAATTTCATAGTGCTACTTCTGCTGTTAAACACCCAATCAGCTGGTGGTTATAACACTGTAATGCATGTAATTGACTTATGCAATGTAGAGAATTTAATTGACAGATGTTCTGGATACTGGGTTGTGTTTACTTACAACATTTAAATGCATTAGTGTTATTAACTTTCTGTGTGCGGTGTGTTACAACGCAGGAGTACATAGACACATGAGGGATAATTTAATGTTTAAGGGTGAGCAGCATTGTTTCAGCAAGCCAGACATCTCTGAGAAAAGGGCCAGGTCCAAATCTTGAACTGGATTCTCACCAAGTCCAGTATTTCCAAACGGTTTTAACCTTTTTGCCCTCTAACTTCCCAATTTCCACGTTAGGCTTCTATTAAAAACGCATGCATGAGGTAGGGCTGAGTTGCTTGGCACCTAAAATAATCTGGATACAGAATTCAGTGCTTCTCTCTATGTGGCTCAAGGAGTGTGGTCCAACTGGCATCTAATAGGAAAATGCTGCCAGAAATTGAGAGATTTTTAAGTACTTTTATTATGTGCATTAACTACCATGGATTTGCTTCTATACCCGTTTGGTTCTCTCACCAGCATAGCCTTTATCTCCCATAGTGTCCCTTAGTATACCTTAATTTATAATCTTACTAAGCTCTGTTCTCTCTTTTTCACAAACACAAAATGTTTGAGCAGAACAGAATAATGACTCATAAAGGTTGCTTCAGAAATCTGGAGTGGTTTAGTAATCAATGTGACAAGGTTAGTTTGTCTCTTGAAAGCTTAAATAACCCACTTGAAATGATGTGCATTGCTTGATATGATACTTCCTTTAGCAGTTTGCATCCAAAATATTCATTTTTTTGCATGGTATTTGGGATTTGTGGAATGTGTGGAAGATGAAGCTCATATTCCCCAGACATTCTTTGGCGTGACTAGTTCAGGTGATTACTAAAATTGCATAGAAGATATAAAGCATAGCATATAGCTCTATGTAATCTAGGTGATATTCACCTGTCCTCTCCCTCAAATTATTTTGCCAAGATTCAATAAATCAGTATCCAAAGTCTTTCATATTCCACAGAGATAGCAATTTAATAATTCAAAATAACATTTTTTTTTCCAATAACTTGAGGGACAAATTTCATTAGATATATCCTTAATGAATTTCTCAGCATTTTCCAGAGAAAAAAATTTCTCTTACAGTGTTCAGTGTAGACCAAAATACTTCTTCAGCTCCAAAATAAAAGTTTAGAATGCAAAGTAAGTTATAAAGCTTTCCCTTGCAAAGCTAAGTCAAGTCTGTCACTTTGCTGCCCTGTACAAATCTGTCTTCACTTGGAAAGGAATAAAATATGTGGATTTTTATAAAATAAAACAAACAAAAACAAAACAAAACAAAAAATCATGAAAAACTTGCCCAAAGAATTCATCACAATTACCTTGATGGAAAAGCTAGAGTGTTTTTAAAAGCTAGAGAAGCTTTTATGTCTTTAGAGAAGGAAACTAGATGCCTATCCTTTCTTTTGCTCAAAAACAGACTTCGACTCCCTCTGAAAACTTGAATTAAAATGTTGATGTGCCATTTCAGCTCTGCGGGACAAAAATACAGAAATGACAGTGCTAATAGTGGAAAGTGCAGTTAGTGCTGAGTTTTGGGATCCTTCCTATAGTCTGTAAGTGTGCAAATATGATTTACCAAACGGTCTATATGTAGATAATTAGCATGAATTCAGAAGTATGAGATACTAATATTAGCAAGGAAAGCACTTCTCTAAAGTATAAACTTGCAGGCGCTCTAGGGCTTGTCTAGGAAACTTATTTTTGGCAGCATAGAGAAGTGCAGTTGTAATGCTGTATTCAAAACTCACCAGTTTCAAAATGAAGGTGCAGGAGGGAATACATTAATCTACGGATAATAAGCTGTTCTTTCCTCTTCCCTGTTGATTCTTTTCCTTCAGTAAATACTTCTGAGATGAATATCCTGCCATTTGGGGAAAAAAAAAAAAAAAAAAAAAGTGCAAAATATCATTCTTAATTCTATGATTTCCAGAAACAGGAACAGTCAGACGTGGTAAGCCTTGTTCTGGATAAACAGAATTGCTGTGGCAAACCATGTACTTTTAGAAGTGGGATTTAAAGATTTTCTAATTTAGTGTTTTCTGCTACTATGCACCTTGGGATGAAAGTGGAAAGTAGCAATATTGCGTCCCATGGAGAAAAAATAAGTCATGAAAGAAATGTCTTGACTTAAAGATGTCTTAAAGAAATGTCTTGCCATGAGACAACTGTTACACCACTAATCCCAAAATATACTCCTAAGGAACTTCTGAATAATCATATGAAAAGCAAAAATTAATTTGCAAATTATATAGATATGTGACACCTTGTAAATCTAAATAAAACCTTGTAAATTATATTTCTTAGCAGAAACAGTTAAAATAGTTTGTGAAACTTGTATGTTTTCATTTTGCTTTTTGAAAAATAGATCCTTAGATAGAATGATTTCAATTCAAAATGTGTTTTGACTGGAAAACAGTAACGGAGTTCAAACTCCAGCACAAATTTTTTGCTTTAATGTCTGGATCGGTACTGGAAAGGAAGAATTCCACCGGCACAGTTTGATTTGTTTATGCATTTCTTCACTTATGCATTCATTTGTTTGTGCAAGGGGCTTCAGCACAGCTTGCAGCAGATGAGTGTCCTCAGCAGAAGCATCCTAGGCTCTGCAGTGCAGCCTCCCAAGGCTTGTCCCAGGGGTGGAGAGAGGGGCACAGCTGTGTGAGCTTTGCCATGGTGCCAGGGCATGAAAGATCCTTCATCCTGCCTCAGTTTCCCCAGCAGCCTCGTGTTTGATGAAGGGTGGGCTGGTGAAGGCTAACAGAGCCATACCCCTTTCTCTGAGGGCTGTCTGAGAGGGAAAGGTGGTTCGTTTCTGCCCTGCAGGATTGCCTCCTACCCTCCCGAGTGCCAAAGCACTGAGCAGGCGCTGTTGCAACTGTCCTGTAACTAGAAGAAAACAAGAGGGCAGCTCTAGTCAGAGTAACCTGAGGCAACACCAGGAGCCTTGTGCAACTGCTGCCTGTTGTGCTTTCTCCATGGGATGCCAGGAGCTATCTGTAGCTCCTTCTTTTCTTTCTTTCTTTCTTTCTTTCTTTCTTTCTTTCTTTCTTTCTTTCTTTTCTTTCTTTCTTCTTTCTTTCTTTCTTTCTTTCTTTCTTTCTTTCTTCTTTCTTTCTTTCTTTCTTTCTTCTTTCTTTCTTTCTTTCTTCTTTCTCTCTCTTCTCTCTCTCTCTCTCTCTTCTCTCTCTCTTTCTCTTTCTCTCTTGATCTTCTCTCTTTTCTCTCTTTCTCTTTCTCTTCTTCCTCTTTCTCTCTTTCTCTCTTCTCTCTTTCTCTCTTCTCTCTTTCTCTTTCTCTCTTTCTCTCTCTCTTTCTCTCTTTCTCCTCTTTCTCTCTTCTCTTTCTCTCTCTCTTTCTTTCTTTCTTCTCTCTTCTTTCTCTCTTTCTCTCTTTCTCTCTTTCTCTCTCTTTCCTCTCTTCTCTCTTTCTCTCTTTCTCTCTCTCTTTCTTTCTCTCTTTCTCTCTTTCTTTCTCTCTTCTCTTTCTCTCTTTCTTTCTCTCTTTCTCTCTTTCTCCTTTCTTTCTCTCTTTCTTTCTCTTTCTTTCTTTCTTTCTTTCTTTCTTTCTTTCTTTCTTTCTTTCTTTCTTTCTTTCTTTCTTTCTTTCTTTCTCTCTCTCTCTCTCTCTCTCTCTCTTTTCTGTTTTTCTTTCTCTCTTTCTTTCTCTCTTTCTTTCTCCCTTTTTCTCTTTCTCTCTCTCTCTTTCTTTTTTTTTTTTTTTTTTTTTTTTTTGTAGCTATTTTATAATGAAAGGTCACGTGAGTCCAAAGAATAACAATAAAGTATGTTAGTTTCCCAGTAGTGATGACTTCTGGCAATGAGTTTCATATGTCCTAATCTGAAACAAAGGCAGCACAGGAAGAGCGAGTGACTCAGTCTCTGATGCAGAGTCCCAGAAAGTAAACACTGTCTAACTAGTCTTATCTGGTTTTTAGGAGCTTGAACCGGGCATTTCATTAGGCAGGGATTTCTTTTGTGTGTGGATATGTGTCAGGCACTGATGCAGACTGTGAAAATGTCTCACTAAAATAATCGGTGCTTGAGGGTTTGGAGAGGGAGCTCCGTGCATGTGGCCCCTCCAGGAGGTGGGTAGACACTAGGAGACTTCAGTTCTTTGTTTTCTAATCTGATTCCCCAACAGTTTTTAGGGACTGTGTGAGGAAGAGGGGGAACAAGATTTTTTTTTTTTTTTTTTTGGAAGGGTGCCACAGACACACTGTCCAAGTCAGTGCAAGTGCCTGGGGCAGCCACTTTAACCTCCTGTCCTTCCAGAAGCGGGTGTCACGGCGTCTTCCTCACGGAGAGACCTCCTGCTCTGGGCAAGAGGATGCTTCAGGGCTCAGCTTGGCCAAGCACACCCTTCATTACACTGTCACATAGGCACCTTCTCCCTTCCTCCACCCAGAGGTGTCCGTGTAGGTGAGCCTCTGGAGGTCTGTGGAGCTCAGAGGACCAAGCTCCAGCTCCACGTCATCTGCTGCCAATGGTGGGCTGTGGAAAAACAGAGAGCTGGCTACAGCACTCCTTTGAATGTCCTTGGAAGCTCTCGGGAGAAACAACACATCTCCTTTGCTCGCTCAAGTCTTCTGTCCCTTCCTCCTTGTTCATGGGGGAGCCCCACAAGGCACGTGTCTGCCCAGAGGAGCAGGTGGAGCAGAGCGAGTGCCTCCCCTCCAGCACTGAACAATGACCCCCAAGCAAAGCAGCTGCACGTATGTGGGTCAGCGCCACGATTACAGGTTAATAACGTGCCGGAGTGACCTTCTGAATTAGTCGTCCTTCCAGGGAGGGGTTGGCAGGCAGCATTTTGTGCGGTGCTTCCCCAAAACGCTGCCGCCTTGACTCCATTGAGGAGTCAGAGGAGCTGCCAAGGGAGAAATCAAGTAACTTCAGCGCTGCCCAAGTGGCAGTGCAGAGCTGGGCGCTGTGGGCAGGCTTTTCTGTGGCCCCAGCTCAGCACAGCGCGCTCCAAGCACCAACCCGTCCACAGCGCCCGGCGCCGTCCCGCTGAGCGTCAGCGCTGCAGTGATTAAGCAGCGGCGATAATTTCGCGATGTGTCGCGACCCGGGGCGGCCAGGAGCGAGGAGAGGTCCCCTGGAGAGGATGGGGGGAAGCCTGCCTGCTGCGCCGGGACTGCGAGGGAAGGCGAGTGGGAGCCGCGGGGAAGCCGCCACGGGAGTCCCCTGACTCAGCGCTGAGTCACCCACACCGGCAGACACCGACCGGCCCCCCACGGCCCCTCTCGGTCCCTCACGGTCCCTCACGGCCCCTCTCGGCCCCTCACGGTCCCTCACGGTCCCTCACGGCCATCCCGAGCCGGGCCGAGCCGGGCCGGCGTGCGGGGGGCGCCGCCGCGGGGTCCCCACGGGCGGGGGGTGTCGTCGAGCCCTGGTTTTGGCCTCTGGTATGAAAGGAAGCAAAAGTGCACGCGGAAGGAACCGTGAAGAGAAAAAATAAAAAATAAAAATAAAAAGATAAAGAAGAAAAAGAAAAAATAGAAAAGGAAAATACAAAAGAGAAGAAAGAAGAAAAAAAAAAAGAAAGAGAAAAAAGTAAAAAAGAAACAAGAAAAAGAAGAAAAATGGCAGAAGAAAAAGGATAAAATAAAGAAGAAGAAAAAAGAAGAAAAAGAAAAAAGAGAGAAGAAGAAAGAAAAAAGGAAAAGGAAAAAAGTGGAAGAAATAGAGAAGAAATAAAAAGAAAAATAATAAATAAAAATAAAAAGATAAAATAAAAATAAAAATAGGAAAGAGAAAAAAGAACAAGAAAAATAAAAGAAAAATAAAAAGAGAAAGTAAAATAAAAATAAAAAGGAAAAGAAAAAGAAAAAGAAAAAGAAAAAGAAAAAGAAAAAGAAAAAGAAAAAGAAGAAGAAAAAGAAAAGGAAAAAGAAAAGGAAAAAGAAAAAGAAAAAGAAAAAGAAAAAGAAAAAGGAAAAGAAAAAAAAAAAAAAAAAAGAAAAAGAAAAAGAAAAAGAAGCAACCAATCAAATAATAATAAAAAAAAAGAACAAACAAAAACCCAACCAAAAAAAAAAAAAAAAAGAAACCAGTAAAACAAAATGCAGAAGTAAGGAACAAAACAAAGCAACACAAGAAACAAAAAAGACCTACAAGAAAACCTCCAAACCTCCCCCAAACCTCTGCCCTCCTCCCCAGTGAAACAAAAAACTCATGCTCCTGCTGGTGCTGCTGCAGCGTTTTTTAATTACTCTTAATTTCAGATGAGTTATTGGAGGAATTGAATGGAACCTGGAAGCACACCACATGCAACACAGATCTGGGGCCTAAAACCCAAAACGTATGCTTTCATATGAGTTAAAGACCTGCTGCAGTCCCAGCTGTTCCTTTGTATGGATTCGCATGGACTGCAGACAACAACAGCCCCTCCCTCCTCCTGCACTCCCTGCTGCACAAGATTCCAAATTATGCACAGAGGTTCCGGTCATGGTTTAATGTTAAAGGTTAAAATCCTGGAGGTTACAGTACGGTTGTTTGCAATTTTATCTGAGTACCCCAAACCCTTTCATTTAATCCAGGGAAGCTCCTGGTTTTACCATCAGTTTAGTGAATAACAATATTTGTTTTTCTATTAGAATTCCCTTTCCCATTGCAAAACCAGCTGCAGCTTGTTATCACTGACTCAATTAGCACAACCAGAGATCTGGACTTGTTTGATGTTCTTGGGGGGAGTCACTGGTATATGAGTATGTGAACACGCTCGTACAAATTCCTACAGAGTGGAACTCATAAATTTCATAGAGCTTTGCTGGGAGAAACCATCAACTCCATGCATTGCAGAAAATCTTAGGCAAAAGCTGGTTAAATGGTACGCTTCGAATCTTCCATGTAGCAGGGCCAGGCCCTGAGCTTTGCTTGTCAGCATATCTGTAATTCTCCTAATACCCGGCATCGCTGGGGGGAGAGGAGAGGGGGGATGCATTTCAATTTATCTGGTTGCCTTCAGCATGCAGAGCTTGTGCTGCATCAGGCATGCCTGTCGTTCCTTTACACTGCGAGACACTTGGAAAGATACGTGCACAATGTGCGCAGCGCTGACTTGCATTACCATTTTTATGTAAGTAGTCTGTTTTTTGTTGTTGTGGCAGTGTTTTTTTATTGGGGGAGTGGTGGTGGTTGTTTGTTTTGTTTTGTTTTGTTAAGGAAAAGGGTATTTAAAAGGAACAGGTAGATCAGGTACTTTTAAACTCCTTGATTTTTTGTTTGCCCAGACTGAAACAACTGATTTCCAGAAAGCAGATGGCAATACCCAAGATCCTTAGAGGTGACTAAACCAAAACTATGATTCTATGATTCAAAAGAAAACAGATTTTTTTTATTTTTTTTTTCTGGAAGGGTTTGGGGGTAGAGGGAGATGACAAGCAATGTTTTGCTTTAAATTCAGTGTCAGATTTTTTTTTTTTTTTTTTGAGCTAAAAAAATAAATCTTAGTTGTTTTAGATTGATGGTGAAAGAAAAAAAAAAAGAAGTGTAAAGTCAAAGTATTCAAATTCTCTGCAGCTTTTTAAAAATTAGATTGCTTTTAAGATGTGAAAAAAAAATGTGTTGGAAATGACCACTTTATTTTTTGTCTTAAAATCTCTGTGTTTTCAAAAAACATCACGGATGCAGTTCATTACTAATTTTCCTCATTAAAACTGCATTTCTTCAATGGCTTTTCTCTGCAGATGAGTGTTAATCTGCCTCTGCAAGAAAAATAACATTCTTTGATGTTCAAAGCCAGTGATTCCCCGTCTCCTTCTTAATTGTTTCTTTTGTTTGGAATCCAGCTTTTCTCTTATCTCCAACCAGGAATGTAGCCTCCCTTTGGGAACCCAGATCATCCCCTGGGTCCCAACGACCCCACTGGACTCTCCCTGCCTTTGTCCCTCCAGGTGGTGATGATTCCCAGAAGAAATGCATGGTCCTCCCCATCCAGCTGCACCTGCTGACTTTACAGATACCGAAGGTGCAGCCTTGGACCCAAACATGCGAGAGATGTGGCTCCTCAGCAGGATGATAAGAGTGAAAGAGAGGTCTCGAGGTGTTGTGGGAAGGGAGCACAGGGGGCTCTGAAGGCATCCAGGAGGCTGACGAAGGTCTTCTGCTTGTCTGACGATGACCACGGGGGAGAAGACTGCAGGAGGAGGAGTGACAGCAGAGCGAAGTGAGGCCTAACCAAGAAGAACTGTGGCCCATAAGGCCCGAATAACAGCGAGCTGCCATGGATCGGGGTTAGAATAAGACAGGCCGTGTGTGAGGGAGCCTGCTCGAGCTGTTAGCATGTGAGGTGCTGAGAAGACACCCCAGGCTGGAGCCAGGCAGACCTCACGGCCTGCTCTTCGTGCCGCCGGGCTCACGGAGCAGACACGCTGCCGTCCTGCTCTGCCGTCCTGCTCTGCTCCAGTCCCTTTGGCTCAGCAGCTGGAAGCAGGAGAGCCCGGCACACGGTGACCTGGTTTTCGCACTGTCCTTCAGGAACTTGACAGCGGTCCAGAGCGCATTCTGCAGATGGCAGCCTGGTGACACACAGCCTCAACGCGAGCCGCGCGCAGGCTGCCTTTGTGCTATATTTACGCAGCGGAGCGGTTCTCCAGCCGTTTCTAGCACGCTCAGAAACTCGCAAGCCCTAGAAAATGGGTGTTACACAACGCAGCGGGCCCGGCGTGAGCTGGCTGATGCCACCACCACCTAACCTGACCCGCTGAATGCCAGCTGCGGTGTCGTCCTACCACCACAGCCCTGACGCTCCCCTGAGCCCGTGGGGAGCCAGCGGGTGAGCTGTGCCGGCAGAAAACTATTTTTGCACGCCGTGTTTTCTGCCAGCTTCAGTCCCCGAGCTGCCTCGCTGTCAGGTCAGTGCCAGCACCAGGGGGAACGGCGGGACGGCCGCCCCGGCGCTGAGCAGAGGATTGGAAATGGGATAAACCCTCTGGGGGGTGGGGGGGGATGAAAAATTATTTTGGTGTCTTTCAGCAGCACCCACAGAACATTCCTTCTATGAAGACCGAAAGGATATAATTAGCCGGAGTGTTTTTATTCTTTAAAAGGGAAAGTGAGATTTCAGGCCTCTGAAAGGCAAAACAGCTGACAATTGCTGATTTTTTTTTTTTTCCCTCACTCCTTTCTTTTCATAATATCCAACAGTCTGTGGTAACATTATGCTTACCTAAGAAGCTAAAATCCCCAGAAGTAAGCATTTGAAAATGGGCTCAAATTCAAACGGTGTGTAAGCTTGCATGTGCACACAAGCCATATAGCTGTACATTCACAGATGCAATTTTCTTATCACATCTTCATCAGTGAGCTCTACATGCAGAAGACAGAGCGTGGTTTCTCCTCTTCCCTGACTTCCCTTCAGTTAGCCCCAAAAAAATCTCTCTGACTCATGCTGACATGCATTTTGCATGGGCTGTGATGGCCCCAGCTTCCAGCCCCAGCTTCCAGCCCCAGCTACGCTAGGACAAAGGGAGGCTGAGCCCCGGGTATGTGCTGTGTCCCCATGGAAAGGAAAGGGAGCTCAATCTCATTACATTTTTCCAATGCATATCAAGTGGGGAGGAGAGCCAAGAAAGGAAACTTTCAAAGTGAGATTTCTGCAAGTTATTCAACTATTTTTTTTCCTTATTTTCTCTGTTAAGCTAACTTCATTATAGTTCCAACTCTGAGACCTCAGGCTGTTTCAAACTTGTAATCACAATTCCTTCAGAGTCCTTGAGGGTTCACCTTCCAGCTCTTCAAACCCACTTATGAAAGACTAATATATATATATATATATATATATATATATATTTTTTTTTTTTTTTTTCCCTAAGAAATTGATTAAATTCAAAGCCAGTGCAGCCACTCTTCAATTTAAAAGCAGAATTACTGCTGCTGCATACTTGCTGGCAGGGACTGGCATGGGAGGGGAGTGCTCAGGGAGAGTAAATCATCCTCTCACTCACGGGGCTAATGAGCTAGGAGTGCTGGGGAGATGCTGGGCTGCATTGCTGTGGTTACACGGCTGCACCATACGAGGCCCAGCCACTTTCACTGTAACACTTGAGGACTGTAAAAACACTGCATCTGAAGAAAGAGGAATGCTTTGCAGAAACAGAAACTCATGTAAATCCCCTCTGAGCAGACGTCTTGAGCGGTGTGAGTGGATCAGCAGTTTGAAGTCAGCAGTAGCTTGCATAAAGCAAAACTCATAAACAAGTCGGTGAGTCAAGCTCATTTCCTTGACTAACAGGAATAGGATTTCATAAACATAGCAATCACTTTGTGCTCTCCAAACCAACTGCGGACTGTGCTAGCCAGTTGATGTAGCGTAGGAAGAGGGGGCAGGCAGCTGCTTACAGAAGTGCTTCTGGAGAGACTCTTGGAAAAGGGGCCCTTACAGAAAACATGACGTAGGCTTGGGTTTGGGCAGTGGGGTCCTTTTATCAGGACTTACAGTACCTGGTTACACTGCCTTGTTTCTGGCCTGGTCCGGGATGAGATAGTGCATTGTCTTTAATGTTTACTGTAGGTGTTATCTACCAGTGGCTTTATTGTTCGTTCTTAATGTGTTTGTGTAATTAAATTATGCTTAAAAAAGGATTTAGTGGGCAAAACCAGTCTACTCAAGGGCAGAGAGTCATAAAATTCTCCATCTTTCTAGGGAGGCAGTAAGCATCATCAAATCCTGTTTACTTCAGTGCAAATTCAGATACACCAGATTTGCAGGGGGGTTTAGGACCTCACTAAAGCCAGTCATTTACATTTTAAATTCAGAACACTGCTTCTCTCTCTCACTTTTCATTTTTACCAGCCTTGTAGAAATATTACGTTTCAGCTGATCAATCAGAAAATGCATTGTGAGTATTCAGTTACAACTGTACTCCGAATGATATATTTTAAAATATTTTAATACACAGGAAACTGGCAACCCCTCCAGTCCTATTCACAAATATTTTGCCCTTGGTCCTCACTGCAGCCTCAGACTGACTACACTCCATGAGTAAACCTCCGTGGACGTTTTGTGCACGGAGTCATGTATGAGGCTTGGGTGTGGGTCAGGGAATGCAAATGACATGCTGAGGCCCAAGCCTGGCCCACAGCTGCTTGTTGTGGACTATAAAGATAGCTTTCACACACCCTGCCTCAGATCTCAGGCAGGAGCAGGGGCTGCAGAAATGTTCCTCCATTGTTCTGTGGCCTTGAGAGCATCCCTGTTTTTTGTTTCCCACAACCCCATCCTTTATGATGCCGACATTAAAAAGGTATCTAAATATCACCACATAGCACTAAGCCTTTTTGGATAAAGGGTTGTTGGTAACCAAACTATAAGCTGTGAAGGAGGGAGATGCTTTTGTCCGCTTATCTCCCTGACATTACCTGCCTCTGTTTTTCCAGGGGGCTTTAGCCTTGCTGGAGGGCCAAGACCACTGTGGTAAGCACAAAGCTGGTGTCATGAGGTGCTGCGTGAAGCACCCCTGTAACATGCAACAGTTACAACAGTGACTGCTTCAAATCATCAGACTGCCCTGAGGTATGTCCATCACCAAATGTCAAATTCTCCCCCTGGTACTCTGCTGCCCCACTGTCCAGGCAGCATTCATGCTATCAAGATTTTGGAGCATGGACTGTGCCTTTGTTAGTTGGTTGACGCTAATTTTGTTCAATCTAATTAGACACCAGCAGTCTTCAACATTTTCAGTGGGGAATAGAAAGATTTCTTCTGCTAGATTTGTGTTATAGTGTGCCAAAATGCATATTAAATAGAAACTGCTTTTTTTTTTTTTTTTTTTTTTTTTAAAATGATCCTGTGTGATATAGCTTAATAAATAAAAACTAGAGAGCAACCTGATGTTATTTCTTTGGGATCAACTCATTCTGCAAAGCAAGGTCTTCATGCCTTTCTACTTCCTTTGAATTTCAGGGACTTCCTGCAAATTTCACGTTTCTTGACAGAAGTTTAATTCGCATTTTCCACTTGTTCAATGGCAAGGCTCTCTATGTACCTCCTCTCTACTGCTCTGAGATTTTTAAATATTTCTGCATTGGTTTGTGCCTTTTTACCTGTTCTTTTTTGCCTTTATGCTTCTCTGCCCTCCCTTTTGTTTCACTCCCTTTTCCTCTTTCTTCTCCCCCTGTTTCACGATGCCATTGTTTTCAGAATTGTATTAGAAAGTTGACAGAGCTGAAATGGAACAACTTTCTTGGAAGAAAGTCAAAGATTATTAGAGTTTGCAGTTTGATGATTCCATTCCAGTAGACTCATGTCTCCACCCTGCCGGGTTTCTGGTTTTCTGACAACAGCGATAGTTTTGCTTTTTTTTTTTTTTTCCCCTTGATACTTTAGAATTGATGAGTATGTGTGACGTTCATAAAAAGTTGTGTAACAACCAAATGGAGCAATATCTTCAAGTTGAGTACAAGACCTTGCAAGTTTAGTCAACAATACCTAGGAGCTGACCTGGATAAGATCACTTTGTCAGTTGCAGGTAGGTCCTGAAGACCTGGCAGCATTTTCATCCTGGGGCTTCCAGTGATCTGAGTGGTACACAGTGCAGAGCCCAGGGAGAGGACCCGCTATCTACAGATAAAGCTCTGACAACAAGCAAAAACAAAACAAAACAAAACAAAACAAAAAATCAAACCAACCAACACAATCAACAATCAAAACAACCAAAGGAAAAAAAATATATCCCTAGCCCCCTAATGTCTAAGTGAATGCAAACTGTGGAAGTGAAAGTTAACAACAACAAAATTAAAAAAAAAATAAAAAAAGGATTGGCTAGCAAACTTCTGTGAATATTCATACATACAGTACTTTACTACATTGCAATTACTTTAGCTAGAAAATATTATGGCTGCAATTATTTTGGGAAAACATTTGGCAGAGAAACTTGGACTGGAAACCCAATCAAGTTAATATTTCTTTTGACATATGGTTGTGATGAATCTGAAGATGAAACCTTATTGTACCTGGTATGTGTAACCTCCATGATGTAAATTTGAGGAACATTTAGACTCCTCCATGGAACCAGAGAACTGAAACAGGGTGCGCTACTGCTGAAAACAGAAACATAGCAGGACAAATTTTAACCCTATAGCCCAAGAGATTTCCTTGGCATCGTGTAGTAAATACAAGGACTGGAGCAATAAGTGCTAGAGCTATGGGATGGAGAAACATTATAATCTGCTGCTGACAAGCAAGTGGCAAGTAGATCTCTGAAATAACACAAGAAGCCCCGATTAAACCAGAAGAAAAAGCTTAAAAAGCCTTGTAGGTGAAGTGCCGGTTTAACTTACCAGCATCAAGCAAAAATGTGTGACATATACAAGGTGACGTTAAAATTAATATATAGATGATTTCTATATATTCCTTGACCAGGAATTCATAATGATGCTTGGGGGTAACAGGAAAACTTTGCTGCTGAAAGATATCTCTTACAGCAAATATCAAACTGTGTTTCAGTATTCACATTTACATTAGGCTTTCCACATCTGTTTCATATGCATTTTATGTCAACAGTAATTGAAAGCTGTTACCATCTGGGTTTTGGGTGGGCTGCAAGGAATGAGTTATCATGAAATAAGTAAGCTCTAGCATGAATTAAATATCGTTCTAAGCCCACTGGTGACTTGTGGGAGCTGAGGGAAGAATCCAGAGTGTGGACTTGTATGGAGTTTGAAATTAAGGAAACAAATTCCACTGAATGTAAGGAAAACTGTCACCTTCAATCTGCAGAATGATGGGTTGAGGTATAGGACCCTGCTTGTCATGGTATTTGGTTATTTCACAGAAATCTTGAAGAAACACACACTTAATACATCTTATGCTATGCAGAATCTGTAACCAGTTATTGTTTTTATTCTCTATCTGGTGGAAAATCTACTTCAGCCCTAACAATTCTACATTTATAAGCAAGAAGTTGTTAAAGAAATAAAAGATTTGGAACAGATGCTAACCTCTTTGCTCTGGGAGAGCCAGATGCACGTTTACTGTGGGGGAGCAAATTTGGTAATCGGACTGCTGAACAAATTAGTTACCTAGCAAACATGAATGTTCATTCTTTTTACACAATTGCTTGCTTATCATGGAAATCTCCATGTTGCAAAGCAAAGATATTTTGTCATGTCTCCTATTCAGAAAAAAAAAAAAAGTGTGAAAAACAATGTGAATATTCAAGTAAAAATTCAGTATTACAGCCTTTAGCTTGGATGTTACATCAATAGATACATACAGAACAAATATACAGATCACATGTTTTTTTTTTTTTTTTTTTTTTTTTTTTTCACAACCCAGTTCTGTTTTTGGAGAAGTTTTATGTACTTTTGCTACTGGCAGGACTTAGTACTGGTTATGGACTACAAGAACAGCTGTCAATGTCAAAAGCTTCAGTATGTATGAGGAAAACTAGCTGTAGAGCTCTAAGATCTTCTCCACCAAGAGAATGGGATTTGATCTGGGACCTCCAGAGGTCCCTTCCAATTTGTGTTATTCAATGATTCAATGACTATTTACAAGTTATTACTGGAGGACTCCTGCTTTGAAGTACCTACTATATTAGAGATTCCCTACAGACTGAGAAAGGCCAATTTACATTTGAGCCCTGGTATCTTTGTAATCTTTTGAAAATATCATAGCTTTAAGGCTGGGTAATAAAGCATGGCACAAGCAGTGAGGAGAAAAGAAAATGTTCCCAGCATATTTCTCTTTGGTTTGTTGCTGGAACTGGTAGTTGCATAAATGCTTCAGGTTTCTAAGGTTCAAATCTCCCTATATTTTCATACCATACTGAAAAAAAAATCCATGGTTTTGAGATCCTATCCTTTTTGTAGAGACCAATAAAGACAACAGGAGTTCTGATGAATTGACTGGCAAAAACTCTGAACTTTTAATTCAGACATTTCAACAAACATGCAGCGTTTACTTAATCTTCAGAAATATCCACACATGATTGAGATCCTTGAAAACCACACTCTTCTAGAGGGCAGAGCTCTGGTGATGTTTTGTGGCACAACTTCATGACATCATTACCCAATTTTGGCCCGAGAAGAGGCATCTATGGTTGTAGTTTATTTTAATTCCGCAGTATATTTTTATTCCACAGACCGAGGGCTGTGGTCATTTGCTATTAGCAGCAACCAACAGAGCTGTGGGTATTTGTTGGCGTGGGCGAGGGGTAGCTACTGTAACCATGACCCATGTCATGTCCTCTGAGCACCACCATCCTCTCACCAGCCTCAGAGCTGGGAACGGAGCTTTCCTTCACCCGTGAGTGTTGTACAGTTGTTCACTTCTTGGTGACAGGTTCAACATGTTCTCCAGCTGTTTTGGCTTCCAAATGAGTTACGGAAAAATGACAAGTAGAAGAAACCTGCTGAGAAAACAGGAAGAAAATATGATTGAAGTGGTATTGCATGGTGTTTAATGTTATGCTGTTCGATGGCTAACGTCCCGTCTTTGTTTGCATACGTGCACAGGTTGAGAGCTGGAGAAAGACTTCTGCTTCCTGGACTGTAAGTGCCCCTCTCTTCACTCTCACCCCAATGTTTGTTAGATAGGTTTATCATCCTCAGGAAAACATGGGAAGAATGAGTCAGTAGATTTGAGGCTTAGTGGACTTTTACTCTTCTGTTGGTCAGAAGTGATGGTGTTGGTTGTTTGGATTTGAAGCTAACATCTCTGCCAAGGATAAACACACAGTGGATGAAAGAAAATGGAGAGCAGCTGGCAGTGACTCAACAGACTCCTCCACCCTATCCCTTCAGAGAATATTTTCTTAGGCTTTGTAACTTGGTTCTCAGTAATGTTAAGTTCCATTTGAGATGGACGTAGAAATACGTAGTATACATTTTTTGAAGTCAAAGCAAACACTGAAGAACAAATTGTGAAATTTCATTTGGCAGCAGAAGGTTGCATCATTGGCTTCCCTCTCGGCCTCAGGAGGTTTCATAACATCTGAAGACATCATCATGAGTGTGAGAAAGTTGACATTTAAGAAAGAGTCTAAGAATGGGAAAATTTATTAACCATTAAGTGTCATGAATGTGAAGGGATCGCACCAGTAATCACAGGTTGCTTAAGGAAGTTGTGATTGTACACAAATTGGAAATAAAATATGTTAGGCAAGATGAAATATGCATTCTTATGTCCTGTAAAAAGATAGCCTCTGTATGCTTCCTATATACCTATACCCCTTGGTGGGGCCCCCACATGCTCTCACATTGCAAAATTTTAGGAGCATGGGCAATTTGGGTGTCATCAGAGGGCTATGAACAAGCACGGGAGGCAAAATAAAGATGACAGTGTGTAAGATTTTTTTTTTAATTATTATTATTTTTTTTCCTGAGTATCAAATGTACCTTTATCACACACAATCTCACCTACCGTTTTGTTTCTTGATGATGTAATATCAAGAGGTCCTCTTGTAGAACTTTAAAATTTGCTTAATTTTGATTCTTCTAAAGAATTCTGTGTTGTCAGAGGTTGCTGTTACATCACCATTGATTCTTTTATTTACATCGCTTATGAATACATTGAACAACACCGATCTTGCTGGTAATTTTCTCCTATAATGAAAAATGGCTTTCTTCTCTAGGTGTAAGTCCCATTTGCCAATGCTTCTGATATAAACTTGAGTATTACATGAAACTATTTTTTCTAGGGTTATTTTTTGTTTGTTTATGTGGGTATGTACATGTTTGTGTTTATATATGTGTATGTGTGCATACCTATTTTAATGAGAAGTGTCTTAATTTTCTTGATTGGTAGCTTGAAAGAGGGAGCTGCAATAGCTGTATTATAAAATCTGTATGCCCAGAAAACTTTCTGCTAAAATAAAGACAGTATAACATTATTTGGCTGTGAAAATTTATACTTCTGGATTACCAGTACTCCAGTATGAAGCTAGTTTATCTTGGTTCACTTACTTTATGTGATGTTTGGCAGGGGAGTGGCATCTTTTTGCCAATGTTTTCTCTTTTATTGTCTCTAGAAAATTCACACAGTTTGTGAATTAACTTCAGTGCTGTCCTGACTGAACCCAGGAACCAGCAGATCTTCCTCTCATGAGACCAAGATATGTTTTTAAAAAGCTGTCTAACTGAGTTTATATATTGCGAAAACATTATTTAATTTTATCTGTAAAAAGAAGTCAAAAAAAAAGTAACAGACTATTAATTTGACTAACTTAACTGCTGTTTTTTGCAGACATGCAAGATATCATATTCTTCAGATTTCTTTCTTCCTTCCTTTCTTTCTTCCTTTCTTTCTTTCTTTCTTTCTTTCTTTCTTTCTTTCTTTCTTTCTTTCTTTCTTTCTTTCTTTCTTTCTTTCTTTCTTTCTTTCTTTCTTTCTTTCTTTCTTTCTTTCTTTCTTTCTTTCTTTCTCTTCTCTCTCTCTCCCCCTTCCCTTCCCTTCCCTTCCCTTCCCTTCCCTTCCCTTCCCTTCCCTTCCCTTCCCTTCCCTTCCCTTCCCTTCCCTTCCCTTCCCTTCCCTTCCCTTCCCTTCCCTTCCCTTCCCTTCCCTTCCCTTCCCTTCCCTTCCCTTCCCTTCCCTTCCCTTCCCTTCCCTTCCCTTCCCTTCCCTTCCCTTCCCTTCCCTTCCCTTCCCTTCCCTTCCCTTCCCTTCCCTTCCCTTCCCTTCCCTTCCCTTCCCTTCCCTTCCCTTCCCTTCCCTTCCCTTCCCTTCCCTTCCCTTCCCTTCCCTTCCCTTCCCTTCCCTTCCCTTCCCTTCCCTTCCCTTCCCTTCCCTTCCCTTCCCTTCCCTTCCCTTCCCTTCCCTTCCCTTCCCTTCCCTTCCCTTCCCTTCCCTTCCCTTCCCTTCTTCCCCTTTTCCAAACAGATTTTTCGGGTGGGATGAGAATAGCAAAATCACAAAAACTGGCTTTTTATTGATGTCTTCCAGTCATAAATTTCAAACTATAATAAGGCAGCCCTGTATGGCTCAGACTCTCCAGCACATGTATTGTAATTCGACAAACTGAGACTCATGTTATTCTTACCCAGCTCGTAGAAATCATTTTCCATGAATGAGATTAAAGGACACGTTCAAGATAGACCTTGCAAAATGTCATGCTTATATTGACAACAGACTTGACCTGATTATGATGAGACAAAAGTTCCAGTATTTTTCTCAGAAATATCCGTTTCATAAAAATGCATCCAGCTATGTTTTAAGACTGTGCACGGCTAGTGAAGAGTGAACAGAATAACAAAAACATTGGTAGAAATCTCCGACGTGAACAACTCACTTAGCCAGCCAGCAAAAAACAACACATCTCACTGTTTCTAAAGAGTGCTCTTTACTGAGCATCCTGTTTTCCAAAGATTTGAACAAATGTGTTACTTTATCTACGAGAATCATCTAATTAATTACAGCTTGACTGCTTACGTATATCGCATGAAGGCATAGTTTATATGCAGTCAAGGCTGAGGAATGTAAACGGTGTCATGTATGGCTTTGTCCTTTTCATTCATTTACTCATACACTTGTGGTTGTTCCTAGCTGGATCTCTCTGACTTCTGTGGAGATGGGGACTTGCCATTTCTGCAATGTAGGACCGCTAGAGAAAACAGAATTACTACGGGATGCAGGGTGGTGATTCACTGGATGCTCTCTCCCTTATGAGGAATGACTGAATCATAGCAGATGCTGAGGGTGGAAAAGACAGCTCGACATAAAAACCTATTTTTAGTGCTGTCCTTATATCCTGGTCAAAATTCCCTCTTCGTAAGACTTTCTAAGATATGTTATACCCTCAGACTGCTTTAGTAGGGCTGCAGATAGAATGGGTGTTTTGTTGTGCTGTGGCTCAGCGTTCATGTCAGTTACCACAGAAAGGCAATGACCGGCTCACATCGAAGTTTATTTTAACTGAAATGGACTGACTTCTAAAGATCTGAAGTTGCGCACGTAATTCTCTAAATCAAGGCTGTATTTTCTAGGTCAGGTGTTTTCCTGAGAGAGACCCACAGGTGATCAAGGAGCAGCTCTGGGCATTTTTTTCCTCAATGCCTTTGTTCCACAGGGAACTGTATTTGTAGTATTTCCTATGTACTTAAGAGACAAGATTTTGGAAGTATTTTGGACAGTTTTTTTTTTTTTTTTTTTTTTTTTTTTTTAATTTTGAGTTGCAGGTGATGCCCTCTCATTTATGTGTTGCACATTTGCTAGTGCTGCAAGGTGTTGGTATAGTAATGACAGAGAGATGTACAAAGTATTTCATGCTAGTAAAATCACTGTTCAGGCAAGAAAGCATGACTGAAGATTTGTAATTGTCCTCGTTGGGTTTTCCCCACAAAACAATGTGCTAGATTTAATGAGGTGCAGTCTCAGCTTTTTTATTGGCTATAGTATAGAGAACACTGAACAATAAAAACCAGTCTGCCTCACTTACTTTAGGATTTCTCTGGTTCCATTCATATGTCTTTTGGGGATGAATTTGCATATTGTTCTCAGTTGTTAAGGCCCCCTAAAAATTCCCCAACAGTTCATTATCTTTGGGAATTAATTATGGGGCATATTCCTTAGTACATAGGGGTCCATACAACGACTACCTGCTATTAATGTGCACATTTTACATACACTTTTTCTCACCATTTTCTGTTGTGGGGGAATTTGCTCTTGAGTGGCCACTTTTAAACATAACCTGAAGATTTATTTATTGATACATTTATTTATTTGTTTGTTTATTTATTCCTTTCCCTGAACTCCTGCAATTTGTGTTCATAGTTTTTAAAATCTATCTTTGCTGAACATGTTATTGCATGTCCTATAAAATTTTAGACTTGTCATGCTGGTACTGACTCGAACTAATAGCTAGTTCCAGTACTTCATGAGAAGAGGGGAAAGAGAGTTATGGATGTTTAGGGAGAGTTCATACCTGAGGTTTTTACTAAGTAATAAGTTGCAGATTACTATGTGTATATATATACATAAATATACATTTATATTTATATTTATTTATATATATTATATTTATATTTATATACATAAATATATAAAAATGTGTATATATATACATAAAAAAAATAAAAATTAAAAAATAAAATAAAATAAAATAAAATAAAATAAAATAAAATAAAATAAAATAAAATAAAATAAAATAAAATAAAATAAAATAAAATAAAATAAAATAAAATAAAATATATACATTTCCCCACATGGTAGAAAACTTTCTCCTTCACTTTTCCTTTTGTTGTTTTTACTGTTTTCTTCAATGACCAATTTTTTCCTTTTTGCCGAGTGGGACAAAAGTGAACTAACTTGTGGCTAATTTACTTCCTTGTTTGTGCATTGAAGTAATTAATGACACACTTTGTAATTATGTGAGTGGTACTGACTAATGCACTGGGTGCTAATGGCACGTTCACATAAGATGCCAGCTTCAGAGGGAGGGCCTGATCCTGATGGCTCAGACTTTATTCTGCCCTGTATTTTTTTGCCCTCCATATCTTCTTGAAGGCTTTTCGTGAATAGAGATGATGCAAAGAGCTGGTTCTCTGGTATAAAGTTAGTACTGAGTAAGGGGGCCTTTCGAGGGAAAATGCCGGAGGATTCATCCCTGTTGCTGTCTCACCAGGTCCTTCCTTCAGCTCTGCAAGCTCTGACCTTCAGTCTTTCATATCGAGCTCCTTGAACTCCCACTCTCTTCTTCCATTACCTTGGGAACAGATCCAGAAGAAATCAATCCTCATGCTTGCCACACGCTTTCTCTTTGTTCTGCTGCCGTGCATTGAACACTTGTTGCAAGCACCTTTCCCCCCCCCCTCCACATAGCTTGGGAGGAGGTGGAAATATAGAGGAGGACCAGCAAAAGCCAAGAAGCACAGCATCAGGAGCCATGTTTGAGCTGCTGACAGTGAACTTCCTGGCTTTTTCTGGCTTGCCTCATACAGGCGGGGGTTATGAAATCGAGTCCCATGGAGATCTTTATGAAAACGAATATCTGCTTTTGCGTTTAGGTTTCCTTTTAAAAGAAAAATCCTACTGTGGAGGTTATAAACTGGGCTAAGCTTTATTTACCTAATAGATAAGGAATTTTATTGCTTGCAAGGTTATTTATGACATTAGGAAAGACAAACAGAAGGATGAAAGGAAAGATATTTTTGTAAGTACCCGGGGGAATAGTTTCATGAATAGGGAGTTTAATAAGTGCCAAGCTGATTATTTTCCCCATTTCCCTCTCCAGGAGTGCAGTTACAGGATTGTTAATGTATGAAAATATGTCCAGCATTTGCTATACTCCATGTTTTTGTTCACCAGCTGAGAAAATGGCAGCTGACAGCACCAGTTAGATAATCTGGACAAGTAACACAGCCTCGATGATGAACTCATGAAGGAAGAAAAGTCTGGATTCTCTTATCCCCATTTTGTGCCCTGAATTAACATGAAAACATGATCCTGCTGGGCAGAGGCTTGCTGGGGACAAGAGGACAAAACAAAGACCAGAGTTCATGTTCTAACTCCGAGTAGTACATGCTTGGAGAGCAATGAGCGAGTTTTAGTTTTAGATTTTCTTTTGGTAAAATTAAAAATGTACTTCAGGGTGTTTTCCTTATTATTTTTATTATTATTATATTATTATTAATATACGTTATTGTTATTATTTCCTTATTATTGTTATTATTATTGTTGTTATTAATTATTATATTGTATTATTATTATTATTTAGTTTGTTTAACCTTTTAGGTTTCATAATTTTCCCCTGAAAAAAAGGTGGTTAGAAACTTGCTACCAACAAAACCCCAAGGCAGGGTTGGACCAATTGGACCCAGGGGGCTGTACCAGACGACCCCCAGAGGCCCCTTCATACCTCTGCTATTCTGTGTTTTTGTGATTCTGTGACAGGATTTGGAAACAATCCCAACCTCAAAAACAAAATGTCTGCTACCTACAAAACTAAGAGGAATAATTTGGTTGTTGTTTGGAAGAGACAGCTGGTGGGTGACCTGGCTCTGGGCAGCCAAGGTGGCGTTGTTCCCATGTGCTTGAAAACCATCTTGCTGGAGGATGCTGGTGGCTGAGTGAGCCAGATCAGAATGAAGATTGACAGAATTTTCTATACTAATTAAAACTCATTTGGTACTGCTGAGAGCTACAGCCGAAGCTGCCAGATGCCTCCCTTCCCAGCTTATGAACACCCCGTGGCAGGGCATCTCTGCCATGCAGGGAGACAGTTCTAAGGGCAGCTGGATGAGGAAGCTGCCTTAAGTAGCACTACATGAGGGAAGGCAAAAAGAAAGTAAATTTGAAATATTTACCAATTGCCAGCAATGAGAAAATCGACAAGGATGGGGAGTATAATTCCTTTTGTGTTTTATTGGGAAATAAGGAGGGCAATAGCAAAATCTGATAAAAAATAATCAAAAAGATAATTTAAGCAGGTTCAGTTTCTCTTAGTTTCTCATAACCTGGTCTGCCTCTTTCTCTCTCCTCTTCCACTTCTGTGTCACTGATTATTTCTGGTAAGCAGCACATTCTCATTGCTACTTGTACAAAAAAACCCTCCCCTCTATTAGTACTTGCTGATTCTTGCCTGTGACATAAAACAATTAGCATTGCCAACTCCAGACACTCAAAAGAAATTACAAAAGAGAATTTTTCTTACAAAGAAGTTTGAAGTTGATGTCTGTGCATGTGTCTAGTATTGTGAATGTCGGGTTTTTGGTGTCAGAGTTCACTCCAGTTGTTTTCAGGCCTTCCTCCATAATGAATTAGCCACATTTTATTATTATTATTATTATCTTTTTTTTTTTTTTTTAGGTGGGGATTCTCCTGTTATTGACTAACTTGACGCATGGGGTTTTTAAAGCTCAGATATGATTGAAACCAAAGAGCAAAACTCAGAATGACAATCTGTGTTTTGATAACAACAAAATAACAGAAAATAAAACTTGTACATTTTGCTTTTCTGATTTTTTTTTTTTTTATGATAAAAAAAAAGAAAGAAACGAGCACAAAACACCTGCCTTCCAGCTTTGACGTTGAGACTTGTGCTGTATTTGTTTAAACAACGTTCAGCAGCAGAGTTCAGCCTGCAGCCTGTGCCGTTTCCTCCTTCAGCAGGCTACCCATCCGTGCTTGTCGCGCTGACATCTTTGCCTGGCAGAGTGCTAAAAGTTACAGAAACTAAACATTTCTGACTTCTGGTCCAGGCAGCGGAATGAGTTTGCGATGTGTCACTTGTTCCCCACCTGCAAGCCGTGTATAATTCATCTGTTTATCTGCCGGCTCCAAGGATGGATTCATGAATTCATTGGCTTTCTGCCTGGTATGGGTTTAGTAACAACAACGTGAGTGCAGTGCAGTGTTGCAATCACAGTTAGTGTGTCCAGTTTAAAAAATAAATAAATATGGCCTTTGAAAGGCTTTGGTTAATGAAAATGACGCTAGCAGGGTCTTTTAGAGGGAATTACTTCCCCCCCCCCCCCCAGATTCCTTCCCCTCCCTACAGCTTCTCAGAAGCTGCGAGAAGTTTGGTCTTGCGTGCTATTGAGATGATTGCTATAAACAGCTGCTCTCCATTATCCAGGCAGCGGAGGAATATGTCAGGACTGACTGAGATGACTCAGAAATTAAAAAAAAAAAAAAAAAAAAAAAAGGTGGGGAGAGAGGAGGGAGAGAAGGGGGTGAAACCAGGCACTGGTTCACCAAAACATGACTCAGCTGCTGTTAAGCAAGCCCTCTGCTGAAGCTCCTCTCCTCAACCTGTTACACAGCACAATTTAGCAGCACGCTCCTGTCCGTGCTGACCTCCTGTGTGCAGCGCGCTGAGCAGCGTGGTCCGCGGCAGCAGCAACTCGTGAAGGTGTCCCCTCCCCCTGCAGAGTAGGTTTTGCAGGATTTCACCTCAGAGGCGTCCCAGCATTGCATCTGCAGTGTTAATCAGTGATTAACAATGATCCATCCTGCAGAATTGGTGCTTGTTTCACCCTCAAAGTTGCACGTGACTTAGGAGCGGCTTCTGCTGCTGTGTGAGTAAAATGACGAGGAGGGAGCAACGCTGAAAAGAGGGAATGCCATAAACCCTGTAAACTTTCAATTGCCTTTAACAATAAACAAGGTAATGCCATCCTGGCTATGTTTGCATGGGCTGGCATGCACGCCGTATCAGCTGTATTCCAGCTTCTCCATTCAGATCACTTTCCAAGCCTGAACACTTCATAAATCCAAAATAGCCGTCTGTCATTTAGTAGGTCTTTCATTTTTAATATCCTTTTTTTTTTTTTTTTTTTTTTCCCCAGTGTATTTATTTCCTTATTTCAAAATTTAATCTAGCCAAATCATTAATTTAATAGCTGTGGCATTTAGAAGCTTCTGAAACATATGGATTGAATGCATATGAAGAAGTGAGAAAATGGAAGCATTTCATGTGCAGGTGTGCTCTGCGATTTATGGCACCAAACTTACTAAACACATGCCTTGTGAAAGCAGATTCTGAAAGGGACATCTGAATCTGTTGAGCTTACTTTCCAAATCATCTTTGATTTCCTTAATACATGCCAAAGTGCTGCCTCTTCTGCAGAATCTGAAATGCCTAATAGACTAGTTTAATAGACCAGGCTGTTAATTCAGGTTTCAGTGTCAGTTCAAATGACAGGCGCGTAGGTGAAAACAGGAAACTAGAAATTTTTATGTGCAGTCCTGTAACCTGAGCTCCAAATCCTATGTTCTACCAGATTAGCTTCAACTGAGATTGTAAAAACGTAGCATTGTATAAAACGAAGTGTAAACATCTATTTGTTTCCTAAGGAAATAAGTTTTAGTTTTAAGAGTCCAGAAGATAGATTATTGTATTTATTAAAGAGAAAAAGAAAAGCTTTTTTTGGTATGGAAAGTAAATTGGTGTCTTTTTTTGTTTGTTTGCCTGTGAAGCATCCTAATTTTTAGAAAATCTTAACATTAAATCTTTCTCAGATTTTTTTCCTGTCAAACTACTTGATGTCTTTTAGTCTAGAATTGCTGAAATGTGTTGCCAATTATAGCAATTGCCTAGTCTTCCTTTACTTAAAAAGAAGCACATGGAATTGAAAAACCATAATGAAGGAAATCATTTGGGTAGCTCTCCCTGGCAAAGAATCGCTTCCCTTCTCTTTACAGAAAGTGCTGCTTGTGTGTTTTATGATTCACTCGCATGAAACCTCATTCAAATCCAAAATTATCCCAGGCTTCACTTAACACTTTATGGTCATACTGTAAGATGTAGGAGATGGAAAATATGTGGAATATATTGCTATTTATAGTTTCTGAGACTGCTCAGCTTTGAAAATCTGAAGGGTCTGCTGAGATCATAGTGGAAAAAGTATATGAAGGTGGGAAACTGGTCTTTGTAATACACAATAAATGTTTGTTCGTTGTCTTTTGTATTATAAAAACAAAGAGTTCTGTTTGAGGAACGGGAGTTGTGAAAACTCCCTGCTGAAGTAAGGAGCTGTATAATGCTTGGCTAGACACTATGAAAATTCTTTTGCTTAATGTAACAAAAAAGAGAACCCCCTCCCCTTCTCTCCTTCTGCATCTCAGTTGTCTCTTTTGTTCAAAGACACTGCTGCAAAGCTCATGTAACCATCTCCTGATAAGTTGCTAAACTAGTGTATCAACATCCTGCCTTCCCGTCTCACACTGGGCCAACATGAGCAAATAAAAAAAGAAGTTGAACCACAACGCCGAGGAAGACTACAGCCTTCATCTTCACGACCACCAGAGGGACGGAGACGACCCCCTAGCAACAGTGCGCGCAGTCGCAGAATATACCAGGATGTGCTGCGTAATCCCAGAATTACCAAGATATAAAAAGGGACCCTGGCGGGGGTGAGGTGCACGCCGTTGGCGGAGCCGAGACTCCCTGGCCGCCCAGCGCTGTTTTGCTTGCTGTTGCTTACTCAATAAATTCCTTTCTATGATTAATGCAATGCTCTCTGAAAATTAATTAAGGGGGCAACTTATAACAGTCTTCAAAATACTTAATGTATTATTATAAAGACATGAGTTCACTAAGATGGTTTTCAAATATGGAGTCTCCTGCATAATAAGGCTTTTATGGCATAAGACTTACTCTGGATTCACACACAGACAAAAGTGTGCTTAGATGTTGTGAAAATGACCACAGTTAAAATTTAGGTAGAGTTGATCTAACACATAGCTGAAGCAGTTGTATTAGATAGTAATGTTTAAACTTGGCATATTTAGCTGTAAGGGTGTTTATAAATTGACTTGTTAAAGACACAGGCCAACTGGGAGATCAAGTTCAAGTCACTGCTTTCTATCCTGTTCTTATCTGAGCATACTTACTAACTCCACTGTACACTAAATATTCTCAGTAATAAATAAAGGTTTCCTAAATAAATGATTTTGTTGAAAAGCAGGTTCACAAGGGATAGGATAAACACCGAATAGGTCTTAAAGCTTTGGCCCCAAGAATGAATGAAAGGAAAAGATGGCAATGAAAATGGTTACACTAAATGAAAGACCACAACTTCCATTTATATTAGGTTGAAAATGTCAGGTTATATCAGGTTATAAGGGTTAACTGCAGTTAACCTTTACTTGTGCAACCTATCCTAGGGAATGAGGCTCCCACATGATTTCCCGGACTTTTGGTTCAGTTGGAGACTTGGCGAAGAAGCAGGTCCACAGAGATCCCAGAGGTGTCCTTCCCTTTCCCAAGGGCTCCCACCAACCCACTTCCCATGGTTTTCTGACCATGGTTTTCTGGCTCTTGGCACTAGATTAAGGCTCTTTGTGATGCTATTTGCTGTGAGCTGTGGTATGCTGCACTAGATGGTGTTACTGGAGAAAAACCCACAAGCAAGCCATGCTCCTTTGCTAGGAAATGGCCGCGCTGACAGCACGCAGCTGGCCCCGTCTGGGTGTCTGCACATATGTGGCTCTCCACCTTCTCCTACCTCGCTGTTTGGCCCAGGCGTGCCATCCCCTTGTAGGGTGCCACAAAGCCCGTCCCCTGGTGGGACACCCCCTGGTTAAGCATGACCAGGAGAGCCGTGGTTTCACTGTGTGAAGAGAACATAGGGCAAGCCACGCACCCGGGCCTCCTCCATCTTGCCCTGCACACCCACGGCCTTCATGTCTACCTCAGGGGCTTCTCCTGCGGCCAGCCCCTGTGCTGTTCACCCATGTCCTTGTGGGGTGGTGGGACAAAGAGCTTGTTGGGGACAGCACCCGTGGCTTTAGGGGAATTGGAGAATGAGACAGAGCAGGCATTAGAAAGCTCTGTGAGGGCCGCCCAACAAGAAGGCTTCGTTTTCTGAGCACACACTGGTTTTGAGCAAAATTCTCCAATGTGGTATATTTTGCAAAGTGTGCCGTTCATTTTGCCATGAAAACAAAACTGAAAACCTCTTAATGTTACCTAGTAGGATACTAATGAACTGTACAAGCTCCCCTGAGTCTGGCAGAGCCGTGCAGATCAAATGGTTGGACTTGATGATCTTAAGGGTCTTCTCTGACCTAAATAAGTGGTCCTAAACGAGCACTGCCAATGGAACCAGTGTGCCATAATAAGTACAGAGTGGCTGTGGGTGTGCTCGGTCTGTGATGGCAGTTTTGGTTACAGAGTACTCAGGTTTGGGGCCAAACAGCCATGCAGTGACAAACAAGAAGGCATCTTGTTATTTCTCCCCTTAGGGAGCCACTGGCATGGCACGATCTGATAAGGTACTAGGGTGAAAGCTAGGATCTATCTCTTAACTCTACAGCATGTTCTGCCCTGTAGGATGCAACAGTGCCTTTGCTTCAGAAGTAATGGTTTGAATTTCATTACCTTCATTTGTGTATGTTTTAAAACCATTTTCTCCTTGTTGTTCTACGGAGATGATATTTTGAGGGCTGATGCCATGTTTCTGGTTGATTGTTCTCTGTGATTTGAGAGAGATGTCCCTTAAAAGCATTTCTTAAAAAAAAAAAAAAAAATTAAAAACACCAGTTTTGTGAACCAAAATGGGAAAAAAAAAAAAAACATTTTTCCTTTAAATGACATAGCTGCCCAAAATAACATCTGCGATTAAAAACCACAATATTTGTGTTTCACTCTGTCTTACTCACCAGCTTACGGACTGAAAGTCACCAGCAGAATGTCGTCACTGCCAGACTCTGCATCTGGATCGTTGATTTATTTGACAGACACACAACATCCAAAATATCTAGGCGTATCGCCAGTGACTGTTTAGATGTTGGTGTAGGGGAACACATGATGTTCTTAACACATCAGTGCCCAGTTATTCCCCCAGAACTGCCTCTTTCTGGTTGCTTTGTGTTGACTCTGTGTGGTTGGAGCGAAGTGCTCCTCTGTCACTTTCAGTCCACAGAACTAAAGATGATTCGGGAAGCTGAAAATTTCCTTTTCTGCAGCTCTAGTAGTGGAGGAAACCAAGTTAAAGAACTACAAGAATAGAATAGATTTTACCTTTTTAGCTCAGTAAACAAAGCCAGAGAGCTGCAAATCCTACTTCTGATGATCCTTTTTGCCTCTTCCATGTACTGCGTATATATAATAGCAGGCCAAATAAATAAATAAATAAAGCATTGAATAAAACTTGATATCTGCATCTTTTTGACATTATGTGGAGGCTAAATAGGCATTCATAAAAGTCGGTTCGTGGAACTGGGTTTGTCATATCCATTTAAGCAGACAAGACGTGAAAAATCTGAGCATATTATTTCTGTTTCTTTAATAAGAGCAGTTGCTTACGTGCTATTTATTTAAATAATTGCAACCATCTTCTTCCCCCACCCTTGCTTTTTCCTTTTGGAGAGAAACAACTCCTAGAAATAACTAGTGTCAGCTGTGAATTCTGGAGGCGACGCCAAGAGCGCAATGCCAAACGCCAGAGTGGACAGAGCTGACCCTCTCAGGGAACAGGGTGACACAAGTCGCCGTCCCCCCAGGGACAGAGCTGGTGTCAGCAGCACCTTTTAGAGAAATCACATGAACAGGAAAGTGACTGATTTCCTCGGCAGCTGCTCCCGAGGGGCAGCCAGCCCTGGCCCGGGTGAGGATGCGCTTTCCCACAGGAGGTGGTGTGCCCATCGCACGCCTTTCGGCAGGGATGCCCACCACTGGACATTGCCCCTGCAGCACCCAAAATCTGTGCTGCCCTTCGGTCACTGTACTGCGTGGTGTTCAGCATTGCTAGGTGGCATCAGACCCAGCCGAAAGCAGATGGATGGTACCTGGTGCAAGTGGGATGGATGGCAGCATGATGAGGCTTCTCGCTTCGTGGCACCGGCTGCCTCTGTGGCACCCGTTGCTGCAGCTGGCGAATCCCACCTGCTTTTGCTTTTCCACGTGCTATGCTGTTCTTAGTTTTCTTTCCCTCTTTGCCAGTTTCTCACGATTCTCTAGGCTTCTTGGGGCCTGTGTTAAAAGTTACCGACTTGGGGCTTGCTAAAGGTCACCACGGTGCTTGCTCCTCCCGTTAGCAACTTGAATTGCACAAGGGCTGGAGAAAAAGTGTGTGTTTCAGTTTCTGGGTACGATTCCGAGCATCCTAGCATAATCCCATAACAGCATTTTGAAACCCCTTATTAAAACTGTCACCATATTTAGAAAGATCTATGAGCTGCAGAGACAGAACATCTTCTTATAAGGTTGGAAAACACAACAGCTTGTCCAAGTCCAAAGTGTCCTCAGCTGAACTTTCAAGAACTCTGTTTCATGTAACAAGTAAACAGGCTTCTGAACTGCATAAATCAAAGCTGCTCCTTGCCCAGAGCCCACTGGGTGGGTGTGCACGCCAGTCTGGGGTACGTGCACAAGCGTGTGTGACGCCCCGCAGACGTGCGCAGGTGATGGAGCTGGGCACTTGCTATATAAGACGTTCCCAGAGGCCTTTCAGGGCATTCTGCGAGGGACTTTCCTGTTGCAATGCACTTATAAGCTGCAGATTGCGTTATTGAGCTAAAGATATCCCTGTGTTCGTCAGTGGTGCGATGCCTGGCTTCTCTCTTGGTGGCTGCTATGGGCAGAGGGGGCAGTAGCCAGTGCAAAGTTTGGGTTCCTTCTTTCTCTCTTTACATGTGGCTTCCCTCCGTCCCCCCCAGATCTGCTCGCCGTGAGCCAAGGAGCAAGAGATGATTTGTTGGAGTATTTTGTATTTATCAGCTGGTTGCCAAGAGAGTAAGGCTTGGCACAGCCGAGCCTGCCTTTTGCAGCAGCAAGTAAATGGAGGCAGCATGCTGCCTGTACTCCATTTCAGCTCCAAGCATGCCCTCAAGTGTGCTTTTTTCCTGTTTCTTCTGGTAGTGCCAGAAATGTAGTTAGTATTAGGACATGCAAAACCATGGAGTAGTACCAACTATATGCCAGAGAAATGAATGCATTCTAAAATGACTTTCTAATTGCGTGTCGTAAACAAAAAGGATGAGCAGGAGTGTAGGGTAAAATAGCGTTCATTAGAACAGGGTTTCCATAGGTTAGCTACATGAAAATGATCTTTATGAGCCATTTAAAGCTTAATTTGATTTTTTGGTGTGTGTGTGTAATTGTAACACAGTGTTAGGATGTGTTATCTCACAGGTTAAAGAAAGTATGAGATTGCAGTGGTGTATTCCAACATTAACCAGCCGAGTGTATGCTTTTAATCTGTGATGAAATCACCTTCAAGGTGAGTTCCATGTCCTCACTGTGAGACGCTTCATGGTAAGGGTGCTGAAACCCCTTAAATTTATTGCCATGTTGCAACTGCCTATTGACTGGGTCATATCGTGAAAACAAATTAGAGTTTTATACTGTAAATTCACAAGACTTCTACCTAATTTTTATTCCTGGTATTTTTCATTAAAAATACAGTTTTGAGGAGAGAATATATAGTGGCTTTTTAAGGACATTCTGGGAAAGCATTTCAAGTACAGAAGGTAAACAAAAGATTATTTTTGAGGAAATTGAGCTTTATGATTGGTTGTATTGGTTGTGTAGGATATAGGAGCAAAGACAAGCATTCAAAGAAGTAGGATGTTTTGGAACACTGGAAAGTCTGAATAAAATCTAGAAAAGGGAAGTCAGGGAAGGGATTAAGAGAAGCTTGTTACCGTCTCCTTGTGTTACCCTGAATTATAAGGGAAAAAAAAAAAAAAAAAAACAGGAAAAACTTGGGAAGAAAAGTAAACAGTCATGTGGTTTGGAAGTTAAACTATGTTGTTTTACTGCTGCCTAGGCCAGGTATTGCTTTCTTCATTTGTTTTCTTTGGGAGGATACCTTAATGTGGTAAAGCAGACAAATCACTTTATTGCTTTAGAGGTGTGCAACCCTGTCACAATTAATGGTGTCTGATGCACTAAAACATAACGGGCAGCAGTAAAACTGTCTTTCCTGTCTTAAACTGGTAAAAGATAGGTATGAAGAACACTTGCTTTAATTTATGGGAGATAATTAAATAGCTGTAAAACATCGGTGAAGGTTTTTCTTTGTTTATAACACATTTAACACTGAAACAGTTTTGGAAATGGGAGCTGGAGTTCAAGATGTTAGGGAGATGCTTCCTCTTAGCCTGGCTAGCCAGAAAAATGGACTGGTGCTAGCAGACTTCAACGCCTTTAGAATTTACTCCCAAATGAGGGTGTAAATAATAATAATAATAGTAAAACACATTTATTAATCAGAAATCATTACCCAGGGAACGCTGTGCGTATTTAACAGAGCTAGCGGAACCATGGAAGGATTTATTAAGTGCTGCTTGTTAGCTGAGGGACAAACATGACAAATTTGCCTTCAACGTTGTTGTGACCATCTCTAGTGGGAAGTTTCATTTTGAATCTAGGCAGCCTGATGACAGCAAGGCCTTGTTTAGACCTAGGCAATTTCATTAATTTTCAGACAAAAATAATAAAAAAATATTACGTTTTGCGATGATTTATCCCTCCTCCTGTGCTTCTCCCATATATTCATTCGAAAACGGGAGCATCACTATGTCTGTGGAGAAAGACTGAATGGCATCACGCTCACCAATAAATTTTAGAAATAACATTTGTTGAATCAGCCAGCAGCTAGCAGGTCCTGCTAGAAACCCTGCGGGGAGATGGCAGTGGGGCTTGCTGCTCTCCCTGATGCTGATGCACCATCACAGGGATGTTTTTTTTTGTGTTCCTTGTGTAAGATTTCAGTATGAGCACTTAGTACCAGGCCTTGCACTCTATGATTAGTTCCTGGGCTTAGGGTTGGTTTTATTTTTTTAACTCTTGTGTTCCTACCCCATTAAAAATGCACCTAAACCACTTGACTTTTTTGTTACATTTAAAGCTCTCACCTTCGCTATTCGAGGTCCTTGTCCTTCACCCGAGCCTGGCTAACGTCAGCAGCAAGGTGCCTGGAGCACACCGAAAACGCGACGTCCTTCGGAGCGCGGAATCGTCTGTTAGGAGCTGGATCAGACTAAGGGTTCGCCGTCCAACTCGGATTTCGTGGCCGCATCTGGCCCCAGCTCAGAAGCTACTGCCGCGTCCTGATGTCCGCGAGGTCAGGAGGCAGGGAGATCCAGCTCTAAAAATAGCAGGCTGTAGCTGGGCAGGGGAGTTCCAGGAGGGAGCGACTGCCGGGAGAAGAAATAGGTTAATTATTTCCCATTTCAAGGGTATCAGCTGCGGGGCAGGTGGAGTGCGCCTGACCGTCTGCCTCTGCAGGTTGGTCTCCCAGGGAAGAAAGTGGAAGAGCTGTCACACAAATCCAGCCCTACAAAGCCCCAAACAGGGGTTAAGTGCCATGTACATGTTCTAGAGAGGTAATTGCTAAAAAAAAAAAAAAGATGCTGATTAGTTTTGTGACATTGCCTAATGTCTGTCTTTGGAAGTGTTAAGTGTGCGAGCTTTGTAACTTCCCATCCCCTGGACGGATACCACATGGGCAGCAGATGTGGAAGAGCCGCCAGTTTTACGCCCTAGTGTAGGAGATTTGTATGTGTGAACAGGTATTTTAATACCCAGAAATACAAAGCATTTGTTTGCAAAGAAATCAGACATCTAAGAACAAAACTGATAATTCCCAACTTTGTAGTAACGCTGTCAGTAAACCTAGCCTTCAAAAGAATCGCTATGAAGAGGTTCTGTCTGAAAAACGCGAGACTTCAAAAAAGTACTGCCCGAAACTGCTAGACAGTCCTGTCCCTTACATGACACCAATGTGAATTTAAATTCCAACGCTGCCACGCAGCAATAGAAATTAGGTAGCAAAAAAAAAAAAAGGTTGTCCTGGTATAAAGTAATCGGCAGGAGCCCCGTGCGCGCCGGCCTCCCGCGGCCCTGGCAGCTGGCCTGGTGAACCTGCTCTTAGGTCAAGCAACACGCTGGTGCCGGAGGACAAGGATAATCCACGCTGCGGCGGGCTCAGCTGCGTGCGGTATGCGGAAGCAAGATGCCACAGCAGGGCCGCGCCGCCGAGCGCCCGGAGCTGTGCTACCGTCCTGCAGGCAGGGCATGCGGCGGTTTTCTGCGGCTGGTTTTCCACAGAGGGGAACAGGAGGCACCTCCCGGACCCCGCTGTGTGCACCAGACCCTCCTGCCTTTGAAGAAAATCCCCTCACAGCTTCCTCCCACCCCAAAAAGGTCCTGCACTGGCATGGCATGTCCCACAGAGGGACACCGTTGCGATTCCCCTACACCATTTTACACCCGGACGGTCTTTGAACAGAACGTTTAGGTCACATGTAAGAAACTCAGCCTTACGCTGAAAACATTTAAGATCTTTTTAAAAAAAAGTTTATTTTCCACAAGTAAGAGCAATAGGAAAAATTAAATTGTTTTCCACATATTGTTTTCTTGAAACAGAGTCTACAAGGACATATTCAGCACCAAAACTAAAAAAAAAAAAAAAAAAAAAAAAAAATACAAACAGCCATAGAATATAATCTATAAAGCAAACATTTAATATTGCACTTTGTTTCTCTAATGTTTGGATTTTACTTACTTTTCCTAATTCAGATCAGAATTCTATATAAAATACTGGGCTACAACTGTGAACCTCATGTTTTGTAATGCTGAGAATTGACCAATACTTGTGGAAGAGTAATGCCTCTGAACAACTAAGAAAAGAATTTAAACGGAAAAAATTTATTTGATAAAAGTTATAGGATTTTTCACTCCGATCACAAAGGCTGTGATGCCATGTCAATTACTACAATATTGGTCAATCCTGCCTCGTATGCAATTCTCCGTTGTATTGTGATAAGTACTTTAATGCTATGTATATCAGCAATTGTTCCCTATTCTGTGTTAACACAACAAAAAAGGAAAAAAAAGTAAAACCACCAAATGCCCTTTTATGCCAACGATCCCCTCAGCTTTTAGTTGTTTTTTTTTTTTTTTTTTTTTTTTTTTTTTCTGGTTGGAGAGGGTAGAGGGAAGGGACATTCACAAAATTGGCCTAATAACATAAGACATCACCACCCAATTTCCTTCTTGTCCAGTATTCATGCTCAAAGCCCACGCCTTGTAACTGAATCACTTAAAACGCGACTCATTTGTATTTTATCACCCTGTCAGCATTTGTGAAACATGAATTATCTTTCATGTTCTCATAAAGGCCACTTATGGAAAAGCCTATTTTCTTGTACGTGTGAAGCCTTAAAAAGAAGGCAGTTTTTTTAAGAACAACCATCACACAGCAACACCAGCCTTCCTCTCCCCCTTCCTTCCAAGCTGTTTTATTGCACAAGGAGATAGACACATGATGCGTTAGGCCTCAATTTGTTTAAGTAGTCAATACCAGAAGCGTGTCCCTTTGTCAACTGCCTGCGCTACGAGTTCTGAAAAGGGAAGTCGGCTTGTATGAATCTCTAGCATCTAAGTGCTGGTATTTGCGTTAGCAGATCTCACGGCTCCACTGCACTCTTTTCTTCCTTGGGGCGCACTCAGGGGCGAGTGCTCTGCCTGTGTCATTTCTCATGTTCTGAACGAATGCATGCTGGAATCTGCTGTTTTCCGTTTTAAAGCTCTTGAGAGTTACATAGCAGATGCAATCTTTGAAGCAATCCTCAACTAATACCCAAGTATGGCTGGTAACACTGATCTTCTTTCCCCGCTTTAGTTATACTTCTACTCTATTTTTACAGTATCATAAACCCTGAAGATAATACAAAGTGCACAAACTGAGCTCTTAGCATAGTCCAAGCTTTTCCTGCAGTTGAAATATACTTTCTACTAGAGCCTCATTATATATAGAATTTTTGGTGATTAGGTAACTATGTATAAAAATAAATTTACTTTCCCTTCCCATCCCTACTAGTTGAAGTATCTCTCTGCCTATGGATCCTGGACAGCATTTGCCTATTTCCTTTTAAAAGTCATTCGAGGCTGAGCTGGTGTCTACGGGTGCTGCTTTCACTTGTGCCTTTATTTTTTTAAAGCTTCACAACTTGAACATCTTTTTCATAATGTAGAAAGAAAAGGGAATGAGGGTGGCTTTTGTAACTTTTGTGTATGTCCCTATTGCAGATCCCCCTCTCAAATAAAGAACAAAAACAAAACACAAACACAAAACAAAGAAGTAATTCAACAGTGCAATGTAACAAAACAAATAGCATTCCAACAGTTTGGCAAGTGATGAGTTCACCTGAGATTAAGTGATTTTTTAGGCAGTCTGTAACAAAATGCTGCTTTGCGATAATAGTAGAAAGGCAACAAATTCTTAAAAGAAATCAAGAAGGAATATAATCTCAACAAAGTCTATTAGTTTCCTTCTGGTATCTCTCCATCCCCAAACCCTATAATATCCCCATTTCTGTTGCTTATCTACTACAGTAGGCTGCAAAACATACAGCAAGAAGGATTGGCTTGAAGGCATTTGATGTTTGTAAATAAATCCACAACAGGATCCAAGCTGAAGAGGTGATACATGACCAGCCTACTAGGACAATTCTGAGCATGTGCATATGCAGGTAAAGTCCAGGCTACATTAAATTAGAAAAGAAAAAGTCAGTGCATTTGTTGAAGTCTGCTGCTGTTTTTCTTTTTTTTTTTTTTTTGTCAAAGCTTTCTTTTGCTCCTTGTTGTGCAGACCACAAACAAGTAAGAGGGGGGTAACAACAGTGCGGCATAAATGAGAAAAAGCTGTAGTGACACTGAACCGCACAACGTAAGCAATGAGCATGTGCAAATTTTTCAAAATCCTAAGAGAAAGCCATCCCTCTCTTACAATGTGGTTTGAGTGTTTTGACACACATGACTGTAGGTTAGTAAGGCTGCTCCTAGTATGTGCCAGTATTTAAAGGGGAGGGGGGGGAAGCTCAGGTCTTCAAGCATGTGGAGCAGTCCTACAATGTTATTGTAGGCTTCAAAGCATAATCACAGGTTGTTTTCATTTATTCACCATACAGGCAAGAGCAAAACCACTTCCTTCGAAAGCGTCTCCACTATGATTCTTTGACCTTCAACATGGCAGGTACGATTCAAAACCCAAGTCACGTCAGCTTTTTATGGATTCCTTCAACGAGAGGGGCAAGATGGTCTGTCATCTGTGGGCTGATCTGGGTTTGGATCAATCTGAACGACACAAGGAGAAAAAAATTATAACCCGGGTTATTTTAGAGAGAACTGGCAGAAATGAAAGTTCCCAAGGTTAATAAAGATCAATGTACAACATTATTCCCTTATCCAAAGTTACTGAAATAATTTGAACTAACACTATAAAAAAAAAACTTTGAATGACAAATTAATAAGCAGTACTACTAGAGCAGAAGATTCTAAACTACAGTCTGACAGCAAGTTTATGGAAAATCATGAGAAAATCTCAGCTTTAGTAGCACAGATCTTTTGTATTATTTATTGTTGACTAAAAAGAGGGTATGTATGACTTGCACCACTAAAATAAAGTGATTTAAAAATACTGAATTGATTTGAGAAGATTACTTCAGACTAGACAGAATTATCAGTAGTAGGTCATCCTACTTTTAATTTAGAAGTATTTAATCCTCAACCTATGAAGGTGTTTTTTTTTTTGTCTTTACACCTTAACACTTTCCTTTCTGCACAGAAGGAAGAAGAGATACAACCTCACTTACAACTCTGATAATGGATGGCAAGAGCTACCCAAGTGCACACTTCTAGACAACATTCTAGTGGTTAATTTTATACTGCCAGTTTAAGGGAAAAAGCAAGCTGCATTCTCAACCTTTAAGTACCTAAAATGAAAAGCATCCAAGTGCTGCATTCTGTAGTTAAGCTGCAGCACAATTGTCAGAGAAGCCTCCAGCACACAAATGAAGTGGCCCTTTCTGCCCACTCAGTAGCAGGCTGGTGTTTCAAGAGGCAAAGGAATCGGGGCGGGGGGAATGGTGCATCATGCTACATACTGCTGTTTTCTTAAAAAGTGAGTGAATTCAGGCAAGCTTTAGCCGAAGGACAGTACTTTTTCTTTTGTCCTATACTACTGTTTTTACCTGGAAAATACCACCATAGGAAGCTTTTAAAGTTTTATCGCAGTCAAGCTTTTCTTTTTATCACAGTGGCTTTTCCAGAACTAAAATGCAACTGCTGAAGAAATGCCTGTCTAAGAATACCTTTGTTCCTTTTCTACATGAAGCTTCTGAAATCATACACAGACAGAGCCACATGTGTGTGTACACATGTAAAAACAGTTCCTGTTATTCCAAACAACACTCAGGAAATTTCTAAAAATCATTAGAATTGTACAGTAAAGAGCATGAGAGGCAAGCCAAGACACTTGACAAGGCACCTTTCAAATTTAAGGTTGCACAAGTCATTAAAAAAAATTGTGGGTAACCCATGCTGTGAAGCAGGCATGGAAGCGTCTTGACACAATTCATCTGCATCTTGATTTAAAAAGGAAAATAAAAAAGAAGTTATCTTATTGCTGCTTCTTGGCTAAAAACATTTTAGTGTGTTTTCCTGATTTTATTAAGAAAACACTTCCTGCATGTATTCCACAACACAGAGTTCAGAAAAAGAGTGAATTAATCCCCATATTGTGTTTTGTCTGAGGTACCTACTTCTGAATAGAGGGGTGGAGGCAGAAAACGGAACTCCTGGATGTATGCAAATAACGGTCCTTGCAGAGCTCTCTCGAAGTCATCACAAGCAGCTAAGGGTGCAAGGCTGGACTGTCTTTGCTCCTCCGTGACCACTTCTGCATAGCTAGGAGGTGCTGCAGGGAAAAGGTACACGCAGTTCGAACAACAGTTCTTATGCATGTCAAAATATATAACATGATAAATATTAAACTTTTGTCATTGTAAGATGCACCAGCAGGTAGATAAATCAACTTAAAAAGTTGTTCAACATGAAAGGAAGAGTAAGAAACGGCCATTTTATTTTACTCTAAAACTATACTCAAGTTAAAGAACAGATTAGTGCCTCCTTACTGTGGCTTAATTATTCCCTTAGGATTTAAAACGCACCCTGAATGTTCCATTTCTGTATAGGAAGGCACTGCAGTTCTTTGGACTCTATAAATTTAAGACTGAGAGTTGCACATGGAAGAGGGATGTTTTTTAGGTACGTGAGAACACAGGGAAGGAGCTTCTCTTTCAATAAGCGATTTGCTACTGAAAACAGAAGCATCTTCTCACACACCAGCTTTGTTAGCTAAGTCTGAGACACAATGGAATCAGGCACTTTCACTTACAGCAGGATTTCACTGCTTTTTCTTGAGAGAAAGGCTAGGAGGACAGCAACTCTGTCCTTCCACAGAGCACAAGCAGGTGTCAAGGAAACATCCACAAGGGATTTCCTGTAGTCTGTATTATGAAAGGATATAATTTGGGTCTGCTAGGACAACAGCAACAAACAAAGCAGATGAAATTCAAAGCAACAGAGTAGCAAATTGATTGGGATTTGTATTGTCAAGTTACCTTCTGGTCTTTCCGGCAGTGTCAGCCCAAGCCAATTCATGTTCATGCTACACTGGCTGCTCACACTTGATGTTCTGCTACCAAATGGGTGTAGAGGAATGGTACCAATGACCAGTGGTAAGTTAAGGAATAAATCCATGGCTCCTGGAATATCGACATAGACCTGAAGAGAGGAAAAAAGGGAGAGGTGTATGATTAAAATGTAGATTTGTATGATCATTTGCAATTATTACATGAAGTTCTCTTTCCATAGAACTTTTTATGAGGCCCTTGTTCCTAATGGTCAGTTGTAGAGCCCACATCCCTGTGGAGACAAGCTCCCCACACTAAAAGCAGGTCAGGATTCTTAACACGAGCGCACGCATGGGAAACCCATCTAATTGTGACTCACTTGTTTAGCGAATGCACCACAGTTTAAGGAATTACAAGATTTATGTCAAATTACTATTAAAACCAAAAATTTTGTTGGGATACTAATATTTTATGTATTGTGGTACGTATTTTGCAACTGGTACCGAGTGGCTTGTTAGCCATGTGTAAGGAGTGATAGAAACTGAACACACTCAAGGGAAGTAGACCCCACCCAACGTACCATCAGTGAATACTCCACACGGATTATACTACAGTCGAGGATTGAAGGGGAAACAGGTGGAATCTTCAACACTTTGCCGTTCCAGGTTTCTGTTTTGCCAGATGACAAGGATTCTCCACGCAGGTTGGCAACAAGCTGTTTGACTTCCTTCATTTTCCCCTTGGCATAGAATGCCTGTGTTTGGTAAATGGCTGCCTTTGGCACCACCATACGGGAAGAGCAGTTCTCAATCTCAGCAAAAATCTGAATTGATTCACCTGAAACAAAACAGAATTTCACATCCTTTTTATTCACAGGCTTTAGCAAATTACCACTTTCTGCACATTATTTTAATGCACTGGTGGGTTCTGCTACCACTGCATTACACATTTAAAAGCATCTACTGATGTTAACAGTGGTAGGCTTATAAAATAGCATTAGCTAATTTAGAAAAAAAGAAGTGCACAAGTCTAACAAAAGTGTCCTTCAGCAATCTGGGGACACAACTAGCAACTTAGTTAACAATACACTGGGAAGATTGCTGAATGCAGACCGAAATGGTAAGATCAGTTTTAATATTTTGTTTTCATGGAAGTTTAAAAAGGAAAGGAAAAACATTTCCTCTAATTACTTTTGTTACGTACCTGGGGTGTAGCCCTTCCTTTCAATTTTGGCACTTAAGGATATTGGGCCTGAGGTACAAAACCAACAACAGAGAGTCTTTTCTTTTGTGCCTGCTTGGGGTGACTGCAAGAAAAGAACAACATTGCCCGTTTAATTAAATAGTTACACCAATCTCCATGTATTCTAATCTACAAGAAAAGTAATTTTCGTAATGTACTTAGTATTACCCATGTTGATAAACAAAGACAGTTTCATTTGTATGAAAAAAGCTCAAGCAATTTAAATGGCACTAGGCAGGCAAACAGTATGTCCTAATCCCATTTCTCATTAACACTGTTTCTTCTGCCAGCCTCCATACTACTGTCACACTTGAAAACAATTTATATACGTAAAATAAATACAGTATAACTTAAAAGGCTTCATAGCCTACATATACCAACATACTGTTGGCAAAGCTTTTCATTGGAACATCTTCTGACTTTCCATTACGCTGTTATTTCAGAAACAATAACTAAAGTACTGTAACCTTGACTACTGCTATTTCCTCTGTTTCTGAACGATCCCGTATCATCTGTAATGAACAGACTTTGTTATTTTACACAGCATCAGGATTTCGGACTTGATCCAAAGCCCATTAAAGTCAAACGGGAGTCTTGATTTTAATGGAGTTTGTGCAAGGCCGGTGTTCCTCTTCAAGTCTGATTTTTCATCCCCACACACAAGAAACCTATTTCAATGGACTTTGTTTTTTGTTTTGTTTTTTTTCTCTCTTCCCCTCCCATAGATTAGTTTGAGAAAAGGGGGGGTAAAAAGGAATTTTAAGCCAGATTGATTTAATTGCCTCATTGAAAGCGGTTTTGATATTGAAATGATTTTAATGAAATGACATTTCAGAAAAAGATCATACAGAATTGTGATAATTTCTCCCCATTGGTAGAAAAGCATCCATATGGAAATTATCAATTATGCACGCCAGTACATTTTTCACTTTGCATTTTTAAGTTAGCAGTCTCTCTCTAAAACGTTCTTTGAAGTTACACCGTTCCTTGCATGTATTATTCTTTATTTAAAATTTCAGAGGAACAGTTCACAAAAATTTCCTTCTTAATAACAAGTTACAATTTAGTAGTATCAATTTTAAATTGGCAAATGCATTTTACACATCTCAGAAACAAAGCAACTCCAAGTACAGGATAAGTTAGCTTTCAAAATACCAGTAATTAAAGAGTTGCCAAACTGATATAATGCTTAAAAGATCAGCCGTTGTTAAACTAGCAAATAAGTATTAGAGAAAGTTTGATGTTGATATTGTTTCAGTTATTTTACTTCATTATTTTTATGCCAGAAACAAAGAATAATTCTGTCAATTCTTACCAGTAATGAAGGAGTGTTGATATCTATATGTTCAAAGACTGTAAATTCCTTCTTTAATTTTACTGGTAGAAGCCAAGGCCTATGCAATTCGGCTTTCACCCAATAGCGCACACTGCCATGTCTGCCTTCGAATGAGGTAGCAAGTGGTCTGTGCAGGACACAAAGGTCAAAATTGAGTAAAATCTTTCTCACTCTTTGTAGTAATGATATCATCGATCAGATTAGGGATTAGTATGTATAACTGTATTTTAAATGCATTATAATATTTAAGGAAGTGTAACTTATTTGCAAAGTTTCCATATCTGAGAAAAATTCAAGATTAAATATGGGAGAAAAAATCATCTCCAATTCATCCTAATACAGTTTTGCACAGATTTTAAGAATCAATTAATGAATTGCACTAGAGAATGCCAGGAGAGTTCACATGTCCTTTGAACTTAAGAGGCCACTTTCATGTTTAGCATGCCCTTTTAAGGCCACATTAAGACTACCAACTTAAAATTAGCATCAGTATCAACCAATTACTGTTTTGGACATTGTATTTCGTAACTGCAAGTGTATTGTTTGCCCGGCTGGTATCTCAGTGTCTGGTTTACTTTAGTGGTTATGGAACACACAGTAGTGTCTAACTTGTTTCATCTTAAGTAGGGTTAAGTATTTCAATTTTGAGTTCTGAATAGAGGGAGGCTACTGGAAGTGCCTTCTGATTTTCCTCCACCTTGATGAGACCAGCTTAGAACATCATGTAAAATATGCGTGCGTATATATGCATAGGTACACACACACAAAATGGTCAGGGCTACTCTGCTCTGAACTCTTAAGAGAAGTTGTTCATGGGATTTGGAAGAAAAACGATGCGGAAAGCTCTCCAAACTTTTCAGCGTTACCATTTTTCTTCCTGTAACATCATAAAAATGAAAAGACAAAAGAAGTTGGTAATCTACATATCTCCAATTGTCAGTACTTTTGATTAAAACAAAGCATTACGCTATTGAAGCATTTCAGTTTTGATACATTGCAGTATGTAACTTAAATTATTCACAAAGCTTCCCTATCTTCTGCTGGGAATGCCATCCTAGTGCTGAACTAGAATGATTCTTTACCGGTTACAGGCTTAACATTTTTGCCTATCTGGAATTTTCACTTTTCTGATGATCCAGAAGGAGGGTATTTTCTAATTCATATTCAGTATTTCATCCTGTCCCATATCCTTAAGGGCAAATATCAAGAAAGCCCCTGAATGTCTTCCTCCTTCCCACTGTCACTCTGTAATTTGTTTAAAATAAACTTAGAAAATATTCCACGGATAGTACCAAGAAATAGCGAATTGGCAGTGTCAAAATTCAAGCCTTTACACTTTTAGTACCAGCTTTTTTTTTTTTTTTTTTTTTACAGTATTACTAGAAGCTGGTTGCACAGTCATTGTTTCAGGTTGCTTAAACCTGTTTTGACCAATGCTTGCGGTACTTCACTGCCTCTTTAATTTCATGCTAAGTATTTCACATTGATGTATCCTGCTCTTTCTTCCCTTCCAACTCAAGGTAAGGCTAGCATTATGGCTTTCTGTAGTTGAGATTCCAATGGAAGAGTAAATTTCCTCTAAAAATCTCCATAAATACAGGTCTTACCAGTGTTCCAGGAATATGTACTGTAAGCTGCTCGTTTTGAAACTGACCCGCTGAAGTGTTTATCATCTGCAGGTTCTGCTAAAGCCAGCACCCCTAACAAACAGATGGTTTACCAGCTTTAATGAGAAACTGTGCTATTTCATGTAACATTCTGCCATTTTTTTCCAACTTTAATGACTTCACCGCTAGCCTTTTAAAGGAGGAATCTCATTTTTCTCCCCATGCTCTGACCCTCTCTGTTCCTGTATATTAGGTTTCACTGCAACTTGCATCTTAGCTGGTTTCTGTGCTGGGAGCTCCTTTACGTATGAACCTTCTGCTGACGTTATCTACCTTACACTCTTCAGCCTTTGGAGTGGGGAGCAATCTCTATCTTAACACTTCTCTCACTCTCACTTCACTCATCTGTTCTCAGACAAATGGGATGCTGCACAGGAATGTTTCTGGGCTCATCTCCTTATCCATTTGCTCATTTCCATCCAGGCTCTTTGCACAGAGAGCAGCCCGTGCACATATATCCTACTTGAACCAGAACAATCTCCTCTTTTGTTCAGAGGTAGTTAAACTGGTCACATCTATTCCGGCCAGAGCCCAGACAATCTAGCTGGATTCTTATCTCTAGTTCTGCTGGCCTGCACGGCTCCTGCCAGCAGGCTGGGTTAGAAGGCACCTGAGCCGCTCTGCAGGACTCAAACCAGTTCAACACACCCCTCAGCTTGGGAAAAGGGTGAAATACTGTAAGACACTGGATCAGTTACAACTTGGTTGAGTGGGCAGGAGCCGGGCAGCAACATGCTCCCATTTTGTGAAGTGGGAAAGCAACCTCTTCAGTTGAAGGAGATGATGTCCTCTGCGGCAGTACAATTCCTGCCACCATTGAAAAGGTTTCCCCTCCACCCAAAGCGGGCGCGCCTCTGGGCGTTGTGGCGCATTACAGGCAGGCACACTTACGTCTGTGGAAGCTCGAAGCTGAATGCATATTCATGCCTTCCCGAGTGGATTGTGTGAAGGCCTTCCTCGGAGTTGTCATCATCTAGGAGGCAAAAACCCAACATGATAACCCATCGGCAAATGTTTTAGGTTTAGAGCACATTACACAGGCCTCTCTTGTGGAATGCACAAGGGGATCTGAACGCTCACTGCAAGGCTTTAAATAGGGTGTCCCAGGAACCTGGCCTTCTGGATTGGGCTGCAGCACTTGAGGTGCATAAAATGGGCAGGTTTGTGTGAAAGTGGAGACTCGTTTGCTCTAATTCATAACCGTGCCTCTCAACGGGGACACAGCTGTCACTGCTGCCATTTCAAGGTCTGCCTGAAGGATTGGTAGTGGAAACCATGCTTTGGCAATGATTTCCAGTTAAAATTTAAAATGCAAAAGACCTCTTTTGTGGTATTAACTGGTCTTATATGTGGCTTTAAGCTGTTTGCTGTGTAAGACTACACTTTGTGATTCAGGTCCCTCTGCTCTGCTGGCTGGCAAGAGCACCCAAAAATGAAATCATCAAAGAAAGGCTGTGAAAAGGGAGGAGGGTGGTGGTGGAAAAGGCGTCCGAGCACCACCTGGAAAGCACCAGACAAATTCATGGGCACAGAGAAAGAGCAATCTGCCTGGTCAGCACTGTGTGGAGGTAACCCACGGAATCTCGGGAGTTTAACTCAGTCTTGGTTGGAGAGCAAGTATTTGCCAGTTCCAAGAATGCCGACCTTTGCTTGTGGTTATGATTTCTCCTATTGCTTAAAACACCGCCACAAATTTGTGGTTTATTCCGATAGAATTACCACAAAAACCAGAAAAAACGCTGACTCTGTCGCAGCAGAAAGTTGAGAGGGGTGGGGGAAAAAATAAATAATATCCGAGCACCTCCTACACAAAAGGGCCAGAACACCCTCACAGGTACAGCGGGACGGTGTGGGGAAGGCAACTGCTTTAATAGTGAGGAGCTGTAATGGAAGCACACCGGATTTTAAGCTCCCATTGTCCTGTACAGACACGGGTGCTCGTGTTCGGATACCGCGCCACGGCGAAAAACGACGATAAAAAACGGTGAATAAATGAAGCGGGGCAGGAGGAGAGGCAACGCGTGGCACAAACGCCCCTCCAGGCTGCAGAAGGGCCCCGGGGAGGGGGGGAAGGAGGGGGTGGAGGGAAGGGGGGCGGCCGTGCTGCTCGCCCCCCTTCTCATTGTCTCCGCGGCCCGGCCCGGCCCCGCGGCCGCCCTGCCAGCTCAGCAGCCCCGCCGCGCTGTCAGTCAGCGGCCCCGGCTGGAGCAGGAGAGGACCGGCCTAAACCGGCGCGAGCGGATCCCAGCCAGCCGCGCGTATACGTACGGTATACATTACACCGGGGGGCGGGCAGCAGCAGCGGGAGGAGGAGGAGGAGGAGGAGGAAGGCTCCGCCGCGCCCCCCTCACGCCGCCCGCTGCGGGCCGGGCCCCCCTCAGGGCCGCGCGCGGCGACCGTTACCGGGCGGCCGTTGAGGGGGGCCGTTGGTGGGGGGGGGGGGGGGGGGAGGAAAGGGGGGCAAAGGGGGGAAGCGCGAGCCCTGTCAGCACCCCAACCCCCGCCAGCCAATCAGCGGCTGGCATCGCCCTAGCAACAAGGCAACAAACGGCGAGCGGCCAATCAGGCGGCGCGCGGGGGGCGGGGCTCCGGCCGCCAGCTCTGAGGGGAGGCAGTCGGTGGGAGGCGGCGGAGCGGGGCGGGTGCGGGGCTGTGCTGCCCGGCTCATGGCGGAGCCGCCGGCCGCTGTGCCCCGCTCCGTCCACACGCACCGCGAGGTGCCGAGCCGCAGCGGTGGGCGGCTGGGACGGGGCCGCCGCCCCCCCCGCAGGGCGCACGGGGAGCAGCCGCAAGGGACGGGTTGGGGGCTGCTGTGAGGGCTGCCTGAGGTTGGGGGCAGGAGTTGAAAGAAAAGATTTAAAAAAAAAAAAAAAAACAGCACGAAAAGGGGGGTTGATGTGGGTGGCAGGCGTTAAGAATTTAAAATGAGGGGGGAAAAAAGATAAGGGAGGTTGTGGTGTGCTTCTGCACAGCTCCGTGCAGGCTGCAGGAGAAACTTCTGCAAAAGAAGAGCTCGCAGGGAGTAAAAAAAAAAAAAAGCAAAAAAAACAAAAAGCAACAAGCAATAATAAGATAAAAAAAGACAGGTTTCTCCTCAGGAGGAAGGGGAGCAGCAGCCGGCTCGTCCCCGGAGCGGAGCGGAGCCACCGCAGCCGCGCAGCAAGAAAGGGGTGGTGGGGGGGCACCCCAAAAAACAGTGATAATAATAAAAAATAGCAATTAAAGAGGGGTCTGCGGAGCGCCCCCCATTACATAACCGGCTCGGGGACTATTTTCCTGTGCTAGGAATTAAGTCATCGCCACCACCTGACGCGCGCAGCCAATCTCCGCCGCCGAGCGGCAGCAGCAGCAGCAGCAGCAGCAGCACCCCCCCCACCCCCCCCTTCCCTCCCCTTCCCCTCCCCTTCTCGCCAGGACCGGTCCCAAACAGGATTGAACCGCTTCTAACAAAGGGTGGAAACTTCGCAAAAACAACCCCGGAGTGCCCCCCACAAGAGTTTTTTTTTTTTTCTTTTTTTCTTGTCCTCATCCTCAATCAGTCGCACACACACACACACAGACAGGCGGCGGGGATGCTGCGGGGCAGGGCAGGGCAATGCAGGGCGCGGCCGGGGCAGAGCCCCCCCCCCCTCACCTCGCTCCTGTCCGATGAGGACGTCCTTGTGGTTGAAGTACTCGACCTCCTCGGTGTAGTTCTGCGTGTAGGCGGTGTTGGAGCCGGCGTTGCGCGACTCGGTCCAGCGCACCTTGGCGTGGCCCCGCGCGTGGATCTTGAGCGACTTGACGCGGATCTCCCCCGTCACTTCTAGGCTGACCCTTCCTGAGACCGTGTCCCCGCTGGAGTACACGGGGACGTTGCTGTCGTTCAGACAGTCGAAGCTTATCGTCAGGCTCTTCACCTTCCCCAGCACCATGGTGTACGGCGAACGCGTACAGAAATAAAGACGAAAAAAAGAATAAAAATAAAAAAAAACAACACGAGAAGGCGATGCGAGGGAGGCTCCGCCACGCACGGCCGGCGGGCAGGCTCGGCGCCGACCCTACAGCCCCGGCATGGGGCGGGCTGCGGCGGCCCGGCCCGGCCCGGCCCTGCTGCCGGCGCTCGGCAGCGCTCGGGAGCGCTCGGAGCCGCCCGGCTGCGCTGCGCCCTGCTCACAAAGACGGGGCCGCGCCGCCGGCTCCCCGCTATAAGCGCGGCGAGCGGAGCCCGGCCACGCCCCCTCCCGCCGAGGCCACGCCCCCTCCGCTGAGGCCACGCCCCCTCCGCCGAGGCCACGCCCCCTCCAGCCCCGCCGCCGCCGCCGGCTGCGTGTGCGCTGTGTGCGTGCGCCCCCTGCTGGCCGCGGGGTGAGGGTGCAGCGCGCTGCGGGCCGTGTCGCTGCCCACGGGGACCTGCGCGGTCCCAAATTTTGGGAGGGCGCGGGGGTGCGCCCGTGCTCGGGCAAACCTTGCAGGCTGTGAGGGTTTGAGGCTGCCCCGTTTTTCCGCGCGCTGATGTTGGGACGTGCCCGGGGTGGGCAGCTGTGCTGGTCGGCACGAAGGTTGACCCAGTTTTGGAGGCTGATTTTGTTTTCCTGTTAAAAAGCCGCCGCCGCCGCCACCAAGAAGTATACATCAAGTCCATATTCACCCTGTGTTATGCTCCCACAGCGTCTCAGCTGAGCTCTGGTCTGAAATATTGACCCACTGCCCCAATAAAGACAATTCTGCTTTCGTCATTGTTGTCACTGTTTTTTCTTTTTCACTTTTCTTTCTCTTGTTCCTTTTTCTTTCTTTTTTTTTTCTTTTTTTTTTTTTTCCACCTATTTTATCCTTTTCTCCTTTCTCTTTCTTTGCCTTTTCTCCTTTTTCTTTTCCTTCTTTCTTTTTTCTTTCTCTTGCTCCTTCTTCCCTTCCCTTCCCTTCCCTTCCCTTCCCTTCCCTTCCCTTCCCTTCCCTTCCCTTCCCTTCCCTTCCCTTCCCTTCCCTTCCCTTCCCTTCCCTTCCCTTCCCTTCCCTTCCCTTCCCTTCCCTTCCCTTCCCTTCCCTTCCCTTCCCTTCCCTTCCCTTCCCTTCCCTTCCCTTCCCTTCCCTTCCCTTCCCTTCCCTTCCCTTCCCTTCCCTTCCCTTCCCTTCCCTTCCCTTCCCTTCCCTTCCCTTCCCTTCCCTTCCCTTCCCTTCCCTTCCCTTTCTTTTTCTACTTTTTATCTTTCATTTTTTTCCTTTTTTTCTCTCTTTTTTTTTCTTTTTTTTTTTTCTCTCTCTCTCTCTTTATTTATTTATTTTATTTTTCTTTCATTTCCTATTATCTCTTCCCTAAAAACACGAGCCTCCTTCCTGCAGCCTCCCACCTTTGTGCCCTTTGAGTAAGGAGACGGGATTGGGATCAGCGTCTGCAGTATTTCATTTTGCTGGCTACGGCCGGCACAGCTCTACATCCCCGAGCTGACAGAATGCTATGAATCCAGTTGGTATGTGCAGTCAAAGCCTCAGATTCGGGAACTGGGGGTACGAATCCCATCTCTAGCAGACACCTTCAGACCTGATGAGCCCAGAAATGAGCCGTGGAGGTACACCAGCGTCCCTCAGCAATCGGGGCACAAGAGGATCAGTCGGCGGCATGTATTGCGCTGTGTATCGTAACATCTGACCTTAAATGTGCCTCACGAGTGCTGGGAGCTCAGCATGGCAAGACCACCACCACCTCTGCCCCCTACCCCTGCCCACCCCCAGGCTCCCCTCCGCCAAGCCTGCCTCCAGCCACCAGCCTTTCCCCCTGGCCGCCGGCCCGCTGCTGAGCCCTGCTCTCGGCTCCCCTCCCACGCTTCCTCCTGCCCAGGTTGTCCTGACACGCCTGGGCCCGTTTCTCACCAGCGATGCCACCCGCTCACCCACCCACCCACCCACCCACCCTCCTTCTTGCTGCTCTTCTCGCCGGGCACATCACCCTGCCGCCAGGTGCGGTGCTGGGCGGCTCAAAGCCGGGGGGCTGCACGTGTGAACGCGGGCTGATGTGGTTTGGTTAGGCGAGCATGGTCAACAATCACAAAAAAAATAATAATGATAAAAAAAAACAAAAACACAATAAAATCTAGAGCAATTCTTTTGCAGGAGGGCTGTGCAACCCGCGTGCATTCACGCGTTTCCCACTTCCCGTCAGAAGTCATGCATACCTTCGGTCTGTGTAACTTTTTTTTCTTTTTTTTCTTTTAAAAGTCTTTGTGATATTACACCATTCATTTTATCATGTCCTGGTAACGTGCATGTTTCCTGCCATCTGGTGGGAAATGTGCTGAACTGCCCGTGCTGCCAGCCCTGCACACGCCTGACGCGCGGCAGCCAAGTGTTGGTGCCCTCCGCGAGCCATTTCCCCTCATCCTTCCCCATCCAGCGCTCTGACACCCACTGAAATTCACTCCTGTGCTTCGACTTGCACTGCACCGCCTCCCGCTTCCTGCCTTCCCCATGCAGATTGTCCCCGTTTCTCACTTTCAGCACCCGGTTATTACACACAATCTAATTCCTGCCCACGCAGAATACTATCCACCCACACACCGCAGTGAAAATACAACAGGCCCCTGAATTCAAGCCCTCTGACTGTGGGCAACATATTCTAAAGCAGTTAAGAGGCTTGGAATCCAAATCTTTTTGCGTTGCAAGACCTGGGTTACACTTTTAAGAGATATAATGGCTTTTGAAAATGTTATCTTAGACTCCTTGCTGTATGTATAGCACTTGAAAGATGCCATCACTGAGACAGTGTAGTATTTAAATTGGATTTAAAGCAACACTTCCTAAAAGCTGAATTAACACCAACGTCAAATCAGGGCAATGACATCAAATCTTTATTTAAACCTGCTTTTATTTAAATGTAGAAGATGCCATGAAGTACAACTAAAGCACATAATATATTTAGCAGTTGCTCTCAGATGTTCAGTTAAGTGAATATATTAGTGAATTTTCAGGAATTACTTTTTTTTTTTTTTTTTTTTTTTTTTTTTACCCCCAAACGAACTGTTCTTAGGCTAAATATTGAGTTTCATAGAACCCAAACCAGGATTTTAAAAATGGAATGCAAAGATGATTGAGTCTCACTTCCTTAGATTAAGAATAGGCAGTGGAGACTTAAGTCTGTGCACTCTTAGATTGGTTATTATTTGTCAGGGTCCCCCAAAACCTTTTATCAGGCCCTTTAGTACATGGCAGACTCAATTTGGCACAGCTCAGGAAATCATCGCTTGCGGAGGCTGGCACTTCTCTTGTGTTCTGGGTCTCTCGTGTCCAGCCAGAGGTCTGCTTTATCTTCAGCAAGTTTGAATGTCAGCTTCAAGCAAAAAATTTGCTTCTTCTGTCCCCATAATGCATGACTGATGACGTGAATGTTCATATTATAAGCCCTGTTTAAAAAATGCATGGTATAAATCACTATAAAAAATTGTCAGTAGCAGAAGAAAAAAAAAATAAATTAATAAATTGAACAACCTTTCTGCAGACAAATAACTTTATTTCCTATCTATCATCCTCAATTTCCTGAAGCCTAACACATGGGGTAATTATTATGAGTTATTAGTTGAGTGTTCTCTGCTCGTTTATTATTATTATTATTATTTGCTTGCTAAGTTATCTAGATGCTAAAGGAGCATAAAGTTTGAAAAAACAGGTTAAAAAAAAACCAGCAGGTTAAAATCTTTTTTTTTTTTTCTTTTTTTTTTCTTTTCTGACAAAAAACAGGAAGGTGATACTTTATTATCGGAGTCAGTAGCTCCAAGGAAGATGGCAATATTCCAGCCTCTATAAGGAGATAAAGATCAGACCTCACTTAACAAACCATTTCCTGAAACTAGCAGGCTCTCCCTTGCCTGCCTTTTATTCTTTTTTCTTTTAATTATTTTATTTTTTATTTTTTTTCTCTGTGTGTTTGCATGTGTGGTGGAAAGAGGAAAGAAAAGTTTGTTAGAAAATTATAGAGTGAAAGCAAAAAAAGTCCTGGCCTGCTGGATAGGACTGACTGCATTGCTTGGGAGTCTTCACTGTAAACTTGAAAATTCATAATGATTTTAGCATTGATATAAGAATAGATTTTTACCAAAAATATGAGAACCATACATGATGTGATCCATCTGAAATTAACTATTGTCATCCGTGACTGCACGGTGTCTGTGTCTGCCTCTCTGTTTCTGAGCAGCTCACCTGAATCAGACCTTACCTGGAGGATTTTGGCAACCTGGGGGATTTTTGGCAGCACAAACCCGTGTTTATTCGCAGACTGCTGTGCAGGCCGAGATCCAGCAGAAGGATGTGGATGTACAAATGGGCGGAATTTAGGACACCGTGTCCAAAATCTCGATGGGCTTTTGTATATGCTCAACACTGTCCCAGCCTTTGCATTGCCAATGCTGAACCATTTATGCTGATGACCACTGGAAATGTGAAAACAGGAACCGTTCTGCCTCACTGCCTTTCCTGCCTCTACCGTGTGTGAGTTCTGGCTCTGCCGCAGGTAAATCTGCACGGCTGGGTGTGGTGCTCAGTGATCCTGAGAATGGTCATTACTTTTTCTGAAAGCACAGCCAGGAAAGCTTGCAGTGCTCCTCTGAGTCACAGATCGACACACTAGTGTTAATGGGAGGATCTGCAGTCATTTCCCATTTCCCTAGAGACCACCCTGACTTTTTAGCTCCAGAAGAGTTCCTTTATTTCATGTAGAGACCCACAAATAATTCAAAAACTGAGAAATTGCTCTCAGCGGCCTCATTCCTGACCATCTTCAGTCCACACACAAAAGCAGAAGATGGTTCCTGAAGCTGAAGGAGTAAGAAGTGAGAAGCAGCTTCCCCAGGATGCATTCACGTCCTTGCAGAAGATGTTTTGTTGGTGGGAGAGAGCACGCACGATGTGGAGCTGTGATGCTGAAAATCCCAATATTTCTGATTTCAGAAGGTGCCTATACAAGTACTGAAAGCACTCATACTGAAACTGTTTGCACGTAGATTTTCTTTTGCCATTGTTGTCTTGCTAAGTAATGGTTTGGAGTAACTTGAGTTCTAGAGTGTATTTGCTGTCAAAGATAGACCTGGAGCTACGCGTTAGTCACAGTTAAACTGAAACCTTCCATGCTTTGCTTTGAGAATATTCGTGCTGAAGCTGTTAAGCTGAGAAAAAACACCTGAATGCCTTCAATTAATCCCTCCTGGAAAGCACAACCAAAGCCTAAGCCTGCAGCTGCCATTAGTAAAACATCAGGATGTGCTCGAAATGCCTGCTTCAGGGATGGTGATGGATGGTCCAGCAGGGGCCAGAGGTGGAGCATGAGGTTAGAAGGAGCATGGCCATGCCCTGCACCAGGTTCTGGTCTTCTCCCCTCGTGTCGGGGTGTGTGTGTGCACCTGACGTTTTGAGACAGCAGTGAAACCTCTGCAGAGCCGTGCCATAGCTGCGGAGCCTCCATCCCTGGCTCAGACTCGTGGTTAAGTGTGAAAAAATATAAAGACAACGCTCGTTAAAAAAAAAAAAAAAAACAAAAAAACAGGGTAGCTCCTCAGCATCCTATTCTTTTTTTGTTCGCCTCTTTGTTCTTCTTAGCGAAAATTTCCTGGAAAGTCACTTGCACAGATGTGAGAAAAGGCAGAATTATGAAATCCTAGGAGCGACTCAGCAGCAAAAATAAACAGGCCTACGAACCATACGGGGCACCCAGGAGGCAAAACGTGTTGTGCAGCTTTTCTGGTGAGGTTTGCCCACACGCTGCTGGGAAAGCAGGGCTGGGCTTCGCGGCTGGCTCATGGTGACGCTGAGAGCCGGGCTCCACAGTGCGCTCATTAGCACTGCTTCTGCATCCTCTCTGCCCATGCCCATTTATTTTTATTTATGTATTTATTTTTTTGCAAGCAACTTCCAGAGAAGTATTGAAATAAATCTGAATCTTCAAGGTAACTTTTTATTATTATTATTATTATTATTATTATTTTTAATTTTTAAATGTGATTGTCAGAGATTAGAATGCCTTTCCCAACATCCAGAAAAGTAATATGTTTGGACTCGAGTTCTTAAAAAAAAATAAATAAATCAATAAATGACTGCATGGCTACAGGTATTTTTCCTCTCACCTTTCACTTGATTCATCAAAGTACACCACTGTGCTTGTCAGCCTCGTGTTTGAGAACAGAAAGGCATATAGTGCAGTCTTATCTGTGGAAATAATCAGCGAGGATTGCAGGAGAGGCAGTAGCTCTTATTAGACTAATTTATTGTCTGGAAAAAAAAAAAAGAAAAAAAAATAAAAAGAAAAAAAAAAGCAAACCAAAACGAATAAACACCAGCCTTCAGCACATAGCTTTCAGCTCATCTTCAGACCCTCACTTTCAGGAAGCCAGCTGCCCCGAGGCAAGCCGAGTTCTGTTCCAGACCGTTCAGCTTTTGGTGAGCACACCCAGCCCGCCCCTGTCAGCCAGGCAGGCCTCTTCAGTGACAGCAGGAGAAGCCACAGCGCTCTGTATATTTATTTCTGGCACCTTTTGCCAGGTGGAGGAGATGCACCTCACAGCTCCACAGGTCAGTGCTGTTACAGAGTGAGGGCTGACAGCTTGGCTGAGGGACGTAACCTGAAAATATGTTATGTACGCCTGCAGAGCTACAGCAGGATGAGCTTTGGGTCACGTAGCAAGGATGTCTGTGGGCACAAGTGTCAGATTTGTTAGGGACAGCTTGCAAAGGGAGGCTGTTCTGGCACATAGTGCAGACCCCGGTGATGTGCTGCGTGCTCCTGTGGTTCAGGCATTGCCACAGGACAGCATGGATGCAGGTCCCAAAAACTGTCAACCAGGGGAGTGGCCTTTATTGTTCTCTACTTTTGCTATTTTTTAATTTTAATTTTTATTTATTTACCTAAATACCCTATAAAAGCAGGAGGGGGTCATTTCCCTGGTGCCCCAGCTCAAGCAGCTGTGTGTCCTTAGCAGAGCCTGTGGGCTACCACAGGTCACTGCACACTCAGCCTAGCCGCAGGTTTAATTCTCAGATGCTAAAATTCTCCACATGTACTGTATTTGGGCCTGGCAGAATTCTGTCTGGGTTCAATGCAGTAGCTAGATATTTAAGTGAAACATCACAAAATTTCTTCCCGATTTTCCAGGAACTGCCGGGTTTTGCATTCTTCACTTTATAGGATTGCATGTTTCATGCTCACTTGTGGTGACTCGTGCTTGCTCACAGCAGTGCTGGGTGAAGTATGAAAGTGAGAATATATATTATTTTAACCTGAAGAACACCCTCATTAAACGAACACCACTTTGATCAACACCCAAGACGATCTGAGCAATAGTGATCTAGATGAAGTCATACGCTGCAGCTAATCATTTCACTTTTCTTTTTTTCTTTCCCCTCTTTCATTCCCTTTTCTGTCTGTCTGTGATGAAGATATGATTATTAAGTAACAAGAGAAGCACTTCAGGCATTCATCTGATACTATACTCCAATAAATTAAGCCTTTCTTCCAGGTGTAGCCCCATACATTTCACTGAAATAACCAACAGAGTGAGATGAAGAACATCCAAAATCCAAAGAAGTGAGTGTAGCTGAACGACATTCCTGCTGCCTGCTGCCTTTACGCCTACCACAGGTTAAAAATGCCCATTGAGGAAGGAAAATGGATGTTAAGTTTTAATGACCCATATACATGAGTGGGAAACCGACCAAGGAAAATTCTTCATGCTCTGGCAAAGGGACATACAGAAATACTTCTTGGATTGATAGCGACTGGCGCACAGAAGGAGTCCCAAAAGATGCGATGCTTCACCAGTGTAGGTGCTGATTTATCCTTCAACAACAGCTTAGCAATTTTTGCAACTTCTCTGCTTAAATAAATCAGTCAAGGAAGGAGCTTGCTCCAGTATAACAGATGGAGTTGTCAGTAGTTTTTATCTCTGAAACTGCTACTAATATCTTTTGGGAAAAGATTCACACAAAAAGCAGCAGAGCATTAACTTCAGTTAGAGACTGATTAAGAGGATGTTAAGGACCTTCTCAGGTGCTGCAGTGCGGGGATTGCAATGCTGGGTTATAGGGTTATAATCCGATAGGCAACATGATGAGCAGTGCTGTCATATTTTCATTCATCGGGGCCAATACCTCTCAGACCTTCATGCCCAAATTTCATCCCAGGGTTTGTTGGTGAGCCTTATGTGGCTTAAGTAAAGTGGTTTAATGTGGTGGTGCTGGTGCAGCAACTTCACCAGTGACTCTTTGAAAGGACTACGAAGGGAGCAAGTCTCATTCTCCCACTGAGGAACTGGAGGAATACAAGGGATACCAAATCACCCCACGGTTTTGAGGTGAGATACATATCCCCTTCTTCCAAAATCCTGCTCAGAGCCCCCACGATTATACAACAGCTTCTCAAAGTCTCAGTGGGTGAGGAAGCTAGCAAACTAATACTATGGCTGCCGTGCTATTGAGCCCATCTCTTAAAGTCATGTACCATTAGAGATTATAAATTGAGTCTAATGTACCATTAGAGATTATAAGTTTATAATCATTTAACTTTTTATCCCATTTTATTCTTTTCACTTTTTCTTTTTAAAAGGCAAAAACTTCCTCAGTATTTTACTGCCACACAAGGAGATGAAGTGTTAGCTGAGAAGAGGATCCAAGTGGCCCGGATTAACGTACCATTAGAAAACTAAACAAACTTAATTAATGTAAGATACAATTTAGCAGTTCAGCGTGATGTCCTCCCTAGCCAATGTTGTATTTATTACAAAACTAATCCCCAGTGATAAAATGCTTAGTAAATATTATTTGCAACAGTTGCAGAGGAACAAGGAGTCCTAGTGCCAGGACTGGGGCTGGCCAAGTTCATACATGTCATTGAGCAGTTGCAGAGCTGTTCCCTGACAGCTGCTCCAACTGCTTTGCTTCTATGCATGACTCCATGTAGTTCTGCTTCAAAATAAAGCCTACTTATCAAATTTTGCTTAAGTGAGTGAAAACTGAGAAAGTTCTGGAGATTTTCCTATCTATTAGTGCAGGATTTTTGTGTTGATGTTTTTTTTTTTTTTTTTTTTTTTCTTACTATTAAACTTAGGTAGATTCCTTATTAAGTGGTAATATACTTACCAAGAGTTGGTTCTTGCCTATTTATGTGAGTAAAGCCATTATATAACCAAAACAATATATGTTTGGTGGTACTGCAAGCAATGTGAGGAAATAAAACAACAAAAACAACCACACAGCAAAAAAGTGAACTGTGAAAATGTGAATACATATACTTTTTAACCTGAAGAATACCTCTGTTAAATGAATACCATTTTGATCAATACCCAAGATGATGCGAGCAACAGCATGACCCCTCCCCACCCCCCCCCCCCAAAAAAAAAATAATAAAAAAAAAAATATATATATATCTGTAAAGAGAAAAGAACAACAACAAAACACAATGACTTACAGGTATCTGATAATATATAGTAAAGTTCTGGTTAATAAAGGAGAGTAGTTAAAACAGGAAACCTTCTGTATTGTAGATCCTAATGTAATGTAGAGCCTTTACATCTAAAATCACTACAGAGGGCTTTGTGTTACAGAGGAAAAAGCTGGAAAATCATCATGACCTGAGCCACAGTGGTTAATGTCATTGGTTTAAGCAAATTTGGGCAAATACTGAGAAGATAACTAAATAAAGAGAAAATTAGTGAGGATATAGTGGAAACTGGGGAGATTGGGAAATTGTGTTTTTTCGGTTCAGGTGAGCTATGCTGAGTACTTAGTATTTCTGGATGTATTCCTCTCTGATGGGCTGTTACCCTGCTGTTTCACTAACCTCTGTGCTTTAGTATGTACTACTGCCACTTTCACTTCAGCCTTCTACGATTTGTAGATAACACTTGAATTATGGGAGGGGATGTTTTCCTGCATGTTTCTGCAGAAGAAAGGAAGGCAATAGTTAAATCCAGTTTGAGCAAAGCAGAAAAGCACGCGCACAGCTCATTATCTGGGCTTTATTGCCATCTGGTGGCTGACTGCAGGTATTTCAGAAGGAGCAGTTCAGATATTTCACATACTGTGCTGGTATTCAGACAATCTCAAAAGGAAAGCATAAAATCAGACACTGCATAAGCGACGTTGAGTGTATGATGAGACAAAGAGCACAACCCAGCTGACCATGATGCTGTGCAGTGTTGGGCGTTTAGCCTTTGTGTGGTTTTTATCTGGGGACCTGGAGGCATAAGTGAATTAATTCTCTAGGATTGCAACATAGAGGCCACAAAAAACAGTTTCAGAGATCATACAATGAAAGGAGATAGCTGAGATCCTCGAGAAGGTCTTTTGCATATCTAACGCGTGGAGCTACTTTTAATTAGTTCCTTTTCTATGAAGATAGTATAGGACAGGGTTGCACAAGCCCAGCTTGCATTTCTGCTTCCCTGTGTTTGGTTGCTATCCTCCACGCTACACTCGAGTGCTAATAATAGACACTATTCATTAAGCTCATTGATATGTTTGTGTGTGCTACCTTGCTGCTTAGGTTCATATTTTGCTGTTCTGTTACCAGAAATTTAAGTTTCAGTGCAAGTAAAGGGTTCCCCTTGAGATTTCCATTTCATCCTACATAGGCAGAAAGGATGCCACTCTTGTATAATGATTGATTGATTTATTTATTTATTTATTTATTTATTTATTTATTTATTTATTTATTTATTTATTTATTTTGTGCCCTGTTAAAAGGCAAAGTCCACCTTTGTTATTCCACATCTTCGTAAAACAAGGTCCTTCAGGAAAATGTTCACCCTCATCAGGTTTTATGGAAGTATATTTTCAACAAGAAAAGGAAAATAAGGTCATTTCAACGCAAACCCAGAGAAAGTTGAGTGAGTTCCTGTGTTTGAACCCATGGACAGAGTCTTTTGGATGAAGATTTAACCCAACCTCCAGCCTAACATCACCTTACCTCCTGGCAGTGGTAAGACAAACAAGGCAAAAACCCTTTTGAAGATGATCACAAATATAACCGTAGATTGAGTACTATTTGCATGGCTTTGATTTTCTTAAGGCAGCCCCTAGACACTTACACATCTTTTAGTGGATTATTTGCAATAAATCTTGATGATGTGGGTGACTTTCATTGGAAGGCAGAGCACTGGTGGTGCTTCCTCAATGTGGGAGGGGGATTTGTGGGCCTCTTGTACCTGAAATAAGGAGAAGCCATGGAGGAGAGCCCTGATCACCCCACAGCTTCCTTGGTGGTGACACTGCGGCTGTTGTCTGCCAGGTTTTCCTTCATGTGATCTCTGGGAAGACTTTCACCTTTACTTCTGCTGTAGTCTGCACTCTTTGGGACTTCAAGCCTCAGTTGCTGTGATCTTATTTTGTTTTCCAGATGGTCATCCATGTTTCTCCAGTCTATACTGGGAAAAAAATAATCTATGTCTGCCACTGTTATTATGTCAAATCCCTTAAAAACACACATGTTGGTGTGCTCTAATTATCCATCACCAGAACAACAAAACATTTTGAACAGGCTTCTCCCTGCTAATTAAAACAAAACATAACATAACAAAACAAAACACACAGTGCTCCTAAAACACATTACTACCAGAAAATATGCTATCTCCTCCCTGACCATGAATTTCCTCTTATGTCATTTCGTTTTAACTATAAGTAAAGAGAGCATCTGTGTGTCTCTGAATGCTGTGATCATCATTGCTTTGAAGCCTGGACTTCTGCCCCGGGAGCAATCTGAGTAGGGCTCTCCGAACCTTGCTCACCCTTATACAAAGCCTGAAATACTCCCTTTCCATTGAAAATACGTAAATGTGCAAAGTGGTCTTTTGCCCTTGCACTTACCTGGAGTGTGTCTTGGCCAAAACTAGAAGTGGTGCTGTGTCCATAGGCCATACACTGCAATGTCAGGTCTGAGAATTAGGATTTATGATTCTGTTTCCAGGTCCTGCTGCTAACAGCAACAAGACATTAGGCAAGGAAATTAAAGGAAACATTGTGAAATAAAAAGCTTTGATAGTAGATAGGACAAAGTGAATTGTATTCAGGGTTACACATGAGGCTGATGGCTGAAGTGACACATTTGGTAATAGATAATTAGATCCTCACCAGGTATTGCAGTATATGCAATACACAAAGCACTAAGATGTGAATTTACATATTGGCCCTTAACAAGAGGGTCAGCACACACCACATGGCTCGTTAACTGTAGATCTTTCCCTCACGCCTTCTTCCTGCTCATCTTCTTCTTCTACAAGCTGGGAGAGGAGTGGTTGGAAAGCTGCCTGGAGGAGAAGGACCTGGGAGTATTGGTTGATAGTCAGCTGAATATGAGCCAGCAGTGTGCTCAGGTGGCCAAGAAGGCCAACAGCATCCTGGCTTGTATCAGAAACAGTGTGACCAGCAGGGCTAGGGAGGTGATCGTCCCCCTGTACTCGGCTCTGGTGAGGCCGCACCTCGAGTACTGTGTTCAGTTTTGGGCCCCTCGCTACAAGAAGGACATCGAGGTGCTTGAGCGGGTCCAGAGAAGGGCGACGAAGCTGGTGAGGGGCCTGGAGAGCAAGTCCTATGAGGAGTGGCTGAGGGAGCTGGGCTTGTTCAGCCTGGAGAAGAGGAGGCTCAGGGGCGGCCTTATTGCTCTTTACAGATACCTTAAAGGAGGCTGTAGTGAGGTGGGGGTTGGCCTGTTCTCCCACGTGCCTGGTGACAGGACAAGGGGGAATGGGCTAAAGTTGCGCCAGGGGAGTTTTAGGTTAGATGTTAGGAAGAACTTCTTTACTGAAAGGGTTGTTAGGCACTGGAACGGGCTGCCCAGGGAAGTGGTGGAGTCACCATCCCTGGAAGCCTTTAAAAGACGTTTAGATGTCATTTAGATGGTTTAGTGGGGACTGTTAGTGTTAGGTCAGAGGTTGGACTCGATGATCTTGAGGTCTCTTCCAACCTAGAAATTCTGTGATTCTGTAATAATGCTCAGCATCAGGCTGGTGAGGGCAGGCGAGCTTCTAATAAATTTCGGTCAGGGAAAGCAAGGGAAAGCAATACTGATATTTCAGTCATATTGTCAATGCAGTCATGTTGTTGTGTCCATTTGTATTCCCGGTGACTGTCAGGGTGTTGCCCCAGCAAGGACTGCAGAAGCTTTGAGCTTTAACGAGACTGCAAAGCAGCGGCATGCAAAGGTGCAGTGTCCCGATCTGACCCTGGCACCTGGGGGTGACTTCCTGATACCACCATTTCTCTGGGGTTTAGAAAATCCAGGTGTGGACTGAGAGCTTAGTCAGGAGCTGTGTGAGAACCAGCTGCCTGAGGAAACAGCGCGAGCCTCACAGGAACAGCTTGCAGCCTGAAGCTTGTCCCCTTAATCTTGTCCTCTGGAGTCACAGAATGGTTTGGGTTGGAAGGGACCTTAAAGCCCATCCAGTTCCAACCCTGCTGCCGTGGTCAGGGACACCACCCAGTAGATCAGGTTGCCCAGGGCTTCATCCAACCTGGTCTTGAACAAAGGAAATGATCTTCTAATCTAGGTAGAAGTAACTTTCTATGTAGTCATGATATGCCATGAAATTAATTTTCCCCCCCACTTCTCTCCCAAAGCACTGAGTTTTGACAAACCCGGGGTACCAAAGTACTCAGGATATCTGACAAATACTTTGTCAGTGCTTGTTGTGGAAGTGGCACATCTGTTTGCATGCAGACTGCTTCATCACGATCAGTTTTTCATATGCATGTAGATTTGGAGATGCACTGTGGTGGAAAAAAATAAAGGCATCTTTGTTCCTTACTGCTGATCCCAGCCGGGCTTATCAGAGCTGCACTGTAGCATCCCTTTGCTGGCTGGGCGATTTGCTTAGCTTTTTTAATTCTGCTTAGGAGTAAGAGACCTGAAACCCTTTTACTGCAGGTGTGCCCTCCAGTTCCTCAACCTCTAGGCTCTGAGTGTTGCAGCTCCCTGTAGGTGTGGTGTGGGTGGCCCGCGAGCAGAACACCAGGCACCCCGTGGGTGACAACTCCACCTGCACTTCTCAGAGCAGGTAGCACAGAGTTCTTGTGGAAAGGTATTGATCTCCCAGAGGTGTGGAGGGAGCCTAACCCCATCATCCTCTAGTGTGAACCGAGATTCTGCTTACTATAAACATAAGTTTATAAGCACATCCTCTGCAAAAAGATTGTGAAAATGGGACCTTTGTAAAGTTGATTCATGTTCCTAAACATCCCCAGGAATCTGAAGTTGTGTGCATCCCTCACCAGTAATGGAAATCTTGGCTCCTACACAGTAATGCTGTATCTAGGACCTTGTTCCTTGCTCCAGAAGTGATGGTGAGGTGGGACATCTTTTGCAGAGTTTGCCTACAGAAATATATACGACTACAAAAGGCAGTCTTGGCCTTTGAATGCTAATCTGTTTTATTCTGTTTGCTAAATTAGACACATAGTGCCTTCATTACGCTGATATTCACTTGGTTCTTTATGTGGATTTGATACAGATACTATTTAGAGAGCTAAGTTAAGTTTCTAGGTTCTGTTCACAAAAACAGATTTCCTTTTGGCAAACATAATTGCCTTTGGGGACATTTTGGAGCACCTGAGTTAGATTTCTAAATAAGACAATGCAGTGAAAAAATGCATAAATAGAAGACTGGAGTCTAAAAAGTATGCTATGAAGATACACATTTTTTTTTTTAAATTATTATTATTTTATTATTATTATTTTTTCCCTGCCTGCTCTTTAAATATATGAAATGTGCAAGAAATTAGCTTCCAAACTTTGAATATTTCCAGGCTGGTCAGCAATACACTTGCCACAGTAGGAAAAGCAAAATTGGTGATTAAAATGCCAAGCTTTCTTTTCAGTGCTTGGTGTTCCTTTTCTTTGTGCAATCTAAATGAGGACTTTTGGTGGTGGGACATATGACTGTAATGAAACCTGTTTGCAAAGCATAGTGTCCTGTGAATCGAAGTCACAAGAGAGTTGCAAAAACAAATACTTGTGGCAGGACCTATAATTTCAGTGAAATGTGTTTGCAAAGTACATCATGTCATTTGAATTGAAATCACAATAAAAGGGCAAAAAAAAACATCTTTTTTTTTTTTGAGCAAATAGTTTTAGGGGACCAAAGTCCCATAATACACATCGACTTTAGGGTCTTTAGCCCAGTGTTGACAAGGTTCTGTCTAAATAGCTTGTGCCTGTATTCTGTACAGTTAACAGTTAGAAACTACTAAGCTGAAAATATTTTTCTTGCCCCACCCTGGGACTTAATTTTCTGCATGGTCTTTCTGCCACTGCTTCAGGAACTGATTCCTGTGCAAATGACACCTATTTGGCCGTTCTTCTGCCTGTCTGTCTTTCCTTCTGCTGTATCTTCAGCTGAACACTTCAGTGTATGTTACCACAGCTTGTTCCTATCATGAGGGTCTGGGATAACCATCCAGTTTTTGTAAGATGGCCTTGTAGGTATCGCAACAGGAAAGAAACTATACAAAAACAAAAACAAAACAGGTTGTGCCCTGGTCAATCAAGGTTGTCCCTCACTGGATTTATAAGCATGATTTTTGATGCTGTAATATAAATGGACACAAATAAGATTTAATTTTTGAAAGCTTAATGCATTGAAGTAGGTCTTCGCTTCCATTGTGTTCTCAATATGATTACAGAAGTGGATATCTTGCTTATTTACAACTAGTGCCATGACATACTCTTTGAAATCAATAGCACCATCTGCTGATATGAAAATGCCTTTCCCCACAAAAAACTAATACTACAGTAAGAGTGGACTTTGTACTAGTGTGAAGCAAGTAGCGAGGTGTTTGCGTTAGGTACCTGCAGTTGCAGGCACACGTGTAATGTTTGCAAGGCCTATACGCCCTACATTCTGTGCTGGTATTCAGAGGCATTGGGTGGCCAGCACCACAAAGGTATGGGTGAAGCCTGGACATGTGGCCTGGGGACAATGCACAATGTGGTGCTGCTGTCGATGTAGCAGCATGTATGTATGATGTATTGATTACAACAGCAAGCTCAGAGCATGAATCATTTTGTTAGGGCTGAGGTGTCTCATATTCCTCACCACACACACTGTCCTTGTTTGCTGTGTTAAGCACTTCTGTCATGCCAGTGGGGTTATTGAGTGCTTCGCTACCTTTTCTATTTCATGATGCCCATGCATTTATTTGATTATGGCTCCAGACACCATGGCTGCTCTAGGTGCTTTGGTTTACACGTGCTCTCCAGCTGTGCTGCTCCGAAGGCAAGGCCTGAAGGCCTGCTCCTGCAAGGAGGGAGCAGGGGAATTGCTTTCAGAACAAGCTCCCCTGTCAATTTTGATTTGCAACAAGTATTTATGGCTTGCTTGTGTCGCAGAGATATCTGTTCTTTTGAAGTTCAAGTACTGGTATTGGAGTCTCTCCATAACTTATTAACTAGATATTGACTTAATTATCAAGATACATTGAGTGTAGACATTTTTTTAATTGCGGCTTGGGTTCAATGAAACACAGTGTTTATAACAGAAGTTCCCACAAGTGAGCCAGATGAAAGACACAGATAAAGCGTGTATTTCAAGAAGGTCCTTGGCGAGGGTTTGAACTCATATCTTCTACAGAATAAAAGCTTTTTATTTATTTTACATTTTAAGCAACAACAACAAAACAAGCCTTTATAAAGGCAGCTAAAAGGCATGGTTTGTTGAACCATGCTAAGTAAAAAACAATGGCAGAAGAAGAAGCAAATATAAAAGGAATTACAGCATCAGGTTGCTGTTCGGCCTAATTAAAATTTTGAGTGTCACCTGTGTAGGCAGGCCACTCTTACATTTCAGAAAATTTAAGAATGAAGCTCTTGAATCGCTGAAACAGAACTGGAAGTGGTGTAGGGAAGTTTTCAGCTGAAAGCTGTAGGTGGAAAGCACTAAAATGTTCATCTCCAGCAGCAAAGCCTTGCTCAATGGGCTCCTGCAAAGGACTGTAGCTGGCTGCAGATATTATGTGTTCAGAAGGCAAGGAGGAATGAGGCAAGAAAAGCCTCACCAAGGGGCCAAACCTTCAGTGTCGTATGTAGCACTAACATTACATATGCAGGCTGGGTGCGATAGGACTTTTTGTGTGTGTATGCCATGGATTATGGCAGGAAAACAGATCCTGCTTTATTGCTAACCACAGTTTTATTTTTTTTTTTTTTCAGGCAATGTTTCTTTCATATTAATTAAACCAAAAGCTCATCAAGGGAAGGGACTATGATTCATCTGGTGTGTATACAGCTTGAGGCTGCGTGCCTCAGTCTAGACTTGGGTATGGAGGAAGGATATATGTCTTGGTGTGTATGTTATTTTTATTTAACAGCTAGCAAAGTTCAATAATTCATTTACCTGTCAGCCTGATTTTTCCTTCAATGAACACCAACGTGCCTTTTCTTCCCTATTTTTGTTCTTTTGGATGTAGTGTTTTCTGTCTAGATTGTCTCCTGGGGCACATTTCTGTCTCTGCTTATCTTTTCATTTACAGTATTGTCCTCTGTTTTTCCCATTCACTTTTCTCCTCTGTTTATTTCTGATGTGGAACTTCCGCGGCTTTTCTCCACCGTTGTCACCTCTGTTCTCATTGTTTTTCTCTTTTTGTTTACCCTTATACTTTGTCTTTATCTTTTTCCATTCCTCCTCTCTCAACGCTATCGTCTGTCTGTCTGTCTGCCCGCTGTACATCTGCTGTCACTCATTATCTTCCCATATGTTGTTTCTGGACTAAATCCAAGAAAGTTGCTCTGGTGCCACAGCAGTGAGAGCTGCAAGGCTTGACTTCTGTGTGCCTGCTACAGGACAGCGAGCTGGTCATTCGTTAAGCCCAGGCGGGGACATTGGCTGCATGGGAAAGGCCCAGGATGTCCCATGCTCTGAGCTGCCACCCAAGCTGGCAGGGACGGACTGAAACAGAAGGGGCTGGGATTGGTGATATCTTTTGTAAGCAAGGCAGAGCACACTGCTTTTAATTGGCATGAGTAGTCCCTCCGCATATTCCATGGCCTTTTTACAGCACATGCCTCTTTACTTGGCCACAGTCCCCTCTGAAGATACACAGACTTGCAGCTCTTCCCTTCAGATGAGAGTGTCTCTTGCTCCCTTTTGTCACCTGTATATAAAATAATTCAGGATTCATTGGGCCAGAAGAGCTAGTACAAATCAGTAATATAGAGGAGGGTTCTGATTGCTCCTTCAGACACTGCTTAGTGTGGATAGTTCTTTGTACATGGATAAAAGGATGGTTGGTTTAGATTAGGGAAGAGAGTTGTTTCTGACACGTGGAGGCAGAAGAGACCATGTGGCATGCTGCATTGAAATACTTCTTCTTTTTTCCCTTTCCCCCTGCCACCACTCCTTGCATGAGAATTGCAGCAGTTTCAAAATTTAATGCTTAATTTAAACATTATGTTTGTGCACAGGCTGTGATTCTGATACCATCACTCTTGTACTGAAATCTGTATCCAAATGCAATGAACTGAACTTGCATAGAAGAGCTCTATTCTTTTCATTTTTTTCCTTTTTTTTTTTTTTTTTTCCTTTCTCCAAGGCAAGAAACAACTGCAGTCAGCTGTTCACAGTTCCTTTATCCATTTGATTACAGTCAGGTATGTCATTCTTCACCAACAACAAAGTGTGCAACGGGCATTGGTATTCAGGAACCATCTGTGCCACCAGTGAAGGTTCAGCAGAGGGCACCCAAATTACTATGAGCTGGAGTCTTGGTTTCTTTTATGTAGAACAGGGTAGGTCATACTGATACCAGACACACATGTACCATTCCCCACAGGACCAGACAGAGAGCCAAAGATTTAAATTATTTACAAAATCAGCAATTCTTTATTCTTGCCTTAAAGATTTGAGGGGATGTGGGAGTGCACTAGCCAACTGTGCGACAGTTAATTCTTCTTCTATGCCTCCAGTGTCTATGAGGTAGGTCCTGTTCAGACCCTCCAAACCAACTCCCAGCCTGTATGCTGAAGGTCAGGGATTACAAACATGCTGATGTAGTCATATATGAAGTGGCCTGTTACAAGTCAGCTAATGTCAATTAAGCTTTAGAAAAAAATGGTACTTAGTAAGACAGAGTGTGTCATCAGTCTGTTTTATAAGAGTTGAAAGTAACATTTAGATGTATGGTCTTAACACCTAGCTATCATGTAAGCAGAATTTCAGTTATACCAGTATATTCTCCTAAGAATTACTCCTATTAAAAACAGTTTTAATTTTACAATAGAGCTCTATAAATGATTTTAAAATACTTATGCTTGTAAAACGAGCATTTACCTGTCCGTTGGCTGCAGAATTACACTGCAGTGTTTTTAACTGAACTTTAAAAACCTAACAGTGAGCGTCCACTTTCTACCACCAAACACTTTAATGTGTTAGTTTGTAGGCTTCTTGATTTTGTTTGCTTTTTATTTTAAGTTAATATGCAGCCTTTGTGACAGAAGTCACAAATACATTTAGCATGTTACGAAATGCACTTTCAGTGTAATATTATTCCATGGTCAAAATTCCTAATGTAATGTAAGTTATATGCAAAATTAGTCATCAGCAATTGTGCTGCAGTGTGGTATCCCCTGGAGAGTCTGGATCAATCAGTTTTAATTATCAGTTGTCACTTAACCATCCAGCCTGCAGAAAAACTCAAGTCTCCACCCTCATCAACTTTTCCTTTAGCATTAGCTTTAGTGTCTAACAGTCCTTAACAGTTCTCATGAATTGGTATTTTAGTTGTAATCTCTTTAACTGCTAGTCTATGATACTAGAAATGAATGTAGATAAAAGCCACAGAGGAAACAAAGACTCCTAAGAAGCCCAAATTCCATAATTATGTAGCAGATAATTTAATTGACTGTAAAGAAGAAAATTGTATGAAACCAAGTGGTGATGAAGAAAAAGATCAGGACTAAAAGGTGAATTATTTTTTTGTAAACTCCTTCGCAGGTGATCTGTGTTTTACACAGTATACATTTCAGTAAAGAAAAGTATGCCAGTTAATAGACATAGCTAATGCAGCTTGAACATTTTTTAAATGGTAGAACTGAAGTCAACAAACTTTGTTTGAGTTCTTTTATCCACCTCTCACAAGCAAAAACTGCTAAAGCATTTATAGTGTATGTGAAGCTGCTAAGTGAACCTGTAAGGCTTGTGGATCCTTATTTTAAACAAGGCTGTAATTGTGGTCAGAGGTCCAAGAAAAAGGAAAGAAAGAATATTAAGAAAAAGTACAGCAAAAGATATTAAATGAAATTTGTAGGAGGAGAGGAAAGGGTAGAAGAAAGTGTGAACAAATTGTGTGATTTCTGTTTCATAAGAACAAAAATAGACCATCTCTGGAAGGAAAATAAGTCCATGCTGTCCTGCAAATGTCAGGCCCGTAAGAATATGCTAGAAATATGCTAGCACAGGCTGAGACTTCAGAGAAGTCTAGAAGATGTAGATGAAATGTGTTTTTTGAAGAGCAACATGAACAGCTGTGTCCAGAGCAAAAAGTCTTGCGTTCATGCAGGGCTGCTAGATTCACGGAAAACAAGACCAAAAGTGTGCAGACAGATTATTTTACATACCTGTTTATACTTAAAAGAAACACATATCCAGTGAAGAAAGAAGTAACTGCAATACAGCTGAAGGAAAATTGTTTGTGGGAATTATCCAAAGATCAGTATAGGAGTAATAACCTGAATATGAACATCATCCTTATTACTTACAGGATGGGTATTGATACAGAACTCGGTGTGGAAACTTAAGATTTGATTGCTCAACAAGGTTGTTAAAGAAAAGATTTGTTGAATGCAAATGCTTGAAGTTAAGATCACAGAATAGGAAAATCATTTACATTGTAAATGCATAAAAGTTATATGTAAAAAAAAAAACCTTGAAAAGATAATTTTTCAGTCTTTCATAAAATGGTGTACTTGAATACGAGGAAGCAGAATACTAGATTTTACTGTGAGTTAGTAAGCTCTTACTTCAGAAAAAATACAAACAAAGAAAAGCACAAGCTAATTTTGCAGCAAGAAGAGAAATCTATTTTAATATTTCCGAGAGTTTTTATTTTCTTGATTGCATGACAAAAAGTTAAAACACTGACTAGAGACTGATTTATATGCTGTGTATGTAGATATTGTAACATTAAGCCTGAATCTCTTATAGCATTATATGTGCTGGGATCACTGTCTGAAACATCATTAATGAAATTAGAAAATATGTTATTAGAGAATTAAGGTGTTAAATATGTTTTTGTAGGTATTAAACTGCTATAACTACTCTTGCATATTAGCGGTAGTATCAACAGATAGTAAGCTACAATTTTGGGTTTATATATCCACCGTCTCATTGTGTTGTGGGAACTGGTGACACAGTTACTTATAAAAATCAGAGAATTTTGGATTCCTGTTTAATCTTGGTGAACAATTGGGCAGCACCATTTGCCTGTGACAGGAGGTGTAGCATAAATAGTTTTTACAAAAACAGCAGTATGGAAGTAAGCAGTAAGAAATGCAAGATAATTCTGTACCGCTTAAAGGGCTTTCTCATATTTTTCCCATCAGATAGAACCAGTCTAAAGATTATTATGATTTTTTTTATTTTTTTAGATCAATAGGATTTGAAACAATTGAGGATGTAGTTGAGGTCTATGAAAGTGGGTGCTTTGTGTTCATCTGTTTTGTAGTCAGAAGAAAGACTAAGCAGCAGAAAAATGTGCCTTCTAAAAATTATTATTATAATTATATAAAGGGAGTTCAATATTATAGAGGGAAACTGAAGACATGCCACTATTCCGAACATGTAGAACGTGGAGTGATTTTATGTGCATGATTTTTTACACCAGTCTGTAAAAACTATAACATAAAGATGAGAGACAATCAGACTCAAATGAAATACAAAGGATGAGTTTCTATTTTATTCAAACAATTATGTAACAGCTAGATTTCTTTCTTTTTAATGACAATGCCTTTTTAAATATGGAGAAAAAGATCTGGACTTGTTAAAATCCCTAAAATTTATCTTTTGAAAAAACTTTTGATTTTTTTTTTTTTTATTTAAGAAATAATCAAGCTTTTCAGATATTGATAACCTTTTAAAAATAGATATCCATGTGTATGTTAGCTTCCATTTATATACAGAAGAATGCATTTGATAATATCTAGAATATAAAATTGTAAAGAAGGTTGTGCGATAAGAGAAATTCTGGCATACCTATTAAATAAAAAGAGACTGAAAAGACTTCATATTTTCAGTTTAAGGCCAAAAAGAGGGAAATTTATGAAATTTTAACGTGTTTTTGGCATTTCATAATTAATCTGGTGGCAAAGAGGATTAACTTCTTGCCTCATAAGATGTTCCAGTGAAAGTTAAAAATGCTCAACTGAACCTCCTTTCCTATTCTACTTCTATTAAATTACTCAAAATTACATGCACACACACAAATATTCTAGACTCTAGAATCTCATCCTAAGGTTAGGAAACCTTGATAAGAGTATTTTGTCTTCGGCAGTTGTGGAACTGAAGGAGCACTCTGTTTCCCCAGAGGAAGCTTCTGTCGAGTTGAGATGGTCGAGGCTGCTCTCCTACTGGCAGAATTGCACATTATAGAAGGAGATTTTTCCTCTCATGACCTGAATTCTGTGTCCTTCATGCCAAAATATGAGGAAATACTAGTGATATCATGAGACAAGCACAGCTTCTGTTGAAACCACCTGGGAATCAACGTTTGTGAAACACAGAAAAGTATCTTGCATTTTAGCAAAAACTACTTATCAGTGGAAAAATGTACATAAGTAGAACTGACTGGAGTTAGGGCAAAGCTCCAGCTTGGTGAAATAAAGACAGCAGAAATAATAATAAGAAATTTGGTTTGGAAGGGACCTCTGGCAGCCATTCAGTCCAAGCCCCTTTCAGAGCAGGTCCACTTCAGCGTGACTTAGGTGGCTCAGGGTTTGTTTGTGCATACATCCATGGATGAGGGTGCTGCAACCAGCCCATGCAACCTGTTCCAGTCCCTCACGACTCAGACAGGGAAGTTTCTTTTATGTGCACTTTAAACTCCTCCTCCTGTAACTTGTGACTTGTCCTTTTGTCCTCCTGTCCTTTCTCTGTGCACCTCTGGGAAGGATCTAGCATGGAGCCTTCTCTGTAACTCTACTGTAGGCTGTGGAAGAGGGCAGTCGGTTCCCCCTCAAAACTCTGCTCCAGGGTAAGCCATTCCAATTCCTTTAGCATCTAGTCCTGGGTATTGTTGTCCAACCCCTAATTTTTGTGGCCATCCTCTTTCTTCAGTATGTGTGTCTCTGTCTTGGAGGCAATGAAGGTGACACAATATTTCATATGCAGCCTCATCATATTCCAGTAGAGAGAAATAATTGTGTCCCTCTATGTTTCTAATACAGCCCAGCACATGGTCTTCATTGCCACGAGGACAGACTGGTGGCTTGTCTTCAGCTTCTCCACCAGGATCCTCAGGTTCTTTTCTAACACTTTGCTTTGTGCCATAGCAGTTTGAGTTTTCCTTTCCTTTACAAATGTAGAATGGAGCACTCTGACCCTGTTAAAATGAAACTCTACAATTAAAATCACTGTAGTTTCCAGCACTGGCTATTTAAAATCAGTTCACAGGACATTTATTTTTAAGTTACTCGTCATAAAAGTGATGCCGTAAAGTGAAAGAGCACTCACACTTAGTGACAAGGGATAGACACATGGTTTTGTGAGACATTCAAACCTTCTTTACAAATATTGCAGGTCTTATAGATAGCTTTATTGGTGCTTTGTACTTCTGACAGTGTGGGTGAGGTAAGAGGTGCTTCTTTCATAGCACACAATCTGTGTTAGGTAAATTCTACCTTTTTAATGCATACAAAAAACATATGATAAAAAAAAAACACAACAACCTGATTATTTAAGAGAGATTTTTATTCAAAGAGAATAAAAGTGTAGAGAGTTGTGCAAGAGCCCTTACTGGATTTAAGAACTGATGTGGGGCCACATCCAAAAGGAGAGCTTAAAAAATGGGATTTGGTGGCCTCACAGGCTTTGATGTCTACCCCAGATGTGGAACGAAGTGGGTGCGTTCCCTGATCTTGGTCTGTGTGTTGAGACCAATACCCATGGGATGAATTTCTGGTGCTTGGCACCAGGAGGGTTTACAGATCTGCTTAGCACCTGCAGACGATATGACCTGGCCCCTCTGCAGATGACCCCGTGTAAGACTTGGTGACACTGCTGGAGGGACAGGTGGTGGCAGCTGACTAAAGATCCAAGAATCTTTCACTGGGTATTTCCAACAATACTCTTCATTTCTGTGACTGATTAAGGGCTTGTTTTCGTGCAGCATAGGGACAGAACACATTTGGACTTGGCAAGGGTAGAGGCTTCCATTTCAAACACTGTGTGGATTTATCCTTAAACTACATGTGTCTCCAAGCAGAAAACTGGCAAATATAGACTGTTCTATAATGGGTACTTTTATTCCAAAAAAATAATATTCTTCCTGAAAGCTGGATTGTCTCCCTTCCCCAGCGGAGAGGGATGTGCATGTGATTTCACTTTGGATTCATCTAATCTAACTACATATCATTTAAGCAGTGACAAATCAGGTGATTAAGAGCTAAGCAAACATGACCAGGTGAGACTCCCCTCCTCTTCCATCTGTATTTTGGCTTTTGCTGGAGTAAACTTGCTCAAAAATAGTTTATGCAGTTGTATTAGTTTGCCATACCTCGTCTTCCTGGCCATGTAGCAGTCTACATACATGTCACTCTCAGCACTTCACTCTTCCTGTATCTTCTGTATATATATTTTTTTCCATATGGTAGTTGAAAGTAATGAGAACATTGTCTGAGGGCGTCTCTCTTTCTGTTGCTGTTCCTGGATATTTCACATCTCGAGTCCTTGATGCATCATTTAAAATATACGCCAACTGCTTTTGGGTAAGCTCCTGGGTTTAAAAGTAAATTACAGTAAATCACAAATAATTGGTATTCAGCACTCAAATAGCAATTTCACACTATGGCTTATCCCTGTGACACTTCTCCCTAAGGGTCTTGAGTACCTCAGAATATTTATCCCATCAAGTTCATGCAAACTATTTAAAATTACTCCATTTGTAGCTATTATTAAGTGTTGTGACATGCTCTGATTTTTCTCTGCAATTTTTTTTTCTTTTAATATTTCCCATGGGAACTGAACAGTCAGAAGTCCCTTCGAGCTTAAGAAAGGGTGGATTTTAATGAACTGCCCAGAGAATGGCTGTTTGTGCTCAAATGGAGTTAATAGGTTTCAACAGCAACCCCACAATGGCTTGAAACAATGAGGTGTTTGAGTCTAAATGGATTTTACAGTATTGTACACGAATGTGATTTTAAAATTCATACAAAAACTTTCCCATATTATGTTCCTGCATATTTCATGCATATTTTAGTATTGCATCTTTTGCTTCATTATGCTATATGACAGTGCCACAGTACTTGCTGTAGCCATAGGTACTACTGGCACAGTAATAAAAAAGCCATGCAGGATAATGAAGACACACAGCTCCTGATTTCAATGCACAACCTTTGTAAATACTATAATGGTAAATGAGAGCAAGTGTTGGCAGGCTTTGCATTTCCCATTTTTATTTTAAGAGCTTTCTTCATCTATATATCTCAACACCCATTTGTTTTATGGGAAGATAAACGTAAGGAGTGCCTCCCTGTATCCACCAGCACACCTGTCTGCTGCCAACACCACACCATCCCCAACACTGAGCCTTATCTTCTCTTTAAAGGAGTTTTTAATATGAAAACACCATTCTTTTAGATTAAGTTGAAAAACAAAGTCTGAGTACTATTAAAATGCCAATATTTCCAGACAGTGCTATTTCATTTATTTATTTATTTTTATTTCCCTGGGGTGATGCCTTGCACAAAGGTACATGTACTGAACATCTTCTAAACAGCTAGCAAACAAACTGTTACTAATATAGCTTCATTGTCACTTGCTTCCATTTTCTGGTCAACTTATACTACTTCTGAGCTTGTTTTATCTGCAGCCTTATTTTATGTACTATTCTGCTTTTTTTTTTTTTTTCTTTTATCTCTTTTTTTTTTTTTCTTCTTTTTTTCTTTTCTCCTCTCTGACCTGTGTTAGACAATGATAAATAGCTCCTTCCTCCAGCCTGGCTTTCTAACTGTGCTGTGTTTCACACCTCTTCATTTTTCTATAAATTATAGAAGAATAGCTCTTTACAAAGTTAACAGCAGCACAGTTTGTCAGCTTTGCCTGCAGGATTATTTTGCATGGGCTCAACGTCACCATTAAAGTGGAGGATTTAAAAAAAGAAAAAAAAAAAAAAAAGCATCCTTTGTCCTGCTATTTCTCTTCCCCTTACTTTGTCCCCCTTCTAAGTTGTCATTACTCTTGGTAAACAAAGGGCGGTTCGGGCAGCGAATGCTATCTGTGAACCGTCCTGCCTTCTGACAGCTCCGAAGATGAAAGGTCCCCACTGGCACTTACTGTAGCTGCGCTTGATTGAATCCTGCGACTGTTTCCCTTTGCTGTGCGGTGGGACGGTGGCTGTGTAACTTGTGTCTCCAGTCTGCATCACCAGGGAGCTCTGGCGTCTTTCCAGCATCTTCAACATTTGTATAATGTTCCGCGGCAGGAGCTCGTCTTTTATCTGCAGCTCAGGCACTTTCTTCTTGCTACCCTACAAGATTATCTCCTACCACTGGCGACAGACCTCGAATCTCTTTTCCTCAGATTAAAGTCTGTAAAAGGATTTGTTTTGAAATGTTGCTGCCTGTTTCATTGCAATAACTCTCATGCTCCTTAGAAGCAGGAGAAATTGGTTGAGAACTGGATTGCAAAATGTCTCTTGGCAAAGATGGTGGCAATGCCTGCTGGATGGCAACGCGTATTTTCTTATTTAAATCATATTTTGATTTGTGAAACCCTGGCTAGTGCTGTAGACAAAACATCTAAACATCTTTATAAAAAATAAAAAATAAATAAATAGAAACTGCATCTAGTGACCTGGCAATATCTTCAATTATTATTATTATTATTATTATTATTATTATTATTATTATTATTATTATTATTATTATTATTATTATTATTTTTCTTCACAATCACATGTGCCACTAAACAGAGCTGGACAACTATACCCCGATCTTCCCCTTCAGATGTGATACTCTTCCAGATATCACCATGCTGTGTCTTTTAGCCTGGTCAGCTTGCATATAGTGTAGCCAACGTGTGTTTTGTTCCACAGAAAATCAGCAATTAAAAATAACAAGATAAAGAACTAGATTAATTTGCTAAATCTGGCAACTCTTGTTTAGAACAGATGTGATGGTTCCCATACTGTGAGACCTAGGAGAGGAAGTTTCCTTCTCCAGGTGGACACTAAATAGGGGTAGAATTTGGCTGTCCAATTTGTGTGTGTTTATAGATTTTATTTTTAAAGTTTAGATATATTTTTTAGATATCTACATTTGTGTTCTCAATTACCTTAAGTCTTCAAGCACTGAAAAGGAAATCTATTTTATATTTTAAGGAGATTTTTACTTTTAGATCACTAGTTCAACTTTGATTTATGACTTTAATATTGAGAATAGTATAGAAGAACAAAGCTGTGGCTGTGTGCAGAAAACTAGAAAAAGTCCAAAGAACTGTCAGCCTCATGTAAGGGAGGAGCCAGAACATAAAAATTGAAATCTGTTGTTAAAATGTATTATACATTTTTGGTTTTGCTTCTGTTTTTGTTTTCCCCTGAAGAGAGCTATTCTTTAAGCATTGAAAAAAGGTATTGATTACTTTCAGTAAGGGAATTTTGAGCTGATGCTATGTAGGTGAGTATGTACAAAGAAAACTGCTTTCTTTATATTTGTCTGTTCTTTTTTTTTTTTTTTTTTTTAATTTCTTTTTTTTTCCATTTTTTTTTTATTCCATTTTGATTCCAATGGGGTTATGTTTAGGGACGTAACTGAATCAGAACTCCACTTTATTTGTTAATGTTTTCAAATAAAAATATTTCCACATATAACCTGCTATAAAATAGCATTTTGACCCTCATGTTTATATCTCGTGTATGTTTGAAATACCAGTGGCACCATGACAAGCTGCTTCATATTCAACCATGCCTTCTCTTCAGTGAAGTGGCAAAAAGCCTGAAGAACAGACTTAATTTTCACATGCACATGTGGAAATGAAATGGTCTTATTTTTACTACGTCACAAAATGCAACTTCCCCGAGCTTTGCACAACTACTGTCTCAGTCTGGTGGAAACCTTTGTACAAGAACACGTGAAAAACTCGCAGGTCGAGCACCATGAAGCTCCTGGGCTGCAGCTGCATTGTGCACTGAGAGCTTTATTCCTGCAGTCAGCTGGTAGCCAGGAGAGGGTGCAACACAAAGCTCGCTGATCAGAGCTGCGCAGGTTTGTTTTGCAATAATATCATTTATTATTTTTTTTTTTTTTCCCCAAATCCCCTAGAGGCCTAAAAGAGTTTGTTATCTGTTCTTGACTCGTACTTCATAAAAGGCTTTCATGAGATCTGACCTACAAGGAAGCTTTTAGTTCCTTCTTGAGTCTGATTGCATTATAGTTTGAGATCAATGATGAGATCTTGCTTTGAACTCTTGCAGTAAATAGACCTGAGAAAAATCTCGCTATAATTAGTTTTTCCCTTACCCATAACATTGACTGCAGGATTAGGGATCAATCTAGCAATTTATTGAGTACTTATGCAAGTTGCTGAGCACTCTGAGCTCCCACAGATGTCAGCTGGATTTGAATAATGATGGCTGAATTAAGTGCCACAAGAATATTAAAAGTAGGGTTTATAAATCAGTCTTTTCCCTTATTACTGATAGTGGTTATTGCCACTTATCACACTGAGCTTTCCTTTCTTTAACCTGAAATTGGCACTGAATGCACAGATAGATTTAGATCTGGCATTATGTTAATAAAGAACACCTATTTTATGAAAAGCCTCGTACACCATCCATGGAACTCTTTTTAGATAGAAGAATGAAGGAATTAGTTAATGTATTCTTTAATTTTGGAATAAAAACCCTCTCAGAATTGATGGAGAAGACACATGGGTAGCTTGTGTCTACTGGGCCTGACAAGGCAAGTTTATTTTTTGTGTTTTTATTTAGTGTTGGTCAGAAAGAAAGTAAGTATTACTGCTGAAAATTTGTAAGTATACTTGAAAACAGATTATACACATTTTATTTCATTCTAAGGAGAGAGAAAAAAACATAAATCCTGCAGTATCACAGTATGTTATTTTTTGAAAAAATAGTTTTCATTTAAAATTTTCAATCTGTCAAGTTAAGGCGTGTTGTAAGAAAATACAAGTTTTGAACCAAAAATCCAAAGCAACTATATGTAAACAGCTGATGTGGTGCTTGACATGTTTACCTTTAGGTGGTGATTGCAGCTAGGACATTTTGGGGGATTGATTGATTGTTCAGCCCAGAAAAGAGGGACAGGAAAGAAGCAAGAGGGAGAAATATTTGACAGTCCACTCACTGTAGTTCATTTTATTAAAGTTTAAAATGCGATACTTGTAGAGTACTCTATTAGCTGCAGTGATCTCTGGCAGAGGTGAATTAGCAGAAGCCAGAGGGGATAAACAACAATGGAGAAAAGAAATCATTTCAGACTTTGATTTGCTTGCAGGATTTCAGCAGGGCACTCCCAGGAGCCCAGGAGTTCTCCCTTCCTACCCGCTGGTGGCTGACAGTGCTGTCATATGTCTTGTTCGTGAATTATCAGGTGAAGTACATTGGTCTGTGACTCTTTAGTAGGTGTAAATCGGTGGGCTGTCACTGAGCTACATAGCTCAGGATCTGGCCTCTGCCTGCTTGCATGCTTTATAGCTAGGCTTCGGTGAATAATGCAAAAACAAAACCAAAAATCCATAAACAAGCCCCAAAACAAATACTTACGTGCATTTAAAGCACATTCTTACCCACGTTTGTATTTTCCTTCAGCACATGCTATGAGATTTCCTGACAAAAGAATGAGAAAAGCAGCCATCAGTCACATGTGTGAATAGTTAAAGAAACTGCATCTTGAACTTTCCCTGGCACGTATGTGTGCAGAAAGTGATTCCTTATGCAGCGAAGAGCAGGGGACACCCCACTGTTAGTTAGAGCTCAACAGCAAAGTTTGGTCAGTCTTAATGTCTGATGAATTCACAGGACAAGTAATTAAAAAAGTAAATATGAATAATGAGGACATTTTGTTGAATGTTACATTTTTTTCCCCCGATTATAAAGACTTTTATAAATTGATTAAATTCCTTCCTGTAATTTTTACGAGAATTAGTATTTCTCACTGGAACTAATGCATAAATGATAAAGCATGCAAAGATATTGATTGATTTCAGTGGGCATGGGGTTTTTACTATCATCAGCTTCCAAGGGACAAAATGAGTATTACATGAAATGCAATGAAAAATGAAAATGTTCAAGTATGTGGAAAACCACTACTATTTTATAAATGTTTGTCTTACTAACACATGGGTTGGAATAAACTATTTGATGCAGTAATTTTTCAAATGAAACAACAAAAAAAGTGATCTTCCAAAATCTCAATAGCAGAAGAAGACAACACTCACGTGTATTTATGAATAATCTGATTTATGCAGCAGATATAAAATTTAAGTATATAGTTTGGTGATTTCTCAGCTAACCATGCAGTTTGCAAATAATCCTCCATTATAACCCTTATAACATGCAGCTTGGAATTAAACCTTTAACTTTCTCTGTAACTGAACATGCTAAGTGAGTAATTAAAATAAAAAGGCTTGTTCTGTGAGTTTAAAGAAAACTTCACCAAATCCATCTAACTCAAATTTTCAGATGACTTTTGAGCATACTGGGTTTTCTAGAAGCTAACTGAAAAACATCTGTGGCTGCAGACTTGGGAAAAAGACTGTTGTTTCCTTCTGTGCAACAGTGCAATGACTTGAAGGTTGGCAGAGCACTTGCTATACTTGAAGGTTACCCCCACATTAATTGTTTCTTCAACAGGATCCTCTGATATACGGTAAGTTAATATTCACATCGACAGTGCATATATTGATTTATAAATACACTTTTCAGCAGAGCTAATAATCTTATTAGCTTTTGCACGAGATAATCAGCATTGCAGCAAGTAATTCATGAATTTTATGAGATTGTTGGATTTTGAACTGTCATGGGAGCTGCAGACTGCATGCAATTGGTAATGCATGCATCACCACATGATGGCTAATGAGGCAAGGTAAAGAAATCGAAAATTTTTTCATTCCCTCAACATGTAGCTGGTGTGTGATGCCAGATGTAAAATCATTGATGTACTTGCCAAGTTCCCAGGATCATGTCATGATTTATTCAAACTTAGACAATCAGGATTAGGTCAATCTTTTGAAAATGGTCAAATTCAAGGAGACTGGTTAATAGATAAGTAGGAGCATTGCTTGTAAATAAAACATTGAATATGTGTTGAAAATGAAAATATTATTTACAACTTGCCTTTTTTAGGTCACAGTTGTTCTCCTCTGAAGGAAGAGCTAATGACTGCAGTTCTTAATCCCCAAACTCCATCAGAATATCTTTATAATGAGACACATAAATTCATAAGAGCTATAATTGAAAGAACTGTGGCATTCTGAGAAAATAATACAAACGCCTCTCCCAACATGCAGCATATTTTATAAGAAACAACTGTTTGAATACTTGTGACTCTTTCCTTGTGTTCTGCATACAATGCAATGAAACTGACTGATGTATAATAAATATCTGAGGGGGAGAATGAGATTAGCATATCAAAATATAGAAGTATACCTAGATAACTAAAGTGAGTCTGGTGGTGATAGTACTTTCCAGTTTGTTGAAACATAGCAAGAAACATTTAGAATGATTAAATCTAATATTATAAGGTACAAAGTTAGCTCAGGTTTGTTGTTAGTGCATTAAACTCAGAAGATGCACATGGTTTACATAAGGTATGTTTTAAAATATATCTTTCTTACAAAATTCTTTTTCACGACTGTTGTCTTTAGAGACTCAGCATTTGGTACCATACACCACATACAGGAGTTCTGCTTCCTGGAATAAGAGCATATAAATTAACTGTAATTTATTTTCTTATCTTTTTAGGTGAGATTACACTTTGACAAACTGCCTGATGGATCAGTAACTGAAGAGACATCTAAATTGCAATTAAAGCAAAAATAGGGTTTTGTTGTTGTTGCTTTTCTTTTTGCTCCTCTGGACCAACCAACCAACAAACCAACAATAAAAACACCATAAAATTCACTCCAAGGTGTTTTTTGAATCACAGCATGGTTGAGGCTGGCAGGGTTCTCAGGAACTCATCTGGTCCCACCCCTGCTCCAGCAGGGACACCCAGAGCAGGGTACCCAGGCCGCTGTCCAGGTGGGTTTTGAAGATCCCCCGGGACGAGATGCCACAGCCTGTCTGGGCAACCAGTGCCACTGCCCATGACCTGCACAGCACAAAAGTGCTTCCTGGTAGTCAGAGGGAGCTTCCTGTGCTCCAGTTTGTGCCCACTGCCTCTTGTCCCGTCCTTGGGCACCCCTGACAGGAGCCTGGCTCTGTCCTGTTCCACCCTCCCTTCAAGTATTTATGGACCCTGATGAGATCCCCCTGAGCCTCCCCATCTCCATGCCAAGCAGTCCCAGCTCTCTCAGCCTCTCCTCACAGGAGAGGGGCTCCCATCCCTTGATCAACCTGTTGTCCCTCTGTTGGAGTTTTTTTCCAGTACATTTAGGACCTCCTTGTACTGGGCAGCCCAGAGTGGACCCAGTGCTCCAGGTGCAGCCTCACCAGTGCTGAATGTGTAGGGACAGGATCCCCTCCATCGTCTAGCTGGCAGCACTTTGCCTAACGTGGCCCATGAAACCATTAGGCTCTGCCACAAGGACACATCACTGGCTCATGTATGTTACACCACTGGAGGGAATCCAAATACCCAAACATCCAAAATGCTGACCCAAAATATCAGAGAGCTGGATTTAATGCAACGCATGGCAGACACGTGATAGTAGGTAATATTTCTTTGTAATATCCAAACAAGCAAAATTTAGTTTGAGGTCTCTGTTCTGGGTGGAGTGCATCTCCTTTCCCACGTTCAGGCTGCCTGCTGTGCTTGAGGACACTCAGTTGTTTGCATTTGATATATACTTAAAGGGCCCTGATGATTGCTATTAATTCTTTCTTCTGAGATACAGCATTGCCAAACAAGATTTATTCATTAACTTTCTCACATACTGAACTATTTTTCTTCCACTTTACTAGTTCTATACATCTGAATCCACTTATAGTGTTAAAACTGAATCCCCAAATGCAGGAGACTGGCTCTATTTCCTCACCATATTTAGGCCCATGTAATTAAATTATACATATTGAAAGAAACCCTCCATATAGTGGCTGTATTATATCTAATCTAATCTATATCTAATTGTTAAGAGAACAAAACTGATATTGGGACTCTTCATAAAAGCTACAGAGTGAGTCTGCAAGGAGTTAGTTATCATGTTGAAGTGTTTATAAAATAAATCTATCAATAAAGATGAGAATCAGGAAACAGCACTAATATTGTTCATAAGGGAACAAAGTTTATGCTGCAGTTTTTTGTGCGTGAGTTTCTCTCTCTCTCTCTTTCTCTCCTTTTTTTTTTTTTTCTTTTCTCTTTTTTTTTTTTTTTTTTTCCTCCATAAATAACCTTTGAATATGTTGGCCACAAATCTGGAAGGGAGGCTTTGAAGGTAGCTAAGCCTCTAAAGATTCGGTAGGCAGATGTAAAGAGGAAAATAGGTTTTGTAAACCTTCCAGTGAAAGATAAACTTCACAGTAACTAGACCCTAGAGAAACCCAGTCTCTAGATACAAATTTACTAAAGCCAGTTTTTGGTAGCAGTCCTGCTTGTGAAGTTGTGTTTTTCAATGAGGGGATGAGATGTAGGGGTGGCTCAAGGTTCCTGACTTCACTGCAGCCTTTGCTCAGAAACCCGTGTCTGTGCTGCTTAAATAGGAATGAGTTTTGTTTCACCTCAGTATCACCACTCTAAAGGTCCTGCTAAAAGCTCATTCTTTAGGAGATAAATAGTCAAAAGCATTTAAAATCTCATAAGAGCTTTTGTTTGCCCAGGATTTTAGAAATATGAATTGTTTTCTCAATTGTTCTGTCCTATACTGCAAGTAAGACTAATGTTTTGGAGCACTGTGGACAAGAAGAGGATTGCTTTCTGATCCCCAATATGAGAGGTAACTTTTTGATTTAAAGACATATTTTAATATAAGCAGCAAAAAAAGAAACAGATATGTTACTGTAGAAGAAATCTGTGCAGATGGAGCAAGATAGAAGTGTCAACATTTGTTTGTATTAAGGGGTAACTGTCCTTTTCAGCTGTGTCTGAATCTTCCCATTACATTATTTCACAAAGTATTCCTGTTTTTTTACAGGCTTTGGTCAATTCTTGCCATTCATAAATGGGACAATGTCTGTAGAAGCACTAGGTTATCCATCTACTATATTAATCCCTCCCCCCTCCCCTCCCTTTCTTTGTCTTTAATTTCTTTTAATTTCTGTAAACTGAATAGAAGAATCATCTGGCTTAGCTGGTTAGATATGAACCAGAGGCAACCAAGAGCAAAATAAAGCAAAGTGATGTTTGTGAATATTGTATAGGTGTATGATTATGCCCTCATTATTAATGAATGAGGAATAAATTATCAAGAATGGCTGGCTTATGAGCAGAGTACAACCAGACAAAGACCTGCTAAGTATCGGTAGTAATAACTTGAGCATTACTCTTTGTGAACTTGGATCCTTTTCAAGAACTCACAGTATAGTCCATGCATCTTGCAAGACTTAAGGGTCATGCTCATTCCCCTGTAATAAAAAAAAAGCTGCTACATTAATGTGGAATTTTTCTTGACTAGGTGTGACTTTGTGGACCATTTTATAGTATGAAATATACTTGTGTATAGCTGGTGGAAACTTGAGAAGCACTTTATTTGAACTCTTGTTACTGTTACAAAAATGTTTAATTAACCTTCTCAGTTAATGTCAACGTTTTATTACATTCTTCAGCTCCCCCTGGTGCCTAGTGAAAATTCTTGATTCCCCTTGATAAAGAGACCTCTATGAGAAGAATGATGAATAAGGTAGCTAACGTGTAGGGTTGCTTCCAGCCCATTGGTAGACAAGCAGGCCCCAGTTTCTAACCTTTTATGTAAATAGTAAAAGTCTGCAATGGACAGAGGTCATTTTCTGTTACTTTTAACTGCCTAATCTGTCCCTCATCTAAAAGCTGTTTCCTTGCACTCTTTGATCTGTTGCTCTGTCTGCTGAGGACTGTTCTTGGCCACAAAGTGCAGATTAGTGGAGTGTTACTTCAGTAAGAATTACTAGAGCCATAATTTCAAAGGCCTGAGCCAAAGCAGATGAAAAGAGTGCCACTAACTTCAGCTTGATGCTGTAGACTCCTGGCATGGTGTTGTATACTTTAAGCTGCTAGTTCAAGACCTACTTGGTGGTGTCCAAATGTTGTTAGTATGTCATGGCTTTATGAGTTGCTTATTGATTTAGGGTCCTGTTTGTGTTAAAACTGTATCACAAGCACAGTTGACAGTCTTCACTGGAATCTCTTCAAAGCTATTGGTAACTGTAGAAGGGGTCCTTATTTATTCTTTAATGAACCTTGGATGGTTCATAGCCTGTGCTTTGATTTGCCTTTGCCTACCACTTTTGTACCATTCAGATAAAGATGTGCTGTCAGTCTGGCATGTTTCATAAAGTACAAATAACACTAAAATAAGGGAAAATATAGAACTCACTTTATATTCAACTGCAAAGTGAAAAGTTTTAAAGCACCACCTGCAATCTTAAGTCATATTCGGTTTAGTATATACCTATATTCATAAAAAGCAGTGTTTGTTTATAGCTTGAAAATTGGCTTTGGAAGAGGTGATGTGACAGCTGTCCTACTAACCTCATGTAAAGAAAGTATGCCCACAAGCACACACAGCTTTTAAATTTATGACAGATTTTGAAACTTAGGAATTTACACATACATTTATTTTTAATGTAGAGACATTTTTAAAATCTATGTGACGTGCATTTTGAGAAGAATCTCAGAAGAACATAAAACTGAGTAAGATACATATACTTTCCTATTAAATATACACTTTCGCTGCAAAGTCTCTTTTTTCTACATACTTCTTAGAGAAGTAAGAGACTGATGTTTTTACATGTCTCCTGCTAAAAAGTACATCTTACTAGTTTTCCTTTGGGGTAGAATTCATATCTACAGAGTGTACAAAACATAATTATTTTAATGTTGTTAATTATATGTGTAGGTAAAAACAAAGTTTGTAAGCATTCAGAAGGAGAAGAAAGTTCAATAGTTGTTCGTAATAACTAAAATTTTATCTTAAAACACCAGAACATTTTTGCATACTCATTGAAGCTTGTAAGAACTTCAAACAATTACAGTATTTATATGTCAACTTCGTACATTTCTAAACGCTTATTCCTTATAGTACTAGGTCTAGTATAAGCTTTTGGCACTATTCCGTATTGAAGGAGCATGCTCTGGAAATTTCTCATCCGAGGAACCTCCTCTGAGGACATTCTTTTCATATCTTCAGATAGTATCAACAAGGGAGTCAAGGTAGGTAAAATTCAGGAGATCAACTTCTCTTAACTGGTTACTGAGAAACGTGTGTGTGTATACGCCAAATGTATTCTACATTCTTTCAAATGGAAAATAAAAAGTGAGCAATATTCTTTTTGTGTTTTATCAATTAAAATAGTAAGAAGTAAATCCAAATGTCAGAAATCATCTAGAGAAAGGGTAGGTAGGTGATTTGCATAGGTCAAAGGATAATGCTATGATGTTGCACAGGAAAAAAAAGATGATCTGATAAAAAAGAAAAAAAAAACATATACAAACTTTGTAGAACATTTAATATGAAAATATTGATATTTTCCCCTCTATTTTAAAAATAAACAAGTCCCCAATTCACCCTTCCTTCCTTCCTTCCTTCCTTCCTTCCTTCCTTCCTTCCTTCCTTCCTTCCTTCCTTCCTTCCTTCCTTCCTTCCTTCCTTCCTTCCTTCCTTCCTTCCTTCCTTCCTTCCTTCCTTCCTTCCTTCCTTCCTTCCTTTCATCATCCACTCTTTGAGGTTATCATGCAGAAATAATAACTACAAAGCTGTTCTTATATGTAGCTTAGTTTGCTCAGAAGGTTGGTTTGCCAAGTGTTCATGCAGAGTTTTACAAAAAAGAGGCCTCGGACAGATTCAGAGAAAAATTCCACCCTAAAGGTTCTTACTTGCTTGAAACATCTATTCACTTTCAGTTTTTCACCAGCTTGACTTTGTGATCTTAGATTTCTGATCACTTACAACACAACATAATGAAGTGCAGGAGTGCTGTATATAGCAGAATGCCAATAATTTAAAATAAGATATTCAACCACCTCTCAATTAAACATCTCTTTATAATCTTTGAAAGATTGTCACTGAAGAACAAAATGCCTTGACACATGAGAAAAACAAGCAGAAAAGTAGAACAGAGAACACAAAATAGCATCTGTTATTTATCAAAGACTTACATGAGCTTAAGAATAACTTGTTTTGTTTCAACAAGGCATAGGTGACTTGATGTTCTAGATCAAGACCAAGTTGTGTAGTAGGGCTTTCTCCCTCTTGCAATGTACCCCTGAAACAGAAATCAGAATTCGTTGTCTAACCCAGTAGAGAACTAATTGCATTTTATGACAGAAATCTGCATAGTTTCACAACCATATCTTTAGCTGCTGAGTATTTTAATTACTCGTTAATTAAATTCTACTTTGAAATGGGTAAATAAAATTTATTTGTATTTTAATGAATGCAATGTTTGGCATTTAGACCACTGCCTTTAATCAATATCTTTAATACTTACAAGCATGAGTAAGAAGAACAGTGTGATAAACATATTGTTGGTGCTGTAGGGTACATTTTAAATGTCTAAATAGTAATCAATACTAAGAAATTAGGTATTGACTAAAATACTTTCATAATAAGTAATTATTGGTTTGCTCTTTTGGAAATTAGACATTTTCACTGTGGGAATAAAGAGTAAATATACGGTCATGAAATTAGACTGTGACCTTTTGATACAACTTTCTTCTTTCTATGAAATTAGTAGGTTTAAGTATGGCTGCACAGCTGTATTACGCTCTCAGCATCAATTTTTAATTATTGTAAGGTCAAGATTGGAACAAATGTGATTAGCACAATCCTTTGGCATATGTCTGTATTTGATACAGGACCATCAGCTTTTTCAGGTTATGCTCTCAATACTGCTGACCTTCTCAATACGGTGTTCACTTTTGGTTAGCATTTCCCAAAGCATTCGGTAGTTGTCCAAATACACTTTCATTAATCTCTTTAGCAAAACTTCCATTGATCTCAGAAGCGACAGAGCCTGGTCAGCAATGGATGGTGCTGAAAACTGCCACTGGAAATTGCCACTGTCATTTTGGCTGTTCTGGCCATGGTTTTTGTTCACAGTGCATCGACGACAGCTGAGAGCATTATAAATTCCCTGTAGATATGTCAGCCTGCAGGCTTGTTGTACTTCACACTTTCTTCTGGTTTTATGCTACAACTTTTTTTTTTTTTTTTTTTTTTTTTTTCATAGTTAGGGTGAACACTTTTTGATCAAGCTCCCACAATTTTTATGCTAAACCACAGAAATTTTACACACACAAAAAAGAGTCTGAGGAATATGAGGGATTCCTTTGGAAATTCTCTGAAAACTAATAACTTTTATTAGTTTTCTCAGTGGTAAGGGTTTATCATACAATGACAAGACATTCCACGCACACTGCAGGAAAAGCAATACAATTGCTTCTTATAGCTAGCATGTGCCAACACTTGGGAAACTGTCCTCACATGCACTCTTTGATCGTGTATTTCTTTCAGGTGGTGCCTCCCCAGCTTTTTTGGCAAGGTAATCCCTAATGTGTGGCAAAAGGTAGACTGATCCTTTTAAGTTTACTAGAAACTTGGGAGATATGGCAAATACAGTGGCAGTGTCTTCAGGGAAAGGTTTAGATGTGTTTTTCATAGAATCATATTTTTCTCAGTTCTCCAAAACAACTGAAATAAATAGCACATAATGTTAAGAAGCTTTAAACATTTCTTTTCTTTTTTCTTTAATCACTAGCTTGGCACTGTGCATAACTCTGGAAGCTGTACTGAGTTCTTGTATGACCTCCTACTATCCTGAGTGCAACCTCTGTAGCACATTTGGTGGCTTGACCTGTGGTGCTGGCTGGAGATGCAGGACTTGTCATTTGCATTGGTCAGCTTGGAAAGGCAGGAGTGAGTGGTCAAGGAAAAAGAAGTGTCAGTGGTGGATCTGATTCTGTATTTAGCAGGAGATTCTTACCTAAAAAAAAAAAAAAAAATCAAGGGAATATGATAACTTCATTAAACTCTTAAAACAAATGCTAGGCTAAAGAATGTATTGCTTTTAGGGGTTTCAAATACAAAGAAGTATTATAATGGTGCAATTATGTAGATTGAGACTGCCTTCCTTAAAATCTGTATGTTTCCACTAGGTTTTGCAGTCCCTGATCAGAATGTCCTGGTGTAGGATGTATCCAAGTAGGAATGTATGCATTCTCTGTTGTGTAATTCTAAAATTAATGTAATCTGTGCAGTTAAAGTGCCTATGACTTTGTTTTGGATAAAATCCAATACCAAAGACTCACAATTTCTCATTTTCCTGTGTGGGGTGCCTCCTGCCAAACACAAACAACTGATAGGAAGTAACATGTACTGAGTATGTTGTGTGTGTACGCAATGTAAAAATACTTGAATTCCTACTTGAAAGTCGCAGCTTGTTGTCTGTGGACAACCACACTAAAGCTAAATAAATCTCTTCTAACTCTCCAATGGCTTGAACAAGCATTAATTCTTTATCACTTAAAATGAACACTTTCATGCCCATTTTTAACAAATTCAAGTGAATATGTTTTTTTGTAAATCACAGACAAAATGTCAATGGACAACATGGATGTACTCCTCTGAAATACTGCTGGCAGTCAAGTCAGCGGAGTTATGCTTCTTTAACAAGGACCAAGTTCCATTATTTATGGGGTAAATTTTACTGGAGGTAGTCAGCTTTTTGGTGACTGTAGAGCAAACAAATTCAGTGCACATATAACAAATACTGAAATTAACCCAAACCTTTCATCTTCCTTCCCACCCTCTACTATCACCTAAATAAACCCCAAATCCAAATCCAAATCATTGTTCATTAGGTGGTTGACTATTTTTTTTTTTTTTTTTGGCTTTTTGTAAGGTGGTGAGTTTACTTCTGCATTTCAGACCAGCTCTTTCCTGGGGTGCTCTGTATCTTTGGAAATAAAACAGTTCACATGTGTCCTTGATTTGCCTACTATCCTACAAAGTATGCTGCATCTACTTTGGCACTTGCTGTTGTATTACTGCTTGCACAGCCAGTCGTGGCTCACTTCCATATGTAAGGAAGGGATTTATGCTGGAGAACTGACTGCCAGCAAGTTCAGTGTTTCCTATGCGTCTCTATGCTGTTTGGAGCTGAACACATGCAAAGCAGCAGCTGCAGTACTGTTCATTACAAATACTGGTTCACTGATGTGCGCAACATCCCACTGGATGTCCTACCATCATGGTCCGTGGTCCATGTACAAAGCAGCTGCTGTCCATGGCTTTATTTTGTTCAGTGTAAGGAGATGAATTTTGAAGTGCTGGAACTCTAAAGGCAGGATGAAAATGTATCTATCAGCTTCTACGTGTCTGCTTCCATGTGTGCCACTTGCATAATTTAACTGGTCTGTTATTTTGGATATTTGCAGCGTTTATGTTCTGCTTTATTAGCTACCAATTCAGAACTTCTTTCCACTTAGAGTGAGAGGCAAGTAAGATTTTTTTTTTCCTGCACTGAAAATATTTTCTCTTGGGATGCACATCCTTTTACAGCTATGGTTGGCTAAGTCATGTGGCACGTGAGGTGGTGGCCTGGTGGCCTTATCCCATGTTTGGGGATGTATTCTGCCCGTGTAGTTCTAAAGAAATACTATCCTTTATAGTATCCTATTTGGCTGGAACAATATTGTAACGCTATGAAATGCAAGTTGTAGGTGTTGGGGCACAGCAAGAGGATGTGGGGTGGGTTCAGCTGTGACCTTGGCCCTTTCTGTGCTCCTCAACTCACTGCTTGCATAAACCGTGTACATTCACAGAAGGAAGGTTGCTATTGTGCCACCAGCAGAGGCCATGGCTTCGCGACATTTGAGCCCAGGACTGATTTCCAGTTGACTTGTGGCATCCCTCAGAATGAAATGATGGCTCACAAAAGTAATAGCACTATTTACTAATGACACAGTTCTGTTAATAAATAAATAAATCTGTGTGACTTACCAATGTAAAAACAAACAAACAAATAAATCAACCAAGTTATAATAAAAATTACTCTACATGCAAACTGAAATGATGCTTCTGATAACTTTAGTGTTCTGGTATTGCAAACTCAGTTAAGGTCATGAACTTGTGTATCATTTATGTTTTAAAGCTGAGTTTCAAAATATAAACTTATTTATTTATTTATTTTTCATGAAAGGGTATTATTCTAAGAAGCAGAGAACAGGATCACCACCTTCCATGCTTTTCATGGGTATGAATAAGGATATTTTTATTTCTAACAAAATTCAGCTCATTCAAACTGAATTAGAATAATCTGATTAAAGTATTTCAGCTGTTGCTTTAACTGTCTGTGTGTCATAAACAAGTCCCAAATCTGTACTGAAGAAGAAGATGAGTAATATGTGTGTGGGAGATATGATTCCTGAATGGTTAATGTCCAGAGGATGCTGGCCAGATACTGACTGAGACACTGTTAGTGTTTTGCTGCTGTCTGGGCATGGTTTAGCTGACAAAGTCCAGTCTGAGGGCACAGAACCAAACTTGTGCTTTCCGTTCAGGTCTGAAATCCTTTCCCTGAAAAGGAAGAAAGAGATTAAACTTTATTCTTTCATGAAAGGTGACTTTCTGGTGCCTATAAAGGGATCTGGTAGAAAGAAATATGACCCTAGCAACTAGTCTAGATGTCTGCAATCCAGTATAAGGCAAACTGTTTTCTATATGTTTCCAGCAGTCCAATTTTATCAGGGAAGGATGCATTGAAAACCAATATCAGCCTGTCATGATTATCAACCTGATCTTGGCTAAGTAGATGAAACCTTCTTTGTGTCACTTGATTTGTGTGAGCTCAAGTGCTTTGCATGGAGAATTGTTTTCTGCGAGTGGTGATTCTGACTTGCAGAACTGCTGAGCCCTAGACATTCGGTGACTGATCTGCCCTATGCACTGTTATTGAAGAAAGTAGTGCTGCATACTCATCTACATTTTCCAGGTTAATCTTGAGGCTACATATCAATCACCTGATATGCAGATGTTGTATGACAGCTGGAGCAATGGGTTTAGAGTAAGGGATTTTGGTTTTCTGTCTTCCCTCTCCTCCACCTGTCATTGGACAATTAAATGACCTTCATCAGGCCACCACGCTGCATTAGGCAATGCCCTGAAAACGGGGTGATTCCCAGCCTGGCAGAGCCACTGCTGTAGCTTGCAAGGTGTTCTGGTGCTCCTTCCTGCAAAGGTAGTGCTTGGCTTGCTTTTTCTCCCGTATTTATCTCCATCTAGGACTTGGGAAGTACTTTTCCAATGCAAGAGTTAAGGCAACAAGGGAAGAAAATCCTTGCAAGTTTCAGTAGCTCCTCATGGTCAGTTCAGGTTGTCTAGTTAATAGGAACCTAAACATTACCCTGGCTTTGTGGATTTGGAGAAAACCAGAGTTTCAAAATATTTTAGCAAAATCATAAGAAGAATGCGTTACAACAGCAATCTTCTGTGGGATGGGGCTCCTCTGCTTCCAAACAGATGCTCTGGGAAGAAAGTCATGTCAGTCTTCTGGTCTGTGTTTCTGAAACAGAAACAATTTCTGGGCTTCATCTCCCAGTACCTGAGGTGTTTTTGCTCAGTTCAGACTGTGCTTCAGCAAGAAGTCACTGTGTCAGCCAGAGGTAAAGCAGAGCACAACCTGTTCTTCTGTGGGCATCAAGATTAGACCTAACAGATGGTTTAAAAATCCTCGTTTTAAACTGTCCTGTCCCACTGACAAGAGTGGGAACCTGTGTGTGGGTTGTCAGGTAGATCTAGGCCTAACATTTCTATTACATTAGCTGTTTTTAAGTACTTTTATTATGTGCCATGCAAGAAAAACCTCTGGATCAAAGAATTTTAGAAAGAAGGTAATGAGACTAAACTTATTTGAGCTCTTCATAAGGGCAAAGAGCCAAAGGTTTATTAAAAATGGAATTCAAATCTATTGCTTTTTTTTTTTTTTTTTTCAGTGTGGTAAAAATATTACCCACTTGCTGATGAAATCATCTGCTATTTTTCTCCTGATGTATATTTCTTGTTCCAGGGTTTTATAGCTGAACAAAGTTCTGCCAGGTGTCTGTGTATTAGGCCAAGCACCTTTTCCAAAGAAAATATTTCCTAAAGTAAAGTGTACTAATAGTAATAATCGAAAAAATGTAGAATATAACAATGAGGTAATAACAAGGAAGAAGTGTTTTAAGTTATCACAACACATTTCAGTCTTGAAACCATGCCTTGCATAAAATTAATGAAAACTTGGATATGACATATGGTATCTTCTCCCCTTTAAACAGCAGAAGGTATTTTGAAAGTTGAAATGTGGGAGTGTGTCCTGTATAGACTGATAGTATTGTGCTGAAATGCATCGTAGGTGTATTTAGTTCAGAGTGTTACAGACTAATTGCGATGTATTGAGCTGCAGGGTAGGTGTTTTTGGAAGCTGCATTAGTTCTGAAAACTTGGAACCCAAAATTTGCAGTTTGCTTCCTTCATACACAAATGGTCAGTGCACAGATTCATCCTTAGGGTCAAATAAAAAAGGACTGGCATTCCCCAGTCAACTCATTATTTATGCAGAGACATGGGAAAGTGAGGAACTGTGGTACCAGACGAGACTGCTGTCATGACTGGGACTCCAATGCACCTAGGTACTTCAGAGAAGGGTGGGAGGAAGCTGACACAGAAAATTAGAGAGTATTACCTGGTCACAACAAAAGGTTATTCTTAGCTTGTTAGAGTGTTTTTTTTTTCTTTTTTTTTTTTCCCTCTCTTGTATGATTGTTATCTAAGAGTATACTAACTAGGCTGTATACAGAGAAATAGGAATATAATAGTTCTGTGACTGTGAAATGCTCTGAAGACAAGAGAAATAAAGAACAGATGAAGGAAAAACAAAAGGAAAAATACCCCCCCCCCCCCCCCCCCCCAAGCCCTATATTACATTTTGTCTTTTTTCTGGACCTGCTTTTCCAGAGGTGGCTGTCAGGCTGTTCAAGCATCTGGTGTGTGAGAGGGCTGCGATGTGCTGCAGGCTGGGGGGTCCTGCACAGGAGTGCCCCATGCTCAAAAAGGTTCAGCCACAGACTATACTCACCATCAGCAGCTGTGAATTGTCACTTAACTGAATCTGCCCCCATCATCCCCCTGTATCACCCCATCACTTCATTTACTGAATGCTCCCACAACTAAGCCTTTTTGAAACCAAACATGGCTTTCTCACCCATACACCTCTTTGCCACAAGAGGTGTAAATACATATGTGGAAGCTGAATTTGTATTTAGATGGGGATAGTCAAGGTTCTTGCTCTTCCTGTTCAGCAATGCTTACTTCAAACATGTAAGAATGAAGTCCATGGCATTTGAAGGCTGCTGTGATGCAGCAGATGAGTTTCTACCACCTGAGCTGGAATGAACTGGGAAACAGCATGAGGAAGTCTATTTGGTTACTGGGGTCCAGTCAGAGCAGTCTGATAGCTTTAGAACATGCCACTATGGAATATTTTAAGGACAGTTAAAAAAAAAAAAAAAAGAAAAAAAAAAGTCAAAGCATAATGCAATTTAGCCTAATGTTCCTTTGTAACATAAGACTAATGCTTTTTATTTATTTGTTTTCCACAATAGAGGCTGACTAAGACCTAAAATGTTCTGAGTGGAGTTTCCCTGCAATAGGGAAAATGTGATTTTGTTAATTTGCAATTAGCTTTTGTCACTTTGGTTGTGAATTTTTATAAGGAGAATACAAAAAGTGGGAATTAAGAAGGATTTTGTTGGTGTCCAAAACCAGTCAAAGTAAATCAAATTTCTGCATTGCACAATAGGACACAGCTGTGACTCTCCTCTTTCCTGGCAGCTCCTACTGCACTTTCTTTATTTTTTATTTTTGTTATTGTTCTAAAAAGTTTCAGTGTCCTAAGTTGAATAACTTACATCATATGTTTAAAAGAAAGGAAAATTAATGAAACAAGGAAAAGTGCACTGACAAGGGAAAACATTTTACATGTGTTCTTATTGTGAAAATGAGCTTTGTGGGAAAAAATGTTCCTAATTATTTTTGCTCTTTCACAGAAAAACAATGTTTTAATTTCTTTGGTTCTGAGTAAGATATTGAGCATGTGCCCATTCCTGAATGGATGGAAGGACCCCCATGTCTTTGAAACACTCCCTCCATTAACTACACAATCTGAAGTACACAAGTGAGCTCTGTTTGTCACATTACTTATCTCTGTTTCTTTGTCACAAGGGAGCTGGCTAATTGTTCCTGAAATCATGGACATCACAGGATGGTTTGGGTTGGTAGGGACCTTAAAGCCCACCCAGTGCTACCCCCTGCCATGGGCAGGGACACCCCCCACCAGCCCCATCCAGCCTGGCCTTGGGCACTGCCAGGGATGGGGCAGCCACAGCTCCTTTGGGCAGCCTGGGCCTGGGCTTCACCACCCTCTGAGGGATGAATTTCCTTCTTATATCTAATTTAAACCTACTCTCTTTCAGTTTAAAGTCATTCTCCGTTGTCCTACCCCTACACCCCCTGACACAGAGTGCCTCCCCAGCTTTCCTGCAGCCCCCTTTAGGCACTGGCAGGCTGCTGTGAGGTCTCCCCGGGGCCTTCTCTTCTCCAGGCTGAACAACCCCAGCTCCCTCAGCCTGGCTGCACAGGAGAGGTGCCCCAGCTCTCTGATCATCCTCGTGGCCTCCTCTGGGCCCCCTCTAGCAGGCTCCTGACCTTGTGCTGGGGGCCCCAGAGCTGAGCACAGGCTCCAGGTGGGGTCTCAAGAGAGCAGAGCAGAGGGGGACAATCCCCTCCCTCACCCTGCTGCCCACGCTGCTGTTGGTGCAGCCCAGGGTACGGGTGGCTTTCTGGGCTGCCAGCACACATGGCTGACTCACATCGAGCTTCTCATAAACCACCACCCCCAGGTCCTTCTCCTCAGGGCTGCTCTCAATCCATTCTCCCCCCAGCCTGTGTTTGGGCTTGGAATTGCCCCAGCCCAGGTTCAGGACCTTGCCCCTGGCCTTGTTGAATGCCATGAGGTTCACACAGACCCACCTCTCAGGCCTGCCCAGGTCCCCCTGGATGGCATCCCTTTGCTCCGTGTCAGCTGCACCACTCAACTCGGTGTCATGTACAGACTCGCTGAGGGTACACTTGATTGCAACTGTCCACATCACGAACAAAGGTGTTAAATCATACCGAAGAATGAAATTACACTGAAGAATCAAAACAACTTGTCTCAGCTGATTTATGCAAGACTTAAAGCTCTGTTGAAAAAGCACCCTTGTAGCTCCTGCAGATTGCCCCTCAACACTTGCTTGTTGGGCAGGGCATCAGTAATGTATTTTGTGCCTTTGAACCACTGCCAGCAAGTCTATGAGACTGAGGCGCAGCCATCCCTTGAGGGTGATGGGTGTGGAGCTCTGTGGTGGTCATCTCTCCTTGGGCAAGCATGGTGAGGTCCAGGTGCTGCCCAGCTCGTGTGTGCATCTGCAGCCCCCAAAACCTGAGTCAACTCTCTTTGGTCTGTCAGGTGGTATGTGCTTGTGCTTGCCAAATTGCTTCCTGTAGCATAATTTTCCATGTAGGTGCTAGGTTCAGCCAAGTGGACAGAAGGACCTCTGCAATGCCTGGTCAAAGTAGGATTTTGTCATTTCTCCAGTTTTATTTATGGTGCGCTTTTATCTGTGGTACATTTGTTCAGTTTGGGGTAATTTTGCCCCTTAAAACCTGACATCTTATGCATTGGCAAACATTAGCTTACTGAAGTTACTAATAAAGAACCTGTTGCCTCAAAATCTAGTAATTTCCACCCATTACTTCATGATTTGAGCTTGTGCATGCGTGTAGCCTTTCTGGTATTCTCCAAGAGAATGCAAAAGCAAATTTTCATCTTAAACTTGTTGCTTTAGCATTCCCTGATAGCTCTAAGCATTTGTGCTTTGCTACAGCCTAACACAAGACACGTTTTAATGTAGGCTGTTTATTCCAATCGTACTGGATAGTGTTTGAAAGAGCTTTACAGGCACAAACTGTTTTTCTTGCAATTGTCTAAGAAATAAATGCAGTAGTTTCCTGTGAATAATAAATAAAAAGACTATAATATGCAGAGAGAAGTAATAAAAAGAGCTGCTTTGCTTACAAAAAAACTGCAGCTCTGTTCACATTGTCTTAAAAGCAAACTGAGGAGCTCAGCAATTGCATTGCCTGGTTGGGGGCGCCTGGGTCCATACTGGAATACCAAAGGCAGAACGAGTGTTCCTGCTTGTTCCTGTGCTGTGCGACCCTAGTGAGGCATTTTCCTCCTGTCCCTTTATTTCACAATATTTACTTGTCTTTCTTACCCTCCAGGTCCCTTCAATTTGTGGTAAAAATGATTTTGTGCCTTTCAGCTGCTTTCCACAACAATTAGTTCTCCTGTAGCACCTGAAATGATGGTTGTTTGCTAATTCCAGTGGTGTCTGAAGGAGGCAAGAATGGCCTTCTGAGCTGTTAGACTTTGAAATGAAATAGTAAATCAACTGCTGATAAGACATATATATCATATTAAACACAGGGAATCCACCAGAAAATCATTACACTAAAAAGCGACAATTTTGATTGATTAAAATGGTATGGGTTGGATAGTGTTAAATCATAGTGAGTGATGTGACATTACAATTTTACATATCATATTTCTGTCAAGACAATGAAGGTAAAAGGCATTGTCATCAGACGATAACGGACAATAAGAGGAATCCTGATGTTAGATTTATGACTTGGTTTAGATTTAGAAAGAAGTAATTCTTGTCTTGTGCCACTTATCAAATGACTGTAAATTTAGTGATGATGTAAAATTCGAAGGCAGAGCCACTTATAGTTTTGACAAAGTGCCAGCTATAAAGTATTTACTGTTCTCAGTGGTTCTGCCTTGCACACTTAAATATTTATCAGAAACATGAACTCTTCTGATAAATGTTTCTGATCTTTGCTGTTGATTTTTTTTAACATTTAGATTTTTCATCAGAAGCAGATCTCCCATATTTCATAATAGTAACAATCTTTTGCTCCCTTTTAAATTAAAAGGACAAAAACACATTATTTCCCATCAAGCACATTCTCAGCATATTTATCTTCAAGTATGAAGCACATCATATTTACAGGACTGTACTCCTTTCATTTTTTGATGACCATTTATAGAGATAATTGGTGTCACAAATGCTGAGGATGGTCATAACTCATGCAGGCTTTGTGCAGCAGCAGTCACAGAGCCTTGTCACCATTCATGTTCTCCTCTTTCCTCCCTCGGATGGATTTAACTTTTCCTTATCATTGTGTTGAGTGTATCTGAGGCCCAAAGGCCAGCTCAGCACCCATCTTTGCCACTAGGGCGTGTCTATGGGTGGCTCTTATGGGGGTGCCCTATGCCCAGCCAGGGAGAGTGCAAAGACAGAAGAGACTGGAGGAAATGGCCTCAAGCTGTGCCAGGGGAGGTGCAGGTTGGAAATGAGGAGACATTTCTTCTCAGAAAGAGCAGTCAGGCACTGGGACTTGTTGCCCAAGGAGGCGGTGGAGTCACCGTCCCTGGGGGTGTTCAGGGAAAGATTGGACGTGATGCTCAGGGACATGATTTAGTGGGTGACATTCATAGTAGGAGAATGGTTGGACCAGATGATCTTGGAGGTCTTCTCCAACCTTAGAGATTCCATGATTCTCTGAGACCAGGGCTGTCTGCATGCCCCAGAGGAGCCCCCGAGCCCTTGTGTCCCTTTTGTGTCACAGCAGCAGACCCAGGTGAGGTCTGGGAGAAAGCAACATTGACACCAGCAGATACACAGGAAGGAGGAAGGGCAACATCTCTGTGAATGTCACCGCTACTCTGGGTGCCAAAGTATGATTTTTGGCTCTGTTTTGGCAGTGATCCCCCCACCTCCCCACCCCCCCTCCCCGCCCCCCCCACCCCCCCAGCCCCCAGTCAAGGCTTCATCACTGGTTTAGCATCGGGTATAAGTGACAGACCATTGCCTTTTATACCAAATGACTACAAAAAGTATTTAGCCGCAGAGGATTAATTTTTTTTTTTTTTTTTTTCACATTCATGTTCAGGGCATGTGAGAGTGACTTACATTAAATTTCCCATGCCATTTGGCTTTCTGAGGCCTGTGCAGTGAAAATAAAAACGTTTCCATGGCCTGGATGAATTTCTGATGAATAGATGAAGCTGGGTGCGGAGCAGAGAGCTGTGACCCTCTGCAGCTTGCAGCCAGCCGCTCCACAGCTCCTTTGACATCAAAGGTTGCAGATTGTTGTGAGTGAATAGAGCCCTTGCAAATCGCGTCTGCCAGGCACAGAGGAGCCGGGTAGCCGTCATCTTAAAAAACTGAGGGTTTGTGAATTGGGGCAGATTATGAAGGCTGCCTTAAGGTACTTCAGCAGCCTAAGGGTGACAGATCCATGGAAACTCTGCCTGAAATTTAGCTCATCTCTTACAGGCTGCTTTTCTTCCTGCACGCACCCGAATGGGTGCAGACAGACAGACGTATGTGTTGTCAGAAAGGAAAACAGCAAGAGCACCTCGTAAGGAAAACCGCAGAGTTTTACAACCTGTGCGGGGTGCTGGAGAAACGCGAAACTTTCCCGTGAGAGCTGTAAAGTTTTAAGATGACAGCCGCACCTCCAGATACTGTTATTCTTGCAGACACAGAGGGCTAACGTTTTTGGGAGGCGGAGGAAGGTGGGAGGCTTCAAAGCTGTCTCGTTCGGTAGCAGTTCTCCGGTCCTCCCATGTAGTGGGATTTACTCTAAGGGGCCCCTTGTCACAAATTTTCTTCTAGGTTGTTGCAGGCCTACCTTTGGAGGGATGGGTCTTTGTGATCCAGTAGTGAGAATTTAAGGTTTTGTTTGTTTGTTTGTTTGTTTGTTTTGAGCACTCTGCCTGTCTGACCATGCTTTGCTTACCTATTGCAGAGGTGATCCCTGACCTCTGGCAGCACACCCTGCCTCCGTGCAGCATAACCATTGCAAACGAAGAAACTCCTTAAAGCCAGAAAAACGAAGCATTATCTATAACGGCTGCTCACACAGCTGTTGCTCCGACCCCTGCCCATTTTAAGCAGGATCGCGCTTATAAACGCAACCAGACGCACCGCTCCCGCCGCAATCAGTGCCGGTTCTTCCAAACCTTCCCGTGGGGGGGGCAGCGGGGCCCTGGGCTCCTGAATTTGCTGCTGCACACCGAGCCGCGGGGACGAGCATCGCTGCCGGCTGCCGACACTGGATGTCACTGCAGGACCAGGAGAGGGCTCCCCGCCGCCGCCGGCCCTGCGGGAGGCTGCCTGCGGCCAGCGGGGTTTGGGGAAGATGGATCCGAGCCCGGAGAGCCTTCCTCTGCCTTCATAACCACCGCTACGTGATAATATTTAATATTATATATGTTCACCTTCACAGTCGGTGAGGTCTGAGATGGGGCAAGCGCAGCAGGAGAGATTTCCCGTGAAAAGCATCTTTTTTTTTCAGTCATGCTGTGAGATGTTGTTTTGGGTCCCAGCGCCTTTTACAGAACTTCCTCAACTGCAATTGGAATCACAGATTGTGAGATGCTTTTGGGATTTGGCTGTACAGTCAAACACAGGACTTGGGGCTTTTCTCAGTTTTAAACTTCACCTAAATTTTGTTACCTCAAGTAAACCAAGCTGATCCCTGCTTGTAACATTTTATTTTTTCATTTATTCACCACTTTTCACTTTCCACACCTTCTTTTAACTTTCTTATCTAAACCTAAATGTAGAATTTCCCATAATCAAAACTCACTGTCACTCTTCATGCACATTTCCATTTTTCCACCCTCTTCACTCTTCTCTACTTTTCCCACTAACTCTTTTGGCCCCCCACCCCCCCCATGTTTTGTTTCTGGATGCACATGACCCTTGCACTTTTTTTTTTTTTTTTTCCCCAGTTGCATTCTCTTTTCTGTCATGTTCCTCCTCACTCGGTTTTGTTACCCATTTTACTCTGCCCACCTTTTTCCATGGTTCATCCAACTACAATCTCCCCCCTTCTTCCTCCTCCATCACATTTTTTCCTGTCTTAGTCCTGTTTTGTGTTTCCTCTCTTGTCATTTTTCCCTCTCTTTCTTTTTTTTTTTTTTTTATTTTCTCTTGCTGGTTTTGTCCCTCTGTTCTTCTTTCTGTCAGCTAAACTCTCCCCATCCTTACTGCATATGTCTCTGGAAAAGTTCACGTATAGTTTCAGACTCATAGTTTTCTCATCACTTTCAGGGAGAAGGGGGAAAGGAGTACAGTGACAGACCACTCCCTGTGGCCAATAATTTTTGCCATTGCCATCAGATCTGACTGGTCTTTGGCTGCAGTTAGGTTCTGCAAAGTTACTGTCCGGTGGTTTCCAGTGAAGCTGGTAGAAAAATGTCTTAAAGCTTTGACCATGAATTCATTCCTCTTTCTTAAGGGCTTGCTTTGTAAGTTAATTCTGTTTTCTTTTAAAGGGCTTTCACCATCATTAACCATGGCATTGATATGTATACATACATCATATATGCACCTGGTGTCTTCATTCAATTTCAGGGCTTGAAACTGAATAATCAGTAGGCACCAGAGTGAACATATCGCACACAGACAGTTGACAGGGGCTCTGTACCGAATTATGAGTGAGGAAACACTTCTTCAAAACACTTCTCACCGCTCTCCCAGAACTGATTGCTCAGTTCTGAGCCTCAATTAAGACATGTAAAGTATTTTCCAAGACCTATGCCTGCAAGCTCAAGTTCAAAACTCTAATGGGTGCTACCAGTGTGAGTAAATAAAATCCTTGGCTTTGCAGCCTGTTACATATGTTGCAGTGATCTCTCCCCCTCCTAACATCTTTCTATGCAACAAGTGCCAACTAACTTTCTTCCAAGATGATTAATCAATCTTATAATCAACAGTCTAAACTAATAAAAACTATTTCTAATGTCTGCCTGCTGGAGATTTAACAGTTTCTTATGCGGTCTGATAGAGAAAGTTCAGGCCTGAAAGCCTGCATGTTATTTCCAAATGCATAAGAAGGCCAAATCCCACTACAGCCTTGCTTATCTTCTCTTCAGACCATGATGGTAACTAATATTTGCTTATTTATAGCCTCACTTGGAAGAGTGGGCATCTTATGATTTTTTATCGTATAAAGAATACAGGCTCTTTGCTAAATTTTCGCTATTTGCTGTTTATTAATTGGGATTGCTGGTTAGCCTCTGGCATAAGGCATTGTCTTTGCTCATCCACCAAGCAGACTTCTGCCACTGTACGAACAGCTCTGCCATCCCCATGGGTTGTCCATGACATTGGGTGGTACAGCTGTGGCAGAGACACATTTTGGGGCATGGTGGTGAGAAAACCTGCACTGAACACCACTGTGTCATGGGTGGTCTACATGCTCACCTGAATGACAAACAAAATCTAGTTTCCTGTTTTTAAGATGTCTCTGCATAGTGTGCTGTTGCAGCCCAGAGAGTCCCAAAGGAAGAATCACCCGTGAAATGAGACTATTGCAATTAATATATTGCAGGGACAGCAGCTGCAAGTTTGGGCTATACTGGACAGAGACTTTTCTACCTACCAGCCTCAGGACATGGCAGCGTGTCCTCCTGCCTGCCACTCTCTCTCTGCACAGCAGGCTGCTGCCACCTGCAATTGAGGTAAATGAAACCTACTTCTCTGTCACTGTTTCCAGCACGTTTGTTGTCACTGGAGCTGCTTGGTGCGGTGAGACCGGGCAGAGCAATAAAATCAGGCCTCGCAGTGGCTTCTGCTTGATGCAGGACACACAGCTGCGTGGATAAATGGGATAAATTCTGAATATGGGGCCAAGTAACTTGTCAAGTCTCCCCCAGCTATGATCTGGCCAATTTTCCTCCTTCTCCCTTTCTTCCCCCCTTTTTCTGCTGTCCTCTTGCTCCCCCAGCCAGGAGCTGGCACTGGTTTTGGGGTGGGCAGCCGTGCGCATCCCTGTGGGCTGCTTGGGCTTCCTGGCAGCCTGTGTCAGGGCTGCTTTGCTGCCAGCCCTGGGTGCACAGGGAGCCATGCTGTGCCCTCAGCGGGACGGAGCCATAATCTGTTCCCAGTCAAAAGTCGTCAGGGCAGCTTAAGGAAGAGCTCGTATTACTGGACCAGACATAACATCACCGGCATCGCTCGGCGTTCCTTGGTTTGGCATGGCAAGGCTGCAGGTGTTAAAGAGGTGGTGGAGTGCTGCAGTCCGTGTAGCTCTGGCAGGCAGCAGAAGCTGTTCTGCAGCTTGCAAAGTGAAATAAAAACAGCAACACCTGATTAAAAACCCGAAATGTTAATACCGTGGCGCTTCTGGCATTGCATCACCGGTGCCCGAGTCTGCTGAGTTTACAGCACAAGCAGATAGTCCTAGGGATAAGCACCGGGCTGGAACTGAAAAGGCAGGATTAGGATGTCATTCCTCATTTAAAGAAAATATTCACCTTTTTCTAGTAGTTGTTTTTTAAAAATATATGTTACTTAGTGAGAAAGAAAAAGCCATCTTAGAAGCCAAACGTGAATAAAATCTACTTTACCTTCCAAGTATTTCTATCAGAGAGGGATAAAAAACAGGTGACTCAAAACACAGCATTTTTCCTTCTTTCTTTTTCTGCCTGGCTCTAACATGCAGGTTGAGCGGTCAATTTTTGCACCCAATTACTTGTGAGGTTAATCATAGGCCAGGCGTATTTATGTTTTTGTAATACCAGCTTTATTCACTGGCTGTGCCTGCATTTTTAAAGATCTGTTTATTTTAAAATACGTAATTAGGGTAAATTAATTCCCATTAATTATTCATTAATGAGGAACACATGAGAGCCAGTGTAACATTTATATCATCTTCAGTGTACGCATGTGTATCCTGAAAAGCAGGAATGCAACCATTATTCAAAATTAGAGTAGACTCTCTGAAAGCCTTCTACCAGACATGTTTTTAATTGTCAAATGAATATTTCACTGTAAGAAAACTGGCTACAAATGATAAAACATGACTGAAGTATTTCCCTGATTATGTCATACCATTTTTACAGTGTTTATTAAAGTCGACCTCTTTTTTACTTAATTGGTGTTCCAGGACTCAGAAGAGTAAATATTAATAGTCTTCATTTGTTTACTGCCTTTTACTCATGGCCCTTGACACGTTACGAGCAGTAATGTGTAAAATGCCTTATTATCCAGGTGGTATGTATTATCTCTGTTTTACATAAGAGGAAACAGGCTCACAGAGGTTAAGCAAGCTCTTTCTGATTAGTGTCAGGGATGGGACTGGGAATACCATGGGGCTATATTCATACATTTTACACATCTTTATTTCCCTTTCATTTTCCTGCCTCCATGCTCATTTCATTGCATGAATGTCCCAGCCGTGTGTATCATATGTTCACAAGAAAAGAAAGGTGTAATTATTGCCTTTAACACAAACATAATGCAATCCTTTCCTTTATTTTAGGTACATACAAGACAAAAGCTAAATTTGTCAGCAACAATGCGATGACCCTGGCCAGGACCCTAGGAAGAAAAGTAAATTCTGAAAGATGAGCAGGGACAACGCCCCCTGAACCTCTACGGACATCAGCTCAGGTGCTGTGTAATCAAAATGTTCTCTGCTTCTGGGGGACAGGCAACAAGAAAAAACTAAATTTTCTGAACAGCATGAACATTGGCATCTCTGGGTGACCTCCATTAGAAAGCATTGAGTAACCAGATACCTGAAAGTGCAAGTGCCAAAACAAGGAGGTTTTCCAGTCCTACAAACTTCATCAGGAGTTAGCACAAAAAGTTTACTATTTTTGCACTATCAAGAAGCTGCAGACTGCAGTAAATTCCTGTTCCTCCCATGATAGCCCATTCAGAGAGAAAAGAGGAGTATAGACAGGGAAAGCCTGCTTGTTTTTCTCCTTGTTGATTGAGTTGCTAGCACAGGAAGGAAGCAAGAGAAACACATATGCCTCAGTGGTACATATCTAACAGGTTGCAGCAAAAACTGCTGTTTTCATTCTTCTTTGACAGTCCATTCAAGCTGTGGTGTTGAAGCCAAATCTAGTTGTCTGTAATTTTAGATATTTGCTGTGTCTTTTCTTGCAAGGGTTTTCAGAGGCAGAAAGCAAAACTGCAAATAAGACTTGCATTGCATTTGCAGTGGATCGAGTGCCTGCTGCAGCTCAAGTAGGCACGCACGCAGACGATTTGCGTTTAGAAGCCTTTTTGGTTATTTGCTCGTGCCTGTGTGTGATTGATGTGTGCAAAGTAGGCACATAACCATGCAATTACATTTTTGCAAAACTGTCTTCTGTCTCTCCCTCTTATGTGGGTTTGAAGTTAGGGCTGCATGCTATTGTTAGTTACTGTTCAAAAAGACAGTTTTTCTCTTGTTCTGCATTAGGAAATGTATATCAGAGTAAGTAGCAAACACTTCCTCTCATTCTGGTGGTCTTGTGTCTCTCCCCAGCAACCTGCCTCCCTTGACAATTCCTTGTCCAGTTTTTCCTCTGTGGCATGGATGTGACTTCATCTGGAGCTGCCTTGTCTATTAGCTCTGTACCAGTCATGATACTGGATGTGATGGATGGAAATTATTTAAAACTGAAGCAGTTAAAACAAATGTAGAGCTTTTTAAAATTTAATCTGAAAAATACAAAATTAAAAGAAAGAAAGAACAACAACAAAAAATGTAAGGGTGCAAAGTGATGTTCATAGTCCCCTTCTTACTTGTTTTTTTGGAAGGAAAATATAAAACAGCAGCAGCTAGAAAAGTAATGTGGAAAGGTTTCGATGAGAAAGAAAAATGACTCAGGCCTTAATAGACAAAACCGGGTGTCACCGTTGCCAAAAGTGCTTGTCATTCCAAACACTTCCATTCAATCAGCAGCAGAGACAGAACTATAGATAACCCTGGTAATAACATCTGTTCAGGATGGATATCAAGGAATATTAACTGGAGGAGCTGCGAATGCTAAAACAGCTGAGTTCTGCTGGAGGTATGCCAACAAATGATAATGTGGCAGCCTTTTCAAGAATTAATATTCTTAAGGCACCAAGCTGTCCTTGTCTTGTGCATCAGCTCTAGTGGCTGAGATGCTGCATCTTCCAGTACCAGACTGCATTGAGTAGATAGCACGTATGTGGCCAGAGAGGTCAAATAATCACTTTCTGTGCCTTCTCATCAATGTGTTTTCTCTCCTGAATCTGTCAATGAAAAAATTTCACGACCTAAAAATGAGCATTTTTTTTTTTGGTGGTAATTCTCTCAGCTAAAACAGGTGATTTTTTTATGTGGCCTGAGCATTGTAGTTACAAATCAGAGTGATGCAAATAGTGTGACATTATCTAACTATGAGCAGAGGAAATTGTTGCTGCTTCAAGTCCTGTGCCATTAGGAAAGTCATACTAAAAACATTTTGAGATGTTACCAGGATTCGCTTCCTCTGAAAGTAACATCAAGGCACTGAAAACGTTATGATGGCCTTAGAAGATGTTAGGAAAATTATCCCAAGCACGAAGAGAACATGAGGAGTGGACTACTTCTTACAGCATAAAACTGGGCATCATGTACTCAGCTTCTGGCTCCTTTGATGTTTTAGAACAGACAGTAAAAACATGAGACAATAAGTCAGTGAATGTGGATTTCACCAGGGAAGAGAATGTGTACTGATTACAGCTACACAAACACTGGAATTCCTATTCTCTGGAAATTAAAAATAGTATCATTCTGAAATGCAACAAAAATGACATTTTGAAATTTTCCACTTAATGAAAATTCTGACATTTTGCTTAGAGAAGGTCAGAGTGACATTTCATTGTTAAATACTTAGAGCGTTTCTGAGGCTTCTTGGGTCATCTCCAATAGCCTGCCAGGTAGAAGCGGGAGGACAGGGGGGACCGTGCCATGCACCGCTCCCGGGATGCTGAGGGGCTTGGGAACCTGGCTGTCTTCAGCAGCCTGCCTGAGGTTCTGCCCTGAGGACAGGTTCTTCTGTTTGTCAGAATTTAGCAACAGGCAACGCATTCTCAACAAACATTTTGATTTTGATAGCTTAGTGTGTTGGGAAATCATGAAGAAACTTTCAATTGCTTGTTTTAGTCAAGTTCTTTGTTGTCTTTGAATAAAGTCTTACAGAACAGCTAAATATCCTTTTCTTCTCATTTCTTAATCATGTTAAACATTATAGATTGTGGCAACGCTGTTTTAAGGCCAAAAGAGGAGTACCTGCCTTTTTTTTTTTTTTTGGTTAATTTTATTTTATTTATTTTATTTTATTTTATTTTATTTTATTTTATTTTATTTTATTTTATTTTATTTTATTTTATTTTATTTTATTTTATTTTAAATTTAGGGTCATTTTATCTTAGCTCTGTTATTCTGTGGAGTAATTAATTGCTCTTGGACCCTTCATTATCTTCTGGATGTTCCCTTACCCTTTCATTTCTTTCTTTTTTTTTTTTTTTTTTCTTTTTGCCAGTTGTGGCATACAGTATCTTTGGGATAATTCCAGAGGTTTAAGAGCCTCTCTTTCCATCTGCTTTCTTGAAACTGTACAGTCTGAATCAGTACTGCCATCTGGGAAGGAATATGATCTTCTGATGGAATGGAATAATTTCATGTAAACTACGATGAATATCTCATATGAATGGGAGACAGAGATGTCAATGAATATCTAGCACCACCCTTTGATCAGGAAAACCTTTCTCTGGCTAGAGCAACTAAATCATTTCCCATTCATGTTGCTGGATGTTAAGTCAAGCTTTCTGGAAAGGCATACTTCATTTAGAGTCCTGGGAATCATAAAATGGAACTTAAAACAGCATGGCAGCTTCAAACGCCAACTATTTATGGTGTACCTATACATGCAGCCTCTCTACAGAAGCAAGTGGGGAATTGTTATGTGCTCTGTCCCCTTCAGGACACTAATGTTAAACCCAGGTGATATAACAAAATTCAGTTCTGATAGGAAGCAGAGGTTTCCCGCCTTTTTGTAGTTCTAGTAAATAGAGGTGGGGAAGGCTAGGAGACCCCACCTGGAGTGCTGCATTCGGCACTGGGGCCCCCAGCACAAGAAGGACAGGGACCTGTTGAAGTGGGTACAGAGGAGGCCCTGAGGATGATCAGAGGGCTGGAGAACCTCTGCTATGGAGAGAGGCTGAGGAAGTTGGGGTTGTTCAGCCTGGAGAAGAGAAGGCCCAGAGGAGACCTCACAGCAGCCTGCCAGTGCCTAAAGGGTGCTGGGGAGGGACTTTGTGTCAGGGGGTGTAGGGATAGGGCAAGGGGGAATGGCTTTAAACTGAAAGAGGGGAGATTTAGATTAGATGTGAGGAGAAAATTCTTCCCTCAGAGGGTACTGAAGCCCAGGTTGCCCAGAGAAGTTGTGTATGCCCCAGATTTTGCACATATTTCTGTAAAAGTAAGGTGGAGATAAAAAAAAAAAAAAAAAAAAGAGTAAGATGGGAAAATGAGGGATGATAGGGAGCCCCCTATATCTCCGCCAAAGTTGTGTCAGATTAGTGCTTTGTACTGGCCTTTTATATTTCCACAGTGAAAGTAATAACACCCAGTCCAGAGAACTGAGGGAGAACTGGTCTCATCACAAACAACCAAAGTGGTATTTGCACATCAGTGTCTGATGGAGAGAAATACAAAAATGCTTCTGGAGTCATACAGCCACTGTTTTCCCACCCTACCTAAAAATGCACCAAGCTGTTCTTCAGCAAAAATAAAATTATCAAAGTTGTTTTTTTTTTTTTTTTTTTTTTTAATAAAGCCAACCAACCAACCAACCAAAAAAATTAGCGCCTTTTCAAAGGAGCCTCATTGATTTGTTTTAGGTATCTCTGAAGCAAGGAGATCTGGCACAAATGTTGTCTCATCATGCCCATGGGCTGGCTATTGAAGTACAATAAGGCTGAAGAAGAAAACAAAACAATTTACAGCATGGGAATCAATTTCTGAACTGCACGCTTGCATTCCCCTTGTGCTTCCTGGGGAAGTGTTTCCTTTGGTAACTCACAGACCTGTGCACTGGCTGCTTTGATAGCACTGCTGAGTTCAGTGAATCGGGATCCACGGAAACCTCCACTCTCTTTTTAACTCCCTTGAGCTGCAGAAGCCTTTTGGGTAGCTCTGCTGGAGCACATTTGCTCTATGATATCTGCTGAAGCTATTTACAGCTACCAGGGAGATTACAGCTGGTGACTAGAAAGGATTTCCAGGAGAGTATGTTCTGTTATCCAGATATATAAATTCTTCTTCCATTCTTGCTCTGACAGCTAAGAGGAGGTGACTTTCTGACCAGGAACTGAAGCAGCTGTTCCTAGCCCATTGGCAGAGCAGCAAGCTGAGCCTTGCGAGGCTATGCTGGCTTCAGAGCTGGCTGCCTTCAACAGGAGCATCTGCCCAAAGAGTCCCGAAGGCTGCAAGTTGTAGTCTGCTTCGCGCTTAGAAACCCAGTTAATTCTTCATGAACCTTCCTTCAGTCAAGAAATGCTGTTATGCTCCAGAACATTTCGATAAAAATTTTAAAGCCTGGACTGATTAGTAATTTCATTAAAACTGTTCACCCTCTTGCAAGGGTATGATGGGGGGGGGGGGTGGGAGAAGAAGAAGGAGGATGGTGCTGCTATTGCTCCTTGTGGTTGTCATAATTTAAGGTACTACAGATTGATTTCATTGTTTCAATGCTAAATAACAATAATAAAGGGTAAATTTGGCAGGTTTCAGGTTAATGGTTTTGAACATGCAATGCAACAGCTGGTAAACTATGAAGGTGAATGCTTTGTGGTGGGATGGTTACTCAAAAACATGCGTGCTTGGAATGCTTTATAGAACTTCAATAAAAAAATAATTAAAAAAATAAATAAAATAAAGGAATGGGCAGGTGTACAACAGAACCCCTCCTGTGTCTGTCTTCTCTTTTCTGCTTGTAATCACTTCTTAGAGGGACTAGGGGATAAAGATATGGCAGAATGGCCACCTCAGGATATTTTTCCTATTTCTGAATGGTTTCTGAAAATGATTGTTCTGTTTTACTATCTCTGAAGCAGTCATAACATAGGGAAGATCTTACTGAAGATATCTGAACCTAGTCTGATCTTCTGCCGAAGGAGTTTTGTACTTAAAGGCTGGCTGCCACAGTGCTCTGTTCCTGGAGTAACTGGGAAGTGCAGCCTGGAACAGTTTCTCTGTGTTGTGACTTCCAGTGTTCAGCAGCAATTCAACATTTTTTTCCTCTTGGCAGAGAACTCCACAACAATTGTTCACTTGGCATGGCATGCACGAAATGCCCAGCAAGCTCCTATCAATATGGATTAAGCAAAGAATATTAGAGTTGCTGTTTTAGGAACAGCTGCTGTTCTGATGGCAAAAGTAAAAGTATCTTTGGTGCTGAGATGCTGCTAGTCAATCAAAAACTACAGGACTTTGGTCTCCATGCCAGCATGGAAAGGGTCAGACTGAGCAGAATTAGGAGTCAAAAAGTGTGGAGGGGGGGGAAAGGAAGGTGCACAAACTCCATATGCCTGACATTCAAATGGTTTTGATGGTAATCCAAAGTGTGCAGAGTATAGCAAAAAGAAAAGAGTTCCTTATACAGAGGAGCTGATTTCTCATAGAGAACAGATTACATGATTCCTGGAAGGTTTGAGTTGTGATAATTCAGCACGAGACAAAATATCTAAATTCTTTTTAATGTTACAAAGAATTCTGAAGAAAAGCATAAAACTTAATATGGAAGAAATTTGCCTTCTGTTTCCAAGATAAGAATGTTCCTGAAAAGCTTATATTATATATTTATTAGCAGAGAGTTCACAGATGGCTTCCCCAGCAGTTCACTTTGCAGACACACATTGCTGACTTCATGAGCTAATAGAAAGAAAACCCTTTTTCTGCATACCTAGCCTATAATAGTTAGATTTATTAGAGACTGATGCACATAATCCCCATATATAAACCAGTCAAGGGATATTTTCTGCAAGCTTAAGTGCCTCACATGATTTTCTTATTCTCTTTTTTTTTTCTTTTTTTTTCTTTTTTTTTTTCTTTTTTTTTCTCTTTTTCTTTTTCTTTTTCTTTTTCTTTTTCTTTTTCTTTTTCTTTTTCTTTTTCTTTTTCTTTTTCTTTTTCTTTTTCTTTTTCTTTTTCTTTTTCTTTTTCTTTTCTTTTCTTTTTCTTTTTCTTTTTCTTTTTCCTTTTCCTTTTCTTTTTCTCTTGCTCTTGCTCTTGCTCTTGCTCTTGCTCTTGCTCTTGCTCTTCCTCTTCCTCTTCCTCTTCCTCTTCCTCTTCCTCTTCCTTTTCCTTTCCTTTTCCTTTTCCTTTCCTTTTCCTTTTCCTTTTCTTTTCTTTTCCTTTTCCTTTTCCTTTTCCTTTTCCTTTTCCTTTCCTTTTCCTTTTCCTTTTCCTTTTCCTTTTCCTTTCTAGTTCTTGCCACCAATTTATTCCAGAATCGGTAAAATATAGGGTTGTGCTGTGTGTTTTTCTGTTTTATTCTTCAGCAAATGAATGTCCTCTTCCACTTGTGCCTTGCTTCAGAAGCTAAGATCTCAGAAAATATGTGCCTCATCACACTGGGAAAAGTAAATACTTTACTACAAGATTTCATTCTTTGTATTTACCTGTTTGCCTGAGCCAAGAAGAGGCATCCACAATATATTTTAGCACCAGATCTTCACAAGAGTAAATCAGCATAGCTCTGGTGACTTCAAATGATTTCAAATGATAAGAGTGGCATTTCACCAAACAAACTGAAACCAGATTTGTTGCACGTGAGTTCCTACAATACAGAGAGAAAATAATAGCGATGGAAGGTAATGTGCTGATGAGGAGTCAGGAGGGGATAAGGAGACAAAGGAAGGCCTGTGAGATTGCATGGTTACTTAGAAGCTATCAGACACATCTGCAAAACCATTTTTTGAGTAGTATAAGCTTTTCACTTTAATTGGAGCTATTGTTTGTAGACAAAAGTTTTGTTAATAGAGGAAGGAAAAAAAGTGTGATGGGTAGTACCAGAAAGAGATAAGAACCTTTTTAAAAGAAGGCATGGAAGGACAGAAGCATAATTAAGCTGGACTGACTGTGGAGGTCATGATAGAATAACAGGTATCAAAGGATGTAAAAGCAAAGAAGCGTTGGCATGGTGACTGGGAGGCACTTTAGTATTAAATGTAGTATGCTTTGGATGAAAACAGAGAATATAGCAGTCTGATCATAAATACTGCTGGATTTTCAATGATTCACATTACCAAAATATAAGTGGAAATCTTGGTCTTCTATATTACTAAATCAAAATTTTGTTTTCAGCTAGATATAACTTTTTATCATTTTATAGATTTGGAGGCTGTAGGGACAATTGCTACCTCCTATGTATCATAGAGAATTACTTTTTTGTCAGGTTACTCCTACTGGTTTCGCTTACATTCCTTAAAAAAAAATAATATCTGTTTTCTTTTAATCCAGCTAAGTCTCCTGTTTCCTATTGTTATATTATCATGCTTAATTAAGAAGATGTTGTGCTCCATCCTCTGCTTAGGACTGCATTTCAGTGATGTCTGTAGCACAGGAGAAAATAAACAAACAAACAAACAAACCACAACATGCAATTACACATAGTTTGTATTGTTGGTTATTTGTTTGTTTGTTCTTGTTTCTAAACAGTATTTTGAAAACAGTGGTGTATAGATCTAGAGACTTTGAAAGCTTTGTTTTCTTAAAGGACATAAACAGAGACCTGCTCATCCATCCATGAACCGTGAAAAAGGCAGTTGGTAAAGTGCTTGGACTGAAAATCTCTCTCTGACATGATACTAGATCTCAAAACTCTTTTTAAATTTTCCAAACTTCTGGTTGGAATACCAAGCTCTTAATGTGCTCTATGGACCAAATTATTTTATGTCAAACTAGGAAAGTCTAGTTATTCGGGCTCCATTTTAAGAGAATGGGCACTCTAGCTCCCAGGTGTCTGCAGAGTATTGTTTCAGTAATGTTCAGCTACAAAAACGGAGTGTTAACTAGGCAGGCTGAAAGCTACAGAGATCTGTGCATTTGTTGTTTATACCCGCTCTATATTTGCATGCTGGTCAGTTAGGCTGCAGCTGCCTCACATTCTTCATATATGAGGCAAAACTTATAGGCTCTGCAGAATGATCAGCGGGCTACACTCGCAGCCAGAGGAATCCCATCACAGTTCATTCCTTAAACCCTGGTGCTTTTGTTGGAAACAGGCAATCAAGCTTTCATCTCTGGAGGTCCTGCACAAGTGGTATTTCACTGTAAATTGCTGCTGTCATTTTCATTTTCAGCAGGAGATATTTCTATGTTGCATTTACAAAAGCTTCAATCCTTCATAATTTTATTTGGAGGATTTGTGTGTGTGTGTGTGTGTATCTGTTTATGTGCTGAAGAAAAACCTGTTCAGATAGCTGTTTGGTGCCTTTTTTCACATTAATGTTCTTTAGTGGGATTCTCTTTTGAGGATTTGAAGCAGTACTCATTCAGCCAGAGCTGTGACAGGAATAGTATAACTAGCATCAGGTCAGCACTGTCTGTTCAGATTTGAAAGACAGCCAGAGAGAGTTCATTCCACACTCACAAAGTATTAACAAAGTCTTGTGCTTAGCTTTCAAACTCAGTTGGGATGTCTCCAAGTCCTCTCCCAGTGCCTGGCTTCCCCATTCTAGCTTTTGTTTTGCTCAGATGGGTTTGGTTAAACCTGTAATTTCTGCAGTATAAATATTAAATACATTTAACTTCAAATATATTTCCTCAGAAAAACCCACAAACTTCTGATACAATCTCCTTTCTTTTTATTTTTATTTTATAGTATTTTTTCCCTCCTCCAGTGTGCAGATGTTGTTTTTCTTATCATATCTTGTGATAATGACATTTTTAGCTCTATTGTACACAAGTGTGGGACTTATGCAGCGTGTTTACATTTGATAGGGAAGAGAATTACATGAATTGAAGCATTGTAAAATTGATTTCCCCTCTGTCTCCAGGTATTCTTTCTTCTCTTTTTAAAGCTGGATTACACTGTGATGCTAAGCCAAATTGTAAGCACAGAATCTACTAGCAGAAGGCTTTAATGTAGTAATATGTATATGTATTTTATATATGAATAGAGAAATAGATTTAGAGGTGGTCTTCCTTCCTTCCTTCCTTCCTTCCTTCCTTCCTTCCTTCCTTCCTTCCTTCCTTTCTTCTTTCCTTCCTTCCTTCTTTCCTTCCTTCCTTCCTTCCTTCCTTCCTTCCTTCCTTCCTTCCTTCCTTCCTTCCTTCCTTCCTTCCTTCCTTCCTTCCTTCCTTCCTTCCTTCCTTCCTTCCTTCCTTCCTTCCTTCCTTCCTTCCTTCCTTCCTTCCTTCCTTCCTTCCTTCCTTCCTTCCTTCCTTCCTTCCCTCCTTCCTTCCTTCCTTCCTTCCTTCCTTCCTTCTTTCCTTCCTTCCTTCCTTCCTTCTTTCCTTCCTTCCTTCCTTCCTTCCTTCCTTCCTTCCTTCCTTCCTTCCTTCCTTCCTTCCTTCCTTCCTTCCTTCCTTCCTTCCTTCCTTCCTTCCTTCCTTCCTTCCTTCCTTCCTTCCTTCCTTCCTTCCTTCCTTCCTTCCTTCCTTCCTTTTCCTTCCTTCCTTCCTTCCTTCCTTCCTTTCTTCCTTCTTAGATATATTGTGAACATGTTTTAGTCCTATTCTTTATTTATAACTATGAGGTGGTAGAATTCCAACATCATCCACAGTTGTTTATTTTCTTAGAGGTTTGTAAGATAATTTACGGATTGGAAGGGATCTCAGGAAGTCATCTAGTCCAACCTCCCACTCAGAAAATCATCTTTAAGGTCAAAGTTATTAGGGCCTTTATCCAGCCAGGTCTTGAAAAATTCCAAGAAAGGAAAATGCACAACACCTTTGGGGTACCTGTTTTGCTGCTTGAACGTCCTCCTGGTTAAAAGTATTTCTGTATATCCAGTTGGAACCTCTCTTGCTTCAGTTTTTGTACCCGTGGTCAGCCATCCTCCCACCCTGGGCTGTTACATCCCATTGAAGGTGCTGGAAGGCTGCTATTAGGCCCCTCTAAGCCCACACCCTCCTCCAGAATAAAGAAGCCCAGTTCACTCAGTCTGTCCTCATATGGCCCATTAATGACTATTCTCTGAGCATGATCATAAAACCATTTAGTTATTCCCCTACCTAGACCATAACATCATTATTTGAAACACAAGAATGTTGTAGGAGACAGTGCTGAAAGCCTTTCTTAAGCTGATGTGAGTGATATCTACTGTTCTCCTGGTCCACAGACTAAGTCGTTTTATCATAAGAGCAATCAGGTTGGTCTGTCATGACTTATTTTTGGTAAATGCGTGCTGATTGTCACCTTCTTCTCACAAGCAAGTCCACAAATGTGTCCCAAGGTAATATGTTCAGTAATCTTCCTGACTGGTCGAGGCTGACTGACCTGAAATTTCATCTTTTTGGACTTTTTTTGAAAGTAAGTGCAACAGTTATCTGACTCCAGTAGTCTCCAATCTCTCCTGACCTGTGTCACATTTCAAAGATAATGGCTTTGCCAGGACATTAAGCATTTCTCTCAACTCTGTCTTAGAAGCATTCCTTCTAGTCCTATGGGCTTTTATGGATCATGTTCTCTTCAATAATCTTAATCTTCATCCACTGCTCTTCATTTTTCTCCTTGATCCCTTCCTCTAAGAATACCTCAGGCTGAGGAGACCCTGGCGGTCTACAGCCTTGCTGGTGATAAATTAGAAAAAGAAGGCATTAAGTACCTCAGCCTTGTATGTGTCTGCTCTTAGAAACCAACCACTCTCTTCATCAATGGTCTGGCATTTTCCTTGTTCATCACTTTACTATCAATGTACCAACAGAAGTTCTTGGTGCCTTTAACATGCCAAGGTCATCTCCTTATATAACTACGTGTTGCCTGAAGTATTGGGTTGGACCATTCTTGTACTTGGAAGATGTTGTTCTTAAATAACTACCCTAAGCTCTTCTTTTTTCTTGTGGCCAGGAACAACACATCCAATAACATGGCTGATGTATCTTGTTGCAGGACCGCAGCCGAAATTTTGCTGTATCTTTTTCCTCTTTTACAAATGATTTGTTGTATAACTTTTGTGATTTGAAGGTTTTAAAATGTAATAATTGCCTAAAATCATTTGAACCTTAATTTTCCCCAGCTGAGAAGGCACTAATGCTATGTGCAAATAAAATGTGTTTATGCTGCCTAATTCCTATCAGATTTACGGCACTATTCCATAGTATCTCTGCTGGATGAACCAGAACTGGCACATCCATTGATTTCTACCAGCTGTTTTCTGCCAATTCCAGTTCCTGACAGGTAGCAAGCTGTGTAGCTGGCGGCAAAGAATCTCAAACAGATCAAATATGCCCCAGGGAGGGCAATTGCTTACCCTAAACCCATCAAGGAATCGCTATTATACTTTGCAAGATACATATACATGCACCACATCTGTCTCATATTATTTGTACTCAGAACTGACAAAGGATTAAGATAAACATGTGCCTTTTTAATACTGAACAAGAACAAGGTGCTTTTAAGAGACCAATCTTGTAGACATCAGTGAATAATTTCATAATGAAAATTCTTTTGTATATTTTGTGAAATACTTCTGTAGCTGATTTATACTTTAACTATAAAAGACCAAATCATCGATTTAAATACCAAGACAGCCTATTCAAGTATTTTAAATCTAAATTTGTTCATTTTCATCTGGTGCTTTGACAGTCTCAAAACACAGTACAAGCAGCCTTAATGCAGGGACCTGCTGCCTTCTTCAGTTCCTTTTTGATTTCTCTGAGAGCTATCCTTACAAAGATTGAGCTAACCAGAGAATGCTGTAAAATGTGTCTGCTTTCTGAAATATTAATGGATCTGGAGCAAGCCACCACAGCTTGACAAGATACCTCTCCTCATCTGAACCACGTAGCAGATCACGTTCATGCTCCTGGCTGGTTTCATATAGAAGAGCTTTTTCATTGCTCTTGCTTTTATAATGAGGCATTACAAAAAGTGTCCATGTTATTAGCTAATCCAGGTCAGATGATAAATGGTAAATTTTTAAGCCATGACAACTCAGCTGCTTGTGATTCCCTGTCCTCCTCCCTGCTGCTTCAGTTAAAAGTGAGGTGTTGAACTTGGAAGATGTTTTGTGCCCATAGCTTCTTTGGAAGTAAATAGCAGATGAAGAAAGAATAGCACTTCACATGGGGAGCCTTTTAGGCAGAACGGAGGCATATTCTGGTGAAAATATTAATACGTACCTGTGGGAGGGCTTATTCTTGGTAGCAGTCTTGCAGGTCTCAAAACCTGTCTAGTGAGTGCACTTTAAAGCTCCTGAATCAGTTGGCAGTCATTAGTATAAATTCCCATTTCTTCTTTAACCCAAAATTACAGCACAGGGTCAGGCATTTGAAGCAGAAATAAGCATGTACCTTCTATCTAATAAGATGGTGTTGGATCTAGCAGGTCAATATGTGGTATTACTTAGAAAAAAAGACATTCAGGAAGCTGCTTGTTGTCTTCATTTAGAACTGTTCATGTTCAGAGGCCCAGCATTTGTAAGTAATGTGGATTTTTTTTTTTTTTTTTTTTTTTTTTTTTTTTTTTGCTTGAAGGCTAAGCAGCTAAGCAGAGAGTACAGATGCTCACTTTGTAACTGATTTGGAGTGACAGGGGTTTAGTGTAGCCCTGCAGTTACTGACCTGAAGCATTCATGATTCTGTGCCTTAAGCAAGAAGGAATAAATTATTCTACTACCTTTCACTGTCATTTTAAATCTGTAAAGGAACTGTGCAGTATAAAAACTTTAAGACTGTGATTCTATTGTTAACATATGATTTCTTCAAATGAGCTGTCAAAGATTAAAACAAGCTGTTGCCCAGTGCAAGTGTTGTTATTATTTTTTCAATCAGAAACCAATAAAACATTTTATAACAGGATTCTAAAGTGTATTTGTTAATTACAGTGATCATATAGTCTTTCAAATGCTAATGGTCTGACTCAAATTTCACTTTGTTTAGTTGTGTTAGAAGTTATGATTAAAGAATGGTATAGCTTTATAGTTGTTTTACTGCCATCTGTGTGCACCAGGCAATAACTATGTACAGATGGTTGTGATTCAGAGACAGGTTGCCACATGCAAAAAAAGTATGTTTCAGTTATTTTAATAAGATTTATTGCAGCAGTCACAGTTAAATGCTTGAACCTTAATGATAATTGCTACTAATCCTTCAAGAAAAATGATCAGAGTTCAGTAAACCACAAGGAGCAGATTTTGCTGTAAACTTCAGAAACATCTCACCACAAAGGTATGCGTCATGTTTCCATTTTGTATTTGTTCCCCCCACCCCCCTTTCTTTCTTGATCATTTATTCCTGTGCCTTTGCTCTTGTAGCATTTGTTATGAAAAGGCAAAATCATTCTCTCATCCTCTATTTTCCTCACAGATATTGATATGATTTTTAATGATGCACTGGGAGGCTCCAGTTGAAATAAATTGGAAGAAATCTGGAATTAAAAATAGAATATGTCTCACAAAACTCTCAGCTCCTTTGTGTTAGTCACTGGGCCATGTTCAAACCCCCAACATGGCCCTTTGCTTCTTTTTCTGCAAGACAAGTGCTGATTTAAATTCTGTGTTTGGGTTGGCGTCTCACATCTGAGGTTGACTTCTGCACCCTGTAGTCACTTCTAAAATATGATAGTCCAAGCCAAGGTTGCAAAGAGATGCTTAGTAGTATCCAAAGGATTTACAAACTGATACCCTTTGTGAACTGACAAGCAGAAGAAAGCCCTTGCATGGCCTTGCAGTGGTATAGCTTGAATGTGACTTTGTGTCTAGGGTTCATCAGCCTAAGCACTTCAATGTTGCAAGCACTCTTCCTCTTCCTTTTATTTTTAGCCTAATTTGTTTTCTATCGTGTGAGATTTTTAGCTAAATGCAAGTATGTGTTAGCATGCATAAATTATGTGTGCATGGGTGTATATATATATGTTGGCAGACGTGTATGTGTACATGTCATGTATATATAATACACTGTCCTAATAACGGACCTAAATAGCAGTTTGTTTTTAGAACTAGTCTTGAGATAACTCCTCAGTTGGTTTTAATTTAGACTGGTACTTTTCTTGTGGCTGGGACAAGATCAAGAAGGCTGACACAACAGACAGGGAGAAGCACGTGAAAACCAGAAAAGACACACAACTCAGGAGTCCAGGAAAATTCTGCCTATTTACTTTTATGTCCTCATCATAGTTCAGTTTCATCTTGTGATGCTACAGAAATCTGGAATTATAATGAATACATGTATAATAGAATAAGTAACATAAATGCTAGACATCCCTCTTGAAGATTTCAGGAAATAATATGATCATTGCGACTTGATTTTTCTGCTTGCTGTTAATGTTAGAATTCATTCTGTAAACTCTTATCACCAGTAATACTGTGAATTGCCGTAAGCAGTCACACAGAAATCACAGCTATGGAAATGGATGGATCTATTATTTACTAGGAGCCACTATACCTTTAATGTTAAGTGGTTTAGTATCAGTATCAATCTATTTTACAGAGTAGTGGTTTTGTTAATGTCTGAACTCTAACATAATGAAAATGATTGGAGCAGCATGCAAAAGAAGGATATTTTCTTTCTCCTCCTTATTGTACGTGACCTCTTTTTCTTTTGTGAGACTTCCCTTGCTTTCTGGATGGATTTCACAACTAAAAAAGATAATAATAATAACAACAATAAAAAAGGGCAGCAAAATATGACCTTTTCTCTCATCTTTCTGTATCTTGTGAAATACAGTTTTACAGTGCCCTAAGGTGAGGAAGGTTGTCACTTTTTGTCTGTGTGCATTACTGTTCTCTGCCACCATGAAGTTGCATTTAAGGGGAAGGGTGCTAAATCCTATTTTCACTCAAGACTGTGATAAAACAGACTGAAAAGCTACCTCAGGTTCTGGATTGTTGACTTCTTGTTGCTGGTTGAAAAAATGACCTTTGAAAAAAACAATATTGAAAAGGAAATTTCTAACAATGCTCTGTCAGCTTACAAAATCATATATTTACAAGTACTTTTCCAGACCCCAGAATAATTCCTTTTAAATCCTTAGTCACCGTAAGAGAAGTAAGCATTTTACACTTCACTTCTAGATCAAGGAGAATATTTTAAAATAAATATATTAATAATGGCTACTGAAACCACTCAGACAGAGGATTCTCAGGCATTTAAATGCTGCACACTATTTTTTATTACAGATTATAATTTCCTTAAAAATTTAACGCAATCTTTCTCTGATATCTGTCATGGTTTCAGTTAAAAAGCAGTTTTAAGAAAGTGTCTAAATGCTCTTTGAACCCTCTTTGGATGACAAAAAGGAAGAGAAAGGCTCAGTCCTGAAGACACACCTGAAGATGCTGGTGACTGAAGTAGCATCAGTTAAAGGTTGGTAGAGTGCAGTGCAGACCAGTCCTAGGGCTGCCACTTGTTTTAGTGCTGCCAGCCAGCATCATCCAAAGGGCTGGCTTTTGAGGCTGGAGAGGTGTGGATGAGCACAGAGGGGAGGAAGAAAAGACAACCCTCTGAGAGTTACCAAGTGCCCTACGAGTTTGACCACTTTATAGATGCTTTGAGTCCTTGAGCTATGAAAAGCAGCTGGAAGAGCACCAGAGAAATGGAAGAAATGGCCTGGAGCTCTGTTGGAAATAATCAGTAAAACTGGACCATGTTTCCTTTGCCAGTACTGTGCCTTTGCCCATCAGCAAATCCAGCACAGGAACCAGTGAAGCAGACTGTGCCTTGCACTGGGGTGAGATGCTCAGTTTGGAGGCAGCAGATTTGTTATTAGGAAGTTGTAGCAACACTGACTGTCCAACTGGAAATTTCCAGCCAGGAATTTAACCCAACTAGGGTTAATGTCATCTTCTAGGTAGTAATGCTTAAGTGGTTTTAAAATTAGCGCAGAGGGGCTCCAGAGAAAACTTCATCCCTTTCTGTCCTAGCCTTACCTGCTGTGTGTCTGTCTCTCTGTACAATAGTCTATAAATATGTGTGAGCATCTGTTACTGTATTCCTTCCCGTCTTCCCTCCACAAGCCAAGATTTCCATAGTCTGCTGCCATGGCACTTGTATATGACATTTTGAATGCATGAAGTGAAAAAGCATGACATTTTGAATTAGAAATTAATTTAACAAACGTGTCTGTGGAAAAGCGTTTGGATCCTCAAAATTTGTCAAATGATATTTTGAAAAGTTAAAATGAAACTCCACAAAAAGAACTGAGGAAAGTTTAATGCAAAAGTTAAGGACAAAAATTTTCACCACGTGAGAGACTTTATGAGATGCTAATCTGGGCTATTAATCTGATGAACATTAGGCAAGTTGCTACTTAGATGTGATGTTTCGTTTCTGGTCTTTCTTTCTTGTGTAAGCTCTTTTTGGTTGAAAATTCTCACAGTAGATAATTTTCTTATTCCTGTTTCAATGGTGTCCCAGTCTCAGTTGCAAATTTGATTCAGTCTTACCTACATATCAATGTAGTATAAATAATAATTATTTACTGTTTCTGAGTTGTTCAAGCAAGTTAAAAATAAGTTAGTTGAGGATGGGCAAAGTTGTCAAATTATGTAAGTATGCAGATGGAAATGATTTGCAAATTCAATTGGCTTGCAACGAAAATTGATGCAAATAAGTACATATATTTAGTTATACCACATGTCACATAGAAGCTCAAGAGTGGTGACCTTGATTATTAGATTGGCTTGTTCTAGTGTGAATAAAAACTAAGACATCCCTGCATGCTATTTTAAGTATTAATTTTTGTCACTTTCTGAAAATGAAATTTTGGAAGGGACTAAATCATATGAATAAGTTCAAAGCTCAGCAGTGGGTGATGGTCCTTTTTTAGATCCAGAGAGATGGAGACTGACATTGTGCTAAGGCCTGGTTAAGACTACAGATTTCCAGTAAAGATTACTACAAATAATGGTACAGGTATTGGCTTGTAGCATCTTCCTTTCTTCCTTCCTTCCTTCCTTCCTTCCTTCCTTCCTTCCTTCCTTCCTTCCTTCCTTCCTTCCTTCCTTCCTTCCTTCCTTCCTTCCTTCCTTCCTTCCTTCCTTCCTTCCTTCCTTCCTTCCTTCCTTCCTTCCTTCCTTCCTTCCTTCCTTCCTTCCTTCCTTCCTTCCTTCCTTCCTTCCTTCCTTCCTTCTATAGCTTGGGATATCACAATGTGTTTTACAATAAAGAGTTATGATGAGATTGTTAGGGTAGCTTCTCATTCAGTGACATCTTCAGTCATCTTCAGAGGCCTTCTGCCAGCCTTCTGCACAAATCTCTGCATTGCATTGCTGTGAGTTGTCTTGTCATGTCTTGCAACATCAACATCCCTCATTATTGCACTATGTACAGTGAAGTAATATATTCACGTTTATTAATTTAAAATCCTGTTTGCTATGAGCAATAATATCACTTAGCTACAGTCATTTTCCACTTCATTTGGTGTTCTATTAATTTTAACTACATGCGACTATTTACTAGTCTGGCAGTTAAATCTTGTAACATCTTTGCATTTCTTTTCATTATTATTATTATTATTATTATTATTATTATTATTATTATTATTATTATATTATATTATATTATATTATATTATATTTTACTTTTTAAGTAATGATGCAAGCTTATGTTTTTAATATCTGATCCTTTTGAGATCTCTTAATCTAAGCCCACACATTTCCTTTGTCTCTCCATGCAAACTCTATGTACTTCACTAGCTGTACACCTTCTCTACAGGAGCTTTGATGTTCCTTTGTAGTTTCATTTGACATTCAAGTTTCCTCCTTGTCTTTCTGCTCCCAGCTTCAGTCCCAGGATCACAGATATTCAGAATAGCTGAGGTTTGCAGGACCTCTGAAGGCCATTTTGTCCAACCCCCTGCTCAATCAAGACCACCCAGAACAGGGTGCCCAAAACCATGTCCAGGTCACTCTTGAAGATCTTCAAGGAGGGGGATTCTACAACCCGTCTGGACAGCATATGCTAGTGGACAAGATCCATCTTCTCTTCTCTGGCCTGAACAGTCCTAGACCTTGCAGCTCTCTTAGGAGAGATGCTCCAATCCCTTCATAATCTCAGTGGCCTTTCATTGGAACCTGTTAAGTAGCTCCATATCTCCGCTATACCTGAGACACCAAAGCTGGACCCAGCACTCCTGTCCAGCCACCACTGTGTTCCTGATTCCCTTGTGTGTCTACTTTCACCACATTCCTTTTGTAGTATTGGTTTATTTTTTGGTTCTGTCTCTAAACTATTTGCTGTTTCTTCTTAGCAAACCCTGCTGTAAGTGGGATTAGAGATGCCTGGTAGTATTCTAAAGCTTCTGGTATGATCACAAGCAATTGACAACCTGGTTGAAAACAGAAGAAAGGCCTAGAAAAACTGGCTAAAGACAGAGGAGTAGTTTAATTATACAAAAAGCAAGAGATTTCAGTATATGGGATGTTGAGGAAATGTATATGCTATTGCAAATTGTAAAATGTGAACAGAATTTTTTTAAATGAGCAAGTTCTTTCATCTCTGCTTTTCCCCACAACCTAGTTCTTATCATATTATCAAATAAAGTTTATATTTGTTCCACAACTAAGTACTTCCAAAGCATTGTATTTACCAGTATTTCAAAGTATTTGACAATCAAGTGGCAAATTCCTTCTGTCCAGTCCCATTTATCTAGTTTTCTCCTTCTCTGTATAGCAACAAGCAGGCTCAAGATCAAATTCAATGTGTTAAAATTAAATACCTGCATACATAGATAAAGTTACCAAGGCCTGTTTCATTCCCAAAGATGACATTGATGATGATTTGCTATGTTTGTTTTTGCAGCCGTGAATGAAGAGAAATTGTTCTGATTTTTCCTTGGCGAGTCCATTTGTATATACATTTTCCACTGCCACTACAGTCAAAACATTTGAGTTTAGTCGATTTATCTACAGAATACTTCGTCCCTGTTATCCCTGTCTTTGCACAGCCGTGTTTGGATCTGCCTATCAGATCTCAGTGGTTTACTGTTATTTATAGGTTTAATTAATTAATTTTCAGATCTTCTTTTGGTCTTCTGAGGTTTCTTCAGTGTCTCTGCAATGTATTCACTAGTCCTGTAATTTGAAAATGTCTTTCTCGGTTGTTCTCATTTCTTCAAAGGATGCACATCCCTTCCAGTACAGGTGTTATCAGTCAAAAGTTTTCTTTGCCCCACAGTCATATATAACAGGAAATGAGAACAGGATCTGGGCAAGACAATCAAATAACATGGAGCTGAACTAGCAAAGCATAAGAACAGTTCCAATAAATTGTATAAGTTAACTGTTGAAAGGCCTACTCTTCCTGTCCTGTTCTACCTTGAGGTGATACATAAAATTAGATCATAAAGTCCTCCTGGCAGGGATGACATCTTTCACTTTTTTACTTTTTTTTTTTTTTTTAATATATATTTTATGTTTTTATATACGTAGAAAAGCATGTAAATAATCACATTGTCATATATGTATGTGTGTGCGTGCGTGTATTTGTGTATAATATATATATATTAAAGAAACTTCCAAAGAAACCATAAATAATATAAAGCTTTATTTTGGTTTTTAATTTTGAACTGGATGTAAAATCGCATCTCTTCAAGGCTGCTTTCTTTGTCTTTAAAGTCATCTCTAAATATCTTTGTGCTGTAATAATTGTCATTGGTTTTGGACTTCTAGCTATTATCAAGAGCATGGGCACAAAACATTGGAAGGTACTACCGAATTGACCTGACATTTTTTCTCTCATTTTTCTTGTAGCTAAATTTGTAAAAATATTAGTATAGCAATGCACAGAATATGCACATAATTGTGCACAGAAATGCCAAGAATTTAGGTCTGATCTAGAATAATGTAGACTCGTGAACTAAAATATAGTGGGCTAATAATGGTGACTTTGTTATCTTGAAAACTGGAGGAATAGATGGATCGAGCCATTTTGTATTTGCATTGTTGGAACCTACCATGACAGCGTGAACATTTGGTTCCTTAGAGTAAATTTGTTTCACTTTTGGTTAGATGGTCATCTTCAGTGGCGTTTTCCTTAAGGTATGCTAAAGTGGAAGAAAAAAAATAAGGAAAAGAAATGAAAGAAAAAAAAGGTTATTAAATAAGAAGACACAACACGTGTTTCAAGAAGACCTTATGACTGGAGGCTGGGAGAATAATGTATCAGGTATTACTACGTTTGCTTTGGTCTTACTGTCTTCTTTAGGCATTAGTTACTGGCAAGTGGTATTACTGATTCCTCCTTAGGGTCCTAACTACTGTCCTAACTATTTGCTATGATCAGAGGTGCAGAGGTGAATACTAGCCTAAAAGGATCTTTGCTCTGACCTCGTTTGGCTATCTGATAGAGAAAATGTTTCAAGGAGAAGTGAAAAGCTGAAAAGCAATAGTATAAACTTTATGTGAGGTTCTGAAGTGGATCCTGATTCTACAGATAGCAAAACTGATCTTCATACATATCCACATAGAAGGCAGAAATTGACATTTCATTATTTTGGGGCACTGGATTTCATAAACTACAGTCAACTAACCGGGAAAGAAGGAAGAGAATTGAAGAATATCGAAATCTGAGGCTGCTATCCATGACTTTGTGAGGGTGAATCTTTTTTACAGAAAAAAAAAAAAGTTGCATTGTATTATCGTAAATGAATACTCTTTTACATTCTGCCTTCATAACGATTTCTGTTTTTCACAGACTCTGAATTTCTTGAAAAGATTTCATGTGTTTTAATTTCATTCATTTTAAGAGGAACAGAGTTAAACTTTCATTTCTGCAAATAACCTATATGAAGAAGATATATTTAGTCCAAAATACACTATTGTCTCTTGCTTCTGTTGCTAAAGTTAGTGGTTTATTTTTTATTTATTTATTTTTTAATACTCATGTAAATATTGGAAGATTTTTTTCTTCCAGTTTGGGTGCAATGACAGTTTTACCCAAATCATCAATGACAATTCAAAATTACACATTTCAAAGTGAAATACAGTAAACTGAAAGCTCAGAATTTTGAAGGATTATGGATGGAATTGCAAATAACAATGAGAATGTGTCTGTGATTGCATTTCACTGTGAGTGCTCTGTAAAACTCATATCTGAGCTTATCTGAGGTGGCTGTAATAAAGTGGTCATCCCTTTCAGTGGAAAGCCGTGACTCTGGTACTGCTTTCAGAGATTATCAGTTAGGTGACAACTAATATTCCTTTTAGGAATTACAGAATTATTGTTAAAAATGAGGAGATATGATTCAATCTTCCTTGATTTACAATTTAGTGTAGTAAATGTAAGGGTATTCAAGTACCTCAAAATGGAAATGGAAAAATACCAAAGGCAAACTTTTGGCTGGCCAAATGGATTTTTTAAGTTTTTGTGGGAACCTGTTCTTCATAGCTTTGCATTGCAAATACTTTTAATATATCTGACTGAAATCTGGATTGCCTTTGAATATCCATAGAAAGGGAGCCTTAACCATTTTAAGGCATATTCAGTACTATTGTATATCTGCAGTTAACTGCAAATGCTAATGCTGAATTCTATATCTGGCTTGATTCCACAGTTCTGGGAGACAAATCAGGGAATGTTTTGTTTTATTTTATTTTATTATTATTTTATTTTATTTTATTTTATTTTATTTTATTTTATTTTATTTTATTTTATTTTATTTTATTTTATTTATTTTATTTATTTTATTCTAATTGTTTAATCTTTCGTGCTTGTTTGTGTGTGTGTATGCTTGTTTTTGTTTTACTGTGTGCTAGCACAGTAACTTACACCCATACTTCACAGTATAGGTTTATGAAGTAATTCCTGCTTACAATGTAACCCAAATGGCTTGAGTACTCTTAATAAGCTTTGTGTATCAGTATGCATTATATTGCACAAAGCACCCAAATCTTTTGGCTGTTGCAACTGAAACACACATTCTGCTCAGACTGTTTTTGTTTAAAAGGTTTATGGTGCTTTCACTGTCTTCCCCTCCTCCCATTGCTTTTCTCATTTATACTCTGTGCTTGAGGCTTCTTAAAGCAAGCTGAGAGAATAATCTGCTCACTTCTAATTAATTTCAATGGGAACTGTGTGGCTAAATCCCCTAGTTTGAAAATATCTACCAGTTTTCCACCTGCACAGAGTTTTCTCTGTAGGTAAAGAGACTTTATTTTTCTTTGCCCTAACCTTACACCTACTCTGTACTTGTGTAAGTAACTCCGTAAAGCAATGAACAACAAAAAACAGGCCCAAAGAGGCCTGATGAGATTAGGAGTTTTATGGGTAGAGTAGATATCTTTGCAGTTTATGCACCTTATCTGCTTGTGATTGTACTGCTTGACTCCTTTTCTGTATAGCACTTTGATTCTGGAAATCATGAGCAGGAAATGAACACCTTGCTTTTTTGGCATGTTTTTAACAATGGAAGGAAGGCAATTTAGATGGACATTTTTAAAAGAAACAAAGCACAAGAGAAAATATGATCCACATGCAAAAATTCCAGCATATTTAGTAATTTATTTTTTCTCAGTCGTTTTCACAGTGCTTTTCCCTGCCTCCCTCTCTTCCTTGTGCTTTTGCTCAGCGTGCTTATGTGAACCACGAGCAACAAAATCTAACAAAGCCTTACAATGACTCATTTTTTGTTGGCTTGGCTTTAGTTACATCAGTTAATCCAACTGTATGGGGGTAGCAATGTTTTAGAAGAGTCTCAGGGCTTATCCAGTAGTGACTGTGCTTAGAAAGCAAAATGTATAAGTGGGAGGTGGTCAGAAGGTAAGGCATGTGGCTTTAAGGAGGCCTCTGCAGCCTTTCCCTCCTCCCCTCCTCTTTCTCACCCCATCAGTGTGCTTCTGGCCCACGTTCCCAAGATGCTTGGTCGGAGAGAGAAGGGCCACCAGCCATTGAAAGCAAGTTCCCAAATATCTCACTGTCTGGAGAAGAGTGTCTATCTGAAAGGCAGGTAGGGAAGGTTTTGCCTCAGTTTGGTAGATATTTTTGCTATGTCACTGCTGGTACAAACCTCTGTTACATCTTGAGACTGCTTCTCTGAGAAGACTTGCAGCTTTGAGCTAAGATTGTAATTTTCTCATCTGATGAATGGATTCTTTTTTTTTTTTTTTTCCTTTTATGGGGAAAAAAATTCAAAAGTGTCTGAGCAATGTAGAAGCCTAAATCCCATCGAATGTCACTTGGAACAAAATTATCAAAAGTTCTTTTATTCTTAGAGCTTATGCTTGTCAGATACACAATCTGCCATGGCTGTCACAAATCATCTTTTCTAGACCCATTTTCACTTCTAATTTCCTAATAGAAAAAATGAGTAACTTAAAAGATCAGAGCAGCAGAATTTAGTCTATCTTATTTAACGCAGGGGTAAGCTGGGCAGGAAATAGTGTGTTTTGCTAGGTAGACCGCACAGAGCTATTCAGCTCTAATATGTTAAAAGATATTCTTTTGGACCATTTGACCTTTTTGTTATGCAGATATTCTTGCAAGAGTATACTGGCAAATTGAATTTGCCTTCACACTCCTGCTCCGTTCTGGCAAAATGACACAAAATCCATACTGTACCCATTAATGTCAGACTAACACATACTTGTTGCTGCAGGTTTTAGTGTTATTGCTATTCCCTTAGCTCTCCTTTGCACCCCAAGGTACGTGCCTAAAAATATGTGCACGTTATGACTCATAAGATATATTTGGCTTGCATATGGTTACAAGTAAACAGGTAGAGAGGGAAGGAGCAGTTGGGGTAGCCTGCAGTTGAGTGCTTATGAGAGCAGCCAGATAATGAACTACGTCTGCATCTCTGCGACCTCTGGAGGTGCCAAATACTCTCTCTAGAAGAGGGATCAGTCAGTAGTGTGAGCGCATGTAGCTCGGTCAAACAGCTCCCAGGTACTGGAGCTGGTGTGTGCTCCATCACCTCCCTACTGTGGGATTCTGCTAGGGGTGGCCTCTGCTCTCAAACCAACAGTAACCACAGAGCAAGGAGATGGATAGCATACGTAGTTCCCAGTTTTGCATCACAGCAAGTATTTATTGGCCCTGCAGTCTCTCCCTAGTTGGTAAGACCTTTACTGTCTCCATTGAAATTACATTCCTCTAGCATTGATAAACTGGTGGGTTCAAAGTGCTCGTGATAATGTGCTGCCATTCAGCATAAAGTTAATCTGTCACATTCCTAGCTAGACTTTGATTGCAAGTATTGTGCTCTGAGATCTTTTTTTTTTTTGTTCTTTCTTGATTATTGACTGCTAAATAAAGTTTCAAAATAAACCTTTTTAATGTATATAATTTTATTTTAATAAAATTAATTTTTACCAAATTAAATTTTGTTTGTTTCTCTCTCTTTTTCTTTGGTCAACACTCTGGTGCTTATCTACTTAGTATGGCTCAGCAATAACAACCCTGTGCACGTTCGTGTTCATGTTCATGTTCATGGTCACATAATATAACAAACTTGCATTTGTCATCTGAGTCTCCGAATATGACCAAATACTTTATCTCTGCTGGTTATTTTTCTATTTTCTTTACATTATCTTCAGTTTCTGTAGATACGGGCAAAAGTCAGTCAGCCTTGAAGCTTCACTTGAAATATTCAATGTCTCAATGTTATCAGAAAGGTGATATAATACAGAAGAAACATTTTGAAGAGGATTAGAGAACTCTTAGCACTCCAAAAAATTGTAGAATCTGGATCTTGTAGAAAGATAATTTATGAAATTATGTGGTAAAGTGGATGATATTGTGATGTTACTGTTGCTTGTAGGGAGGCAGTAGGACTGCTTTTCAATATCACTGACGTAGATGATTAACATGCACCAAGTCTGCGAATGCATGCATTCAAATGAATTAATGCCAACAGATGTAAGATTAGTTAAGCGTCTGATTGCTTTATGTGCAACCCTTATTTTTGCATGCAAACATGCTGATTATTTTTTGTATTATTTTTTACTGCAGCAACCAAGTGTACTGATGTAGAGTTGTACTCCCTAGCATTACTATTGTATGAAAGCATATACTACTTTATTTGTCATTAAAAACTTAATGTTTTATGTGTTTCATATAAATATAAGTGTTTTAAGGATTTTTTTGGGATAGTTGAACAGTGAAGGAAGCTGGCTCTTGCTGGGAATATATAGTTAGAATTTTCCTCATGTTTTAATTTTTCTTTTACTTTATTAATAGTTAATATAAGTTATATATATGATCCCACCTTTGATTCTAAAACACAAATTCTTATTCCCATTGCACCCTTCTAACTTGCTTTTTACATTCAGAATAACAATAAGGATATTCCATTCCAATTAACATGGAAGAGTAATTAAGTCTTCCCCAGAAACTGTGTATGCAAACAGGACCACCTAAGAACGTGTCTGAACTGATCCACATCTGAGAGCACATTTAGAACTAACTCATGGAAATTTAATAAGATAAAATGTGTTTTATTACTTAGTTAATATTTTAGTTACTATCTAAATATCTTTATTAATATCTTTAGTTACTGCCAGGCCAAGACTTCTTTAAAATTTCTATACTACAAATAATTCCTGTAATTGACTTATAAAGTATTAATTTTGATTTTTAACATGCTTTTATAAATACTCTTTAAATACTAAGAGTCGTTCTTAACATAACATGACTGCATTTTAAACAGGCAGAGAGAACATTCTTGCCATAAGAGAGAGATGGGAAAAGCATTTAGAAGATCTAAGACTCAGTAGACCTCAATATTCTTCTGGTGGGATGGGAGCAATTTGAATTTGATTGCAATTTTTCACCTGATCCAACAGGAAAAAAAAAAAAAAAGATATCTGAAATAGTAAGAATTCTAGATTATATTATGACCCCTCCAAGAAATGTTTTAACTTTTACAGGAATGTATACTGCAAATCTGGAATGAGAATTTAGCTTTTCATCTATGCCACAGAACAAATACTCTTATATTAGTGGGTTTGCAGAAGAAAAATAAAATACAATAAACCTGAGAGATGACCAAACACTGTGCTAGTGTATGCAAGTAGCATTTTCCTGCTGACCAGGTTGCCGTGAATCTGGGGGAAGAAGGATGCACAACACAAAGGGGGTTAGTCAGCTGCCCCACTGATGTAGTCAACAGTGTGCTGAGCACTGCATTGTACAAAGCTGTGACTTTTTCTAACGTACCGTAGTTGTAGATCTCATTTTCTCATAGATGGAGGATAATGTGAAACTGACAAATGGCCCAGCTGCTCTAAGGTAGATGGGGCAGGGCAGGAACTGCTGCTGCCAGATGAGCACAGCAGCTGTGGGAGAACGCAGCCTCTTGCTCCTCTGTCCCCACACTGAAGTCTCTTGAGAAAGTCTCCTTCCACAGCTACCTTTTAGAACAGATTGGGATTTGACCCAGCTGCTGGCTGTTGGTAGTGCTGGTCCATGCTGTGTTTGCTTTGCTTTTGGAAATATCTCAGGCCAAAACTCAGACCTGTCTTTCTTCTGACACCTGACAGCAACATCTCCCCAGGGGAGCAAAGTGCAGCGTGCTCTCTCCCTTCCTTAATGTTTTTGTCTCTCTGCTACTGAGGGCATGATATATTTTGACAAAATTTTGCCTCTGCATAGGATAACAAATTGAGCAGAAACAGTGCATTACCTTTTGCATATGATAAAATAATTTAGATGACTGTTATGCTAATACACCAAGTAATACAGAATACAGGTTGTGCAGAAACTAAACTTCTGATTATTTTTTTTTAAAATAGGTGTATCTCCTCCATTTACTTTTATTTATTATTATTTTTTCTCCTCTTTGCCTCCCTTATTTCCTGTCTCCCTTTTCAGAATGCTTACTCGGAGAAGTGCTTTTATTTGTCAGGTTTTTTTTCCCTGTCTATTTCCCTGAAAAATAGACAGGGTAACTGTTGCTTTCTGTGACTGTTTTTGGATGCTATTGTTCTTCTCTTTTATTTTATCCATACTACATTTCTATTACACTATATAATAACACTGTAAGGAATGCCACTTGACAGACTAACTTAATCTATCTGCAGAATAGCTTTTCTGGTAAAGATAACATCTGATGTAGAAACAGTAACTGCTCTGACTGATAGGGTCAGTTCCAACTCAGTTAAGGTCTTGTTCACATGTAATGGAGTATATTTAATTTTTATGGTGTTTATTTCAAGTAAACTTTGTTACCTTTTAGTATAGCAGAGTGTGGTACATTCTGGTTTCTTTTATCATTCTGAGATTGACAGTGTTCTTTGTGGCACATAATTGTACTTTGATGAAGCAGTTTGGACCTGGAGGAGTGTGTGCCATCACATAACTACCAGGTAAAGTAACCACTTTTCTCTTTCTTGCTTTTATAACTGCACTTTCCCATTAGTCTGAAGATGATTATTTTCTTAAACCTACAATAAAGCTAAGACCTCAACAAGTTTTCCTTCCTGTAGCTCTGTCATTACCCAAGTAGCTTCAGAAATTAGTGCAGCTGGAGCTGGGATGCTATTGGGTGCACTGGCCTTTCACCTTGAAGACGTGATGTCACGTACATTAGAAATTAGGAATAATTAATTAGAAATAGAAATTAATGAGGAATAATTTTACTCTCTCTGTTCACAGAATGAATGCTGCTGCAGAGCCAGGCACAGCTCTCCATCCTTGCTCAGTGGGGTTGGGATAACTGAGATGTTGTGTGGACCAGAAAGGACATTCACTACCTAACCAAGGTCTGCAGGGACCTTCACAGCAGCTCCGCACAGTGCACTGTGCTTTCTCATGCTTAAGAGCACAAAATTAGCTCTCTGGCTGACAAGCAGTTCCACTGGAGGTAGAGTTCAAGTCCCATAACATTCATCATGTGTCTGGAAAACTTTGATGCACCTCAGTCCTTTTTTGTTGTTTTTAAAGTGTTCTTGCTGTGTTATGTTGTGCTATTACTAACCTGGAAACTGACAGTCCCCAGGTAAAAGGAGCACAAGACAAAATATCTATTGCAAGGCTGCTGCTCAGCTATCAGCCACGGGGTGATTACAGCTCCACAGCCAGCAAGTAGGTGTATAAGAAACAATTATTTACAGTTTAATTGTGTTCCTGCTGATTCTTTTATTGTAAGAAATAATCAGGCAGACAGCCGAAAATGAATAACAAGGAAGTACTTTCTCACACAACTCCCAGCCGTGTTGTGAGACACATGGCTGTAGGGTTTCGTGGAGGCAACAGGGACAAATAGGTTGAATTTGGTTAGGTTAAGGAATGCTAAATCCACTAGTGGCCAGTACATGTGATAAGAAGACACCCACATTTCTGACTGCTGGAGGCTGTTGTGGTGTACCAGAGGTTTTGTAAGCCTTCTCCACTAGGCTGGTGCTGGGGACAAAGACAGACCTTTGGTCTGCCCTGTTATGACAAAGTTTTTATGCCTTCTAAGATTTATTTATTTTTAAATCATAGGTGTTTGAGCAATTGCATAAAGTAAAGCTTCTCATAGTTCCCAGGAAGTGTAGGATCGAAGGAATGAATTGGCACAGAGAAAGTTCATTCAGAGATGTTAAAAGTTTATGGTGAAAATAAACATAAACACAAGGGTGATAGGATCATTTTCTGTTGCAGTAGCTGATTGTTTGATCTCATAAGGCCCTCAGGTATTTTAATATTTTTTTGTTGATTTGTTTGTTTTGTTATTACGTCTCTTCTTTGTACCAAAGCCATTTATGCTGTCTCCCCCAAAAAACATGGTAGAAAAGGTTGTCAAGCAACTGAATAACATGGTTCCAGTCTTAGTATAAAAGTCAATGTTTGATATTTATTCATATTTTACTTTTCAACATTTTTTCCTTTACATAGATTTTAATAAAGGTAAGAACAAATGAATAATAATAATAAAGAATGGTTTTGCTAAAGACCATTGCAGGCAGCTTGTATTTTCTCAGATTTACCCGTGGTAATTTTTCTTCCTTTTACAATAGTCACTGACTCATGCTGGTGTACTGAATTTCCTCCAAGCTATTATTTTATTTATTACTTCAATTGTTAAAATGATGTAAAGTAAAGTGATATAATTTAAGAGTTGTTCAAACCCTTACACAATAGCGCTCTCATTTTCAATGGATTACAGTGTACAATGTTTTGAATTAATTACATATAATTTTGCTCCTCATTTTGTTGTTATCGTGCAGTTTTGAGTGTATGGACTAATTTAAGAAAGTCAGTTTACTAGTTAAAAAATATAAACTTTCATACAGTAGGAATTTTCATTTTCTCTTTCTCACTGTATTTTGTTTAGGGTCTTTCAATTGCCTGACCAATTATGAAGTTTTCCATGTAGTATCTACTACATCCTTTGTAGTAGATACAGCAAAAAAGGCTAGTTAAAATCAAGCAGAAATGTTATAATATTGAAACCAGCATGCTACAGATGAGTCTTCTCTCTGTCTGCCACATTCAGATAGTTACATATAAGAAAAAGAACAGACTAAGACAATCCTTAGGAAAATACCTAGGCATTTCTGAATTGCTTGTTTTGGGGTCTTTGAGCCTGCCAAGATCAGAAGATAGTGATTTTTCCTCTTGCAAGAGCCACTGTAAATACAGAGTAATTGAGAAATTAATCAAGTCATTTTGGGGTCTACCTTAATAAAACTGAATACGACGTAGATCTTTTTTGGAGATTTGTGGTGTGTACCATGTAATTACTTTTAAACATTATTATTATATTTACCATGATATTATTGTTGCTTTTATTAGTAATAATATTGTGGGTTGTTTGTATTACAACCAGACAAAGATCACATGTGAAAGCAATACATCGTATCTTTCCAATAGCATTATGAAGGATATGAGGAGGGCAAGGTTTTATTTAACAAGGTCATGGAAGATGATGTCTCAGTAATCAGGACACAGGTTTTGGGGGGTGGTTAGCTATTAGGATGAATAGATAAGACAGTATATTAGAGATTCTTCTTTATGCAGGAAGAACCAGCACAGTTAGCTAAAGCCTAGAATTGAAGCCTCAGGAGGAGGACCCTCCTGTCAAAAATGATGCCCAGACTATAGGCATCAGGAACAGGACTGGGGTGGCCTCTACAGTCACTGGAAAGTGAATGATAAGCATAATCCTGAAAGTCTGAATTCAGGCATAATGAAAGTATAATAGCAAATCAACTGGCATTGAGGCCTGCATCTCTTCCTGCTCTTCACATATTTCAGACCTCACAACAGATCACAAACAGAAGCCATACTGGGTTTTCACAATACTGGGTTTTCACCCAGCATTTTGATTTTGACAAAATTGGAATAATTTGGCATTTATCTTCACCTTGCATTGGTAATAGGATGCCTGAAACAACAGAAAGATTAGTTTTCTGTGATGATGCTGACACTATGATGAGAACAGGATATCGCAAAGAATGTGTACCCCTCCTGGACTCCTTTAGTTCTTTTTGAAATTGTTTGTCCTTTACTATATCCCATGAAAAAGATTGCATATGTTTAATTGCCACGTGTGTGCATTTTCTGTTGTTTGCGCTAAACCTACTTCTCTAAATACCTGTAGTTCTCAGGGTGAAATAATGTAATTTTTGTCTAGGCACATCAAAGTACCCGTAATGATTATATGGGCCTTTTCCATATCCTTTCCCCTATTTTATTTTATTTTATTTTATTTTATTTTATTTTATTTTATTTTATTTTATTTTATTTTATTTTATTTTATTTTATTTTATTTTATTTTATTTTATTTTATTTTATTTTATTTTATTTTATTTTATTTTTTCTCCAATAAATTCCTAATGTTTTATGCATTTTTTTTTTCCCTGTATAAATTTTTTCTGTAGAAAATTTGTTCCTTCATTGGATCATTCTTGCATTCAGTTGAGTAACATAGCCCACCCTCAGTCTGCGATAATCTTCTGAGCTACGTTCTGTTTGACTTTGGAGTGCTTTTTAGCATTTCCAGAGATTTCTTTCCTGACAAGTAGTAATTTAGAAACAAGTAATAGTTATGTTTGTGAGGATTACATTTTTCTCCAAGTGATGAATCACAGAAATAAAATAGAGCAAAAGGGATTGTGTCACTGATGGCATTAAAGATCTTTGTTGTGTGAAGAGGAGTAAGGATGAACAGGAAAAAGCCTTGCAGAGCTCTCGCTGAGGTGCAAGTCAGAAGGGGACTATCAAGGTTGGGTTCACATCAGATGAATTTCATCACACAACTGAACACCATTGTCTGGGTGCAGCCTTCATGCCAACTGAATGGTTCACCCTTCAAATCCCTTTCTCTCCAGTTTGGAGATCAGGATGTCATGTGGCAAAGGCCTTACAGAAGTCCAGGTAGATGACATTGCTTGGTCTTCCCTTGTCAACCGATGCAGTCACTCCGTCCTAGAAGGTCACCAGGTTGGTCAGGTATAATTTGCCCTTGGTAAAGCTGTGCTGGTTATCTTGGAACACCTCCTTGTCTTGCATGTGCCTTGACATAGTTTCCTGGTGAACCTGTTCCATGATCTTGCCAGGCACAGGGGTGTGGGTCACTGCTCTGGAGTTCCCCAGTTCCTCCTTTCTACCCTTTCTAAAAATGGGAGTGATGTTTCCCTTTTTAATGTAAATAGTACACTTGTTAGAAATATGGGTACATCATTATAATTCTGGTCTGTTAGGTAATAGGATTTCATCATTAGCATTCTTTTTGTCCAGATCATAGTTATGTCAGAAATCACAGAATACAATTAGTTAATTAACAAATTTATAGACTACTTTTATCCCATTTTGGCAGTGAAAACTTGAGTTGCCTAATTAAGTAGAATTAAGACACTGATTTTTTTTTTCTAGTGTGACATAGCTACCCTGAAGAAAATCAGTATTTATTACAGTAATTATCATTATCTTTTGGGCCGTTTTAAAACTGATCTCAAGTACTTTAGTTCTAAAGTTAAGCAATTTGTGTTAAGCAGTGCCATCTGTATGTATAGCTACTGTGGATGCTAGATAAGCAGACTGGCAGGTAAGGTATTACACAGTATCACATTTAAACTAGGTAGTTATATTATTAGTATTAGTACTTTCTGAAATTGCATGCCTTTTTGAAATAAAATGGATTATAGTATTACTTGTCCTCTTTTAATCAGATGTATTTAACGTTTTAGTTATGAAATATTTGATGGAAAAGCTCACTGGGGAGATTCTTGGCACTTGAAATCAAGTTCACTTGGAAGGTGGAGAAGGAATTTTAATAATTGCAGCAAAGGTAATTTGATACATTCTTAGCAATAAGTAAGCTTATGACAGCATACTTACTGCCACAAATCAGACTAAAGGCTCTATTCATGAATGAATCATGTCCCGTTTACCCTCCATTTTTATGTAGTGTAAGTTTAATGGAAATATCTTGTCATGTATCTTTTGTGTAACATGTTTCAACATTGCTTAGTGCCCTATGGCTTATATATGTAGCTAAACCTTTTTAAAATGAATATATATATATGAACATACATATGTATAAATGTGCTAAGCATGAGCAAAATAGAGAAAACTTTAAATTGGTTTAAAAAACTTTTTCTTTCCAAAAATCCACTGAGCTACAAATTTATTTTATGATTTTTAATTCCCAGGATTAATTTAGCCCAGGAAACTAGGAGAAGACTCTTATGCAGTTGGACAATTGCAGTATCTGCACAAGCTGGAGGAGATGGAAGAGCAAAGGGGATCCTCTTTCTTCTTTCACATTTCATTAGGGTTGGAGTGGTTTAATGTGTCCAGTATATTTAGCATGGTACCATGTGAAAGCATGAGTTAGACTAGAATTTAGGTTGGGTAAACAAACAAAAAAGAATTACATCATTATTTTTGTCAGATTCATGGTTCTGGTCATGATTCATCATTTTATTTTTAAATTTCTTAATAATTATGTCATAATTTTAATCCATCTTTTTTGTATGTTTGTTTTGTTTGCCCCCCAGGACTTACTTACTTACTTGTGGAACTTGTAATCTGTGACCATGCATTGGTTTCAGTTTGGAATATGTACAGAATAACAACATTTTCATGGCATGAACACTACAGGACTTTGTGAACCCACAATAGAGGATCACATTATTTTCTAGGCAGCACGTCACCCCCATACGAGACTTTTTCCTTCCCCATTTCCATAAAAGCTCTTTTATCCTCCATGTTGCTTTTCTTTTTTGTTCCTTCCAGACTGGACCCCTCCTGCCCCAGAGGGGTCCTCTACCTGCCATTTGCATCTGGACCATAAATATTTTATATAGCCCACAATGCTTTATGCATATTTTAACTGAACAATACCCATTTTGTAAATTGTCTGTCAGTATGATGTATGCCTGGTTATGGCCATGAAAAATGCGTTCAGTATCGCAATAATATCAAAATATCAATTGTCCCTTCAAATTTCATTGATTTTCCTGCCAGCATTTGTAAAATAAGAACAGTTTCAAATTTCTGGACCCAGCTTCTGAGGAGATGTGACAAATTGTGTCAGTTTCCAGGAGTCTGCATAAATATGCATGTCTGTTCAGCTGAGTCTTACTGGCAACCAGACCAGGTGGGTCTCATTAGCTCCAGCTCAGGAGGATAAAAGGTAGACATCCAAAATGAGCTTAGGTCTGTTGGTTGTGATGAGAGGTTTAAAAGCTCAGACTGTGTTTAATATTTGTTAGCAATGTTCCAAGAAGCGGCAAACTCCATCAGACAAAAGAAATAACATTTCTTTAATGCCTACTCAGCATTTCATATGTTCAGATAATTATTTTCTATTCTAGGCCCTGTAGTTTTTTTCAGAATTCTACTCCAAGATGTAACAAAATTATGCTAAACAGGTTTATGTCCCTAAAAATAAATGTCTTGCTAGTTTGAGAAGCATCAGGTGTTACTGAATGTTTCTGCTCTGCAGCAATAAGCAGTTTTTCACATGATCAATAGTATGCATGAATGTGTGCCCCTTTCTTAAATAAGTGGTAGATACGGTAGGAACTATGTCTTTTAGGAAGAAAATTAAAGACAAGGCTCTCAGTGGGGTTTTACTATGCATCCGAGCTTTTAGAGCAGTTCTGGTAAGTTGGTGTACTTTCCCACTCTTTCAGTCTGTTAATTATTTGTGAAGTGAAAGGGAAAACTTTATACAGGTTTCAGGGCCTTATGGAAGGGCCATACTCCTATTTCAGAAAATCTGCTAGAAGCTCAAGAATGAATCTCTGAGGACTGGAATTACCTGCCTGTTAAAGAATCATCCTGCCACCTGGTAAAGAAGTAAAAACCCCAAATCCCTCAGAATAATGATAGTTCTTTTACTAAATTTTTATGCTTTCAATTGTGTGAGTGTGACTGTGTTTTTCTTTGATTGCATTTATGTGTGACTTTTAATATTTAGAAATGGGCCCTTAAGAAAAAGCCCTCTTTCCTTTAAAAATGATTTACATTTAGAGGAATTTTACACTGGGCTGTGGCAGTAACAACAATCTGTTTGAAAGGAATTTTTACTGTAGTTATAAACCTCTGAAAAACTTGCCAATTAGCTGAAAAACATTATCTTTCTCCTGCCTGAATGCTATTTTCATCTTATATTACTGTGTTTAAAGCAGTTATGTTAGCAAAATATTTTTATATACTGTACTTTTACTACAAACACATACCTATGTTCCTCTCAGTACTAAATTTGTGGTGAAAAGTCACTGAGTTGTTATGTGGGTGTTCATAGTGCATTTTTATGTGCATTGATTAATTTTACATTCTTTATACCATAAATCAAGGTAATAAGGAGAATTTTCAAATGTGCCACTGCAAATATATCTTTCACATTGCCTTTGTTCTATTTATAACCTTGTTTTTTTGTACATAAAGTGTTCTCATATACTGTAGAGTAGCTGATGTATAGTAATGGGTGTAGAGCTGTAAAAGTCTCTCTTGGCACTCTTAACATGGCCAGATTATTACTGTGTTCTCTGATTCAGCTAGATGTGTTCAAGGATCTTCTCTGGTCTGAAAGGTCAGCTGCTTTTAGTTGTGCACTGGCAGAATACTAATACTGTCCTTATTCAAATTACCTGCTACAGTACTTATTAAATTGATGGCCTTGTGCTCTAATTTAATACTGTCGTCGTTCAGAGGCAGGTCACAGCTGCACTCTGCGCTGAATTAGGTGGTGCTGAGGCAAAGTTCAAGCAGAAACCATAGTTTTGGGCTGCATTTTCCCACTAAATTAGCAGTCAGATGCAGTGTATAATTAATTAGCACAAACCAGGGAAAGCTTGTCATTTAATAAGCCTTTTTTATTTCCACATTACACAAACAGTGGGAATTGATCCATTAAGTGCCTAGCTATTAATACTGTTTAATGTATGTCTGGTTGTTAAATTGAGATGTCTAGTTACATACATTCAGTATTTAAGAGCTCCTCACAGATAGTTCAGTGTTTGCTGAGATTTTAAGTCATGTTCCACAAATCAATAATGGCTTCATTAATGAATCTGAACATTGCTGGTTCAGATAAACAGGCCTGAACTGCATAGGGAATGAATGGTGTCTGACATTGCAATAGCCAAGGCAGTGTGGTATCTATTTTGTTGTCCTAAGTATTAAATATTCTGCTTATATCATGCCACTTATCCTCTACGTTACAGCCTTCTTTTTCCTTATAATCCTTGCTTATAATTGCCTAAGGCACTGTATAGCTTTATCTCTTCAGAGTCCTACATGGTATTAAATGTGTAGAATAATACATTCAACAACCACTTAAAGATGTCTGCAGGAGCAAAGAGGATTGTTGTCCTTAAGAAAAAGTAAAAGTGCAGTATTTGAATCACCCTTGTTTCTTGACAACTGTATTTCAATACTGGAAATAGCTGTGTTTAGCTTAGTTTTATAATATTCTAGAATATAAAGGTTTTAACACTCCATATAGACTATATGCAGTGTGTTTCTAGAAGTGTGTATTGGCAATGAGTCATTAGACTAACTGCCAAATATAATATGAAATCTTGTCTGTTTTGCTCCTGTATGTTGATTCCATGTGGGAAGTGTAGAAACATGGTATTTTGTATTGGGGTTCTGTAGGCAGAACATAGTGATCTGGCTTATTCGAAATAAATGACATGAAATGAACCTAAACTAAAGGCTGGAAACCAGGGAATACTCTCCAACATTTCTTCCCGATTAAGGCAATGTACTTGCAACAGTAGGAGATAAATACTGTACTCTCTTCACAGTCTCTCTCCTCTACATCTTGGTTGATTCTGCTGTTTCTCCAACAGATTCGTCAGTCTGTTTTGTCTGGGTCTTTCATTAGCATTTCAAATATTCCCTTGCTGTTGTAGCAGAGTTAGCCCATTTTGCATGGAATCACTAATTTTAATCAAGATGAAGACTTCAAGGCAGGTAAAACTCAAAGAACCAACCTTTTCTCACGAAAAAGGGAGGATTCTCTCTCATGTGTGTGAGACCCAGGTTACATGTACATGTACATTATTGAAAAGGCAGGGGAAGACCACAGAGGTCAACAGAAGACCTTCAGGCTGATGAATCACCACTGTGTCTCCTCCAGTCTATGCCAACAGAGCCAGAAGGTCTATAGAGAGGGAGCAGAGCATGGCAATGGCACTGGCAGTGAGCCAATGATGGTGACTATGTGCCTAAAGAAGATTGGATGGGCTTCAAGTCTACACATTTACCACATTCACACATTTTTTTAATTTTTTTTTTTTTTGGTGGGGGTGTGGGGGAACAACCTGAAATGTACTGTATGGGAGACGTTTCCTACAAATACATTGTGTTAATTTTACTAATGTTATATCTACTTGTTTGGACAATGTAATTAATTTTAAATTGTGGTGATGGTTGACAGAAGTAAATTTTCATGTTGTGGTAACCTCGGTTTTCCCAAATATTAAGTGGAAAGAGTGACATCTCCCACTCACCTTCGTAAGTGTTGCAGGGACTGGCAGGGTGTTGCAGGGACTGGCAGGGTGGTCACTGAGCAAGGACAATCTGAGCACTGATAAATGGACCCAGCTCCAAGCTGCTTTCCATCCCTACTGGCAAGTTAAGCCAAACTCCTTTGTGTACTAACACTGGCAAGTTAAGCCAAACTCCTTTGTGTACTAACAACTCCTGACTACTTGCTTGATGGCACGATGTGGAGTTAGGTCACATCCTCAAAATATTTCAAGACTTCCAAGCAAAATACAAACTGAATAACATTCTTCTTGCCCGCATATTATAAAGGGCTCAAATGTGATAAATGGAAGAAACTGACAATTCTGTTGATGCTCTATTGTTTCCACTTGGCTACAAAACAACCAAGACAGAAACATTGATATGCAGGGTGAAGGCCTATAAGCTGAGTTAGAGTCTTCATTTTTTTTTTTACAAAAAGAAAGTATACATATTTCATATGTCCTGGTTTTAAAGCTTTTTGCAATGTTTGTGATAAAATGTACTGCAGATTTGCATGTTCAAAAACATCCTTGACAGCTATGGAAATTGTGTAGTTTGACAACTCCTCATCTTAGCTAAGGCAAACAAACAAGGCCAAGTTGACTGAAATTTAAAATCTTTCCTAATCCTGAGGATGTGATGGCAGCTTGTTTGCACTGGCATCCAAAAGCTACAGTATTGTCAAAAAATTTAACAAAGCTGAGGTAGCTTTGACTGAGTTGACCTCAAATACGATGTGAACAGCTGTGTGGAAAAGGATGGAAGATTGCGGAGGGATGCTGTCTATGAGATCCTTTGATCTCTAGTCAGTATTATGTGTAGGCACAGTATTTAGATGCCTGAGACGATCATAAATCATCAGTTACGAAGGGAAGTGAGAATATTCTGTATTTTTATACTGTCTATGTGATCTAAGCACTGGTTGAGGGTCTCACTGTGGTGGGCACTGTGCAAAGACAGAACAAATAATATACATGTAAAGATTAGAGCCTTCTTTATCCGTGCTAGACAAATCATACTGTCTTCAATCCACTCAAAGAGAGCTCTGTTTCCTCTTGACATCTAGTTTAAATATGTGCCATTTGATAATCACACCGAAGAAATGAAGTGGTGAGGCCTTGTTCATGGGAAAGGTATATCTATTACTGATTAAAAAAAAAATAAATAAAGTATTTCCTGAAAAACAGCTCACTTTGTACCAAAGAGATCATGTTCTGGCATAATGTGCCTCACAGTGAGAGACAATTAGGGGCTGGTATGCAGAATGGGGCCAGCCATGGCCAGGCTCGCACAACAAGATGAGGCTGGTCACAGTGATGAGTTTCTATGTTTAATTATGGCAGGTGAAGACCTGGTTTGGAGTATCTGTGTTCGGTGGCACCCATCTCAGTGTAACCCAGGCTCCAACCATGCACTGCAGTGGTTTCTCTCTTTTAACATGAGAGAAAGGAAAGGTGCTCTCTTAACATGAGGAAAGCACTCACATTTGATTTCCTTGAGCAAAAGCTACTGCATCTGTCACTTGATCTCCCCATTACACCCCAAGCACAAGTTACTTTTTAATGATAGTATTAGCATGTATTTGTCTTTTGTCATACAGAATGACATATTTATATAACATTTCAGTTCAGCAACTGAAGCGACGAGACTAAAAACAGACTAATCATAGAATCATAGAATATCCCAAATTGGAAGGGACCCATAAGGATCATCAAGTCCAACTCCTGGCACCGCACAGATCTACCCAAAATTTTAGACCATGTGACTAAGCACACAGTCCAATCACTTCTTAAATTCAGACAGGCTTGGTGCAGTGACTACATCCCTGGGGAGCCTGTTCCAGTGTGCAACCACCCTCTTGGTGAAGAACCTCTTCCTGATGTCCAGCTTAAACTTCCCCTGCCTCAGCTTAACACCATTCCCTTGGGTCCTATCACTGGCGTTTACAGAGAATAGGTCTCCTGCCTCTCCACTCCCCCTCACGAGGAAGTTGTAGACCGCAATGAGGTCCCACCTGAGCCTCCTCTTCTCCAGGCTGAACAGGCCCAGTGCCCTCAGCTGCTCCTCATACGTCTTCCCCTCTAGGCCTTTCACCATCTTCGCTGCCCTCCTCCAGACATTCTCCAACAGTTTCATGTCCTTCTTGTACTGTGGTGCCCAGAACTGCACACAGTACTCGAGGTGAGGCCGCACCAGCGCAGAGTAGAGCGGGACAATCACCTCCCTCGACCTACTAGCGATGCCGTGCTTGATGCACCCCAGGATACGGTTGGCCTTCCTGGCTGCCAGGGCACACTGCTGGCTCATATTCAGCTTGCAGTCAACCACAACCCCCAGATCCCTCTCTACAGCGCTGCTCTCCAGCGTCTCATTGCCCAGTCTGTACGTATAGCCAGGGTTGCCCCGCACCAGGTGCAGGACCCGGCACTTGCTTTTGCTAAATGCTGCACAGTGAAACAGCTGCCTTTGACATGTTCTCCATCACCTATTTCACAGGTGAGGAGAACCTGCAAAGCTGTTGAATATGCCTGGGGCTGGGGCAGAGGGAGTAATTCTGGGCTCATGGTCCTTGTAGACAGTAGAGAGTGATCAACCATACCCTGGGGGGAGACCTGTCAGGGTGGAGAGAAGACAGCAAGGGGCATCAAATGGAGCTGAGCAGTAGTTGTGTAGCCTGGAGGTGTGGTCGCCTGCTCCTGTGCAGCTTTTTGAGAGACAGCTCTCAGTAAAGATGGGGATTTGGCTTATAGGTCCACAACGATGGATTTAATTTCCTGTTTTAGGGACATTGTGGGCAGCAAAGACAGCTCAGAGAATAATGGCACTTTATGTAGTGGTATGAATATTTTGAGGAAAGATGGGATTTTTCATTAGAATTGAAAATAAAGGGAAGTCTTTTTCTCCCACAGTCACCGTCATGATGACCTGTACTTCCAACATAAATAACTGAAGAAAAGCTTGAAAGAAAGAAAATGAGAAGACAGGTAACATATTATTCTGAAATTTTTAAGGCTTGAACTGCTTTAATTTTAATCCTTATGACTGAACTAACTCATGATAGAAAAAACAATGATGTCTAAAGGATATAATGTCAGTAATTTCTGAAAGGATTTCTGTTTATTTCAGTTACGGTGGTTGTTGCAACTCATGGTGATGTTGAAAAAACACATTTACTCTACACTTGTACAGCTGGGAACATCCAGTGTCTTGTTTTTCCAAAGCCACCGTGCAGGTTCAGTTAGGTTGCCAGCCTTGTTTAGCACACTGGCAATAGTGGTTTAATCTTCTAGGTCAGTGGAAGCCAGCCCTTAGCAGCTGGAGACTTCAGATTGAAATTTTCAAGAGAGTTGAGATGTACGTCTGCATTCTTAACAGGTTGCACCTGAGTGTATGAAATCCACTGCATACCTTCATGATGGCACATAAACTATTCTAGAAGAAAAGACTTCATCTAAAAGCCCAGTGGTAGATATCTCCATGTTAGGAAGATAACTTTGGTTTTAATTTTCTATAAATTTGGGGTTTAGTCCTCCAGAAAGTTTTCCTGCAGGAGCCCTGAATCTGAGTAGGGTTGTTTCACTGTCAATTAGCTGCAGAAAAAGAACTGTTATTGAAGAAGGATTCATATTACCATGGGTGTTTTTTGATTATACATATATTTAGTAACACTAAATGAATCACTGTCTTACAAATAACTTATCTCAAACTGACTTTCCTCAAACAATGTGTCATTTTTTTTTCCACAGAACTAACCAAGGTTAACTGTTTAATTATTTTGTCCAGCTTTGGCAGATGGTGCAGTAATAAGAAATCTGTACTTCTGTTTTCTAATCACCAAATTTTGAATAATTTTGTTTTATCCCTTTGTAATATTTTGATTTTTTGTTTGTATATTGTTTTATGTCTCCTGTACTCTAACATTGTTACACAGTTAAAAACCTACTGCAAGCCCTCCAAACCCTGAAACTGAAGTTTAAACAAAAAAGTAATAAAAAGGGAGTAAAACAGTAGGAAAACGTATAAACCTGAACTAAGGAACATGGTTGTAATAAACACTTTACTCATGATTGATTCACGTGTCGATTCAGATCACATATAAATTGTACATGAACAGAGATACAAATTCAGTGTGTATCCATTGGTATATAAAAGGCAGCTAAATCTGCCTGTATAAATCTCACTGATGTTGCACTCTGTCACAAAGCAAGTATTTTGCATAATTAGCCTGGATACTCAGCCACATTTTTCAGGAGCCAGCTAGTTCACTGCCCTCACTGCAATAGGATGACACCCACTATAATAGGAGCTCCTGGCTGCTTAGCAGTCTTGGTAATTAGGCCTTTTATTTAATTGCCTAAGTATGGATTCAGAAGCCTAATTTTAGGCATGCCTTTCTTTCTTTTCTTTTTATTCTTGGTATCCTATTACGTATTACTGTGATGTCGACATGAATATCCATTCTCCTCTCTCTACCGCTTACTCTTTTTAAGTATTCCATTTCCAAAGTACATGCTGTAGTAGAATTCCAACGTAGTGTGCAAGACAGAAAAAAAAAAGTAATATGCCATTGAACTGTTAGATTAAACCTGAAAACATTTACATCATTAGATCATAATATTACACAAAACTGTCTAGGAACATCTTTTAGCCCAATTTTACAACTTTCATCTCTCCTTTTTTTTTTTTTTTTTTTTTTTTTTTTATCCCACTGAGTAAGCAAATATTCCCATTCTTCATTGACATATTGGGATATGGCTGACAGATGGTTGTTCCATTTCATGGTGAAACTACTTATTGCATGTGCTTTGGACCTGTATAGACTCATGTAAAAAATAATTAGTAGTAGGACAGACTTCATTTTGTATACTCTTCTATCTATATGTGTTTGTTGAATGTTAAAATCTACCAGCAAATAATCTCTAACCCTGAATTGTGCGGAAAAAAAAGTAGGATTAATAAACTTCAAGGTAGACACTCGCTGTCAATGGGATCAGAATGAACATGTCTTTTTCCTTGGGTATCAAATCCGTTGGGCATTGGCTGTGGCTGGAGGTGAGATTCTGACCTTAGTGGCATGATGGACGGATTTAGTGTGGCTAAGTCTTTGTTATCAGAAGGTGCAATTTTCCAAGACATATTGCTTATAAATAAATTGAAGAAAGCATCTTGTTCAAAACGTTACACTTTCCTTCCTAATACAATGGATTTTATGTTTTAAACTTGTGTCATTTTTCAGCAGACAAACATTTTTGTTTCCTTTTCCAGATTTCTTAGGACACAGTTGTAGCTATCTCCAAAGTACATTTGACACTGCCACCTAAATTTCTTTATGAAATTTTAAGTAGAAAGGTGGTGGGGCTGTGCATTTCAGGCTGTGACTTTGACACGTTGTTGCGGGAAGAAGAAATCAACAGATGTCAGATAGTAAGAAACCAGTGTCTAGAACTGAAAACTGTTTAAAGTTTTTTTAATATATAAAATTAAACAGAGAATCTCAACATTTTTGCTTTTGGTCTTTAACAGTACTGTTTCACCACCAGTCATAACCTTCATTGGTACTTCTGACATTTCCTATTCAAAGAGTAGTTGAAGAGCGAAAGACAAATTTATTTGCTAGGCATTTCACAGTATCAGTAACAATTTATTAATCAATATTGATGATTTTCAAAAATTGGTTTCATTACAATACATATTTCTTACATAATAACTAGTCCATCTTATCTGTAAATACAGTGCTAAACATTTTGTCTTTTTTGCACTGATTATGCTATTTTTGTAAGACAACAGAATATCTTACAGATGTAAGAACTTAGCATTTTTTCCTTTAACTCACATTAAAATGCCTTTCTTCTTTATCTGCTGTAGTGTTATAGAAAATATGACACCATCATTTAAAACAAGTCAGAAGAAATTTCTAAATATCTGTAATTGGGGGGAAAGGGATGCTGAAAATTCACATAAAGGATTTTTGCATACTTAGAACCTAAAATAAGGAGTAATTAACTGTTCCAAATATCCTCCCACTTATAATAATAGGATGTCTTCAGTCAAATTTGCAGAATTTATTTTATTTCGTTAATTGATTGGTATATTCATCATTCAATGATATATTAGGTAGAGCTGGATTCTAAATGACTTTTCTCTGATAAGCCTTCCAATTAATTCTTCTCACACTATTTTCCTGGTGACATCTGAACTTCTTTCATTATATAAAACACATCTTGAATAAGACATTGCTGAATAATAATCAGGGATCCTAACATGTTCAAAATTAGAACCCCTGACAAAGTCAAATGCATTCTGATTTAGACAATGACCTCACCTAATGTCATTTTCAGTGTATCATGTTGAAGGAGATATATAGCTTTCCTTTTTTTTTTGCATATCTACCCTCAAGTTAGAAATTCTAAAGAAACAAAACAAAACAAAACAAAAAAGAACGGAAGCAATTGTAAATACTGTTAGTTATATAATCTCACATATTAAAGCCTGATTAGAACATCGAGTGTCTGTGAATGCTATATTTTTGTTCTACATTGCCTGACAATTTTCTCCCTTTTTTGCCTTATTAATCTGTCTTAGAATAGTATTTCTTTATTTGGGCAAGTAGACAAGGAAATAAGTTATTCTTTAAAATGTATGTTAAATGATGTACTGTATTACATTTACTTCCAATTTGCATTTTTCTTAATACGTCCAACAGATTTCTTTTGCATAGATAGCATTTCATAAACCAGAGAACACTGATAATATCTAATTTAACTGACTTGCTAATACAAGAAGCAGATCATTTTAAATGGACCTTACATCTTTATAGGATGTTAGAAATGAAGACATTACTTCAAAATGTAGGTAATTATTGCCTCCTCTTTTATCAGTGCTATTTTCTGAGGTATTATCATAAGATAGCACTTTAGTATTAAGCAGGGCCTTAGAGTGGCAATAAATCAGTCCAACTGAGTCATCATTGTCCAAGGCATCTGAACTACTGAAATGTTGTGGATCCTACAGAGAGTGTGAAATCACTTGACCCTTGGCATTAACCTTTACTGAATGAATAGACACTGCTTTCCACATCGTGGAACAAAAGCAGAATAGTATTGATTAAACACCACATTCACTTGATATTAAATACTGGCTGAACTCACTTCTTGCTTTCCAGCTCCAGTGGGAGAAACCCAGAGAGTTGCTGAGTCTCAGGAGAATGCGTGTTTGTAATTCAGAGCAATGTTTTTCCTGCAAAGTTTTCATTTTTCTTCCTTCTTTTCTTTTCTTTTCTTTTCTTTTCTTTTCTTTTCTTTTCTTTTCTTTTCTTTTCTTTTCTTTTCTTTTCTTTTCTTTTCTTTTCTTTTCTTTTCTTTTCTTTTCTTTTCTTTTCTTTTCTTTTCTTTTCTTTTCTTTTCTTTTCTTTTCTTTTCTTTTCTTTTCTTTTCTTTTCTTTTCTTTTCTTTTCTTTTCTTTTCTTTTCTTTTCTTTTCTTTTCTTTTCTTTTCTTTTCTTTTCTTTTCTTTTCTTTTCTTTTCTTTTCTTTTCTTTTCTTTTCTTTTTCTTTTCTTTTCTTTTCTTTTCTTTTCTTTTTTTTCTTTCTTTTCTTTTCTTTTCTTTTCTTTTCTTTTCTTTCTTTTCTTTTCTTTTCTTTTCTTTTCTTTTCTTTTCTTTTCTTTTCTTTTCTTTTCTTTTCTTTTCTTTTCTTTTCTTTTCTTTTCTTTTCTTTTCTTTTCTTTTCTTTTCTTTTCTTTTCTTTTCTTTTCTTTTCTTTTCTTTTCTTTTCTTTTCTTTTCTTTTCTTTTCTTTTCTTCTTTCTTTTCTTTTCTCTTTCCTTTCCTTTCCTTTCCTTTCCTTTCCTTTCCTTTCCTTTCCTTTCCTTTCCTTTCCTTTTCCTTTCCTTTCCTTTCCTTTCCTTTCCTTTCCTTTCCTTTCCTTTCCTTTCCTTTCCTTCCCTTTCCTTTCCTTTCCTTTCCTTTCCCTTCCCTTCCCCTTCCCTTCCTTCCCTTCCCTTCCCTTCCCTTCCCTTCCCTTCCCTTCCCTTCCCTTCCCTTCCCCTTCCCTTCCCTTCCCTTCCCTTCCCTTCCCTTCCCTTCCTCCCTTCCTTCCTTCCCTTCCCTTCCCTTCCCTTCCCTTCCCTTCCCTTCCCTTCCCTTCCCTTCCCTTCCCTTCCCTTCCCTTCCCTTCCCTTCCCTTCCCCTTCCCCTTCCCCTTCCCCTTCCCCTTCCCCTTCCCCTTCCCCTTCCCCTTCCCTTCCCCTTCCCCTTCCCCTTCCCCTTCCCCTTCCCCTTCCCCTTCCCCTTCCCCTTCCCCTTCCCCTTCCCCTTCCCCTTCCCCTTCCCCTTCCCCTTCCCCTTCCCCTTCCCCTTCCCTTCCCCTTCCCTTCCCCTTCCCCTTCCCCTTCCCCTTCCCCTTCCCCTTCCCCTTCCCCTTCCCTTCCCCTTCCCCTTCCCCTTCCCCTTCCCCTTCCCCTTCCCCTTCCCCTTCCCCTTCCCCTTCCCCTTCCCCTTTTTTCTTTTTTCCTTGGATCAATAAATGGCAGCCATGATCAGCCATGAGTATGTATTGTCAATTCTGACCTGTGTATTTTATCACTTGAGGTGAGAGGTCACAGTGCTGTGACTAATAATGCAGTTGTTTTAGGCATGAATTGTTTCCCTCCTGTAGTGCAAGCATGTATATATATATATATATGTATATTTTAACACTCTGCTTTATTATAACTCTTGTTTACCAAACCCCTTAGCTATTTGCTTTGAAAGTCTGATTAATCTGCTGGATGGCATCATATTTACAAAAGCTGTTAGAGATTTACTAAATGATATTCCTCTTGGCAGGAATGTGGGTTCCATGGAACTTGGAAGAATCAGAGTGGGAATCCTGGAACCAATGCCATAGAATAAAGTTGCTGCTTCATTCCATAGGTGAGGAAATTGAAGAAATAAAACCAAGAGAAGGATAAACAAGGATATTTTTTATTTCCAGTATTTTTTTTTTCTGTGTTTCATTTTAGGGCATATTCTGCTTTCATGTGCAGAGCTGTAAGCCCAGAGCAGCTCAGCAACATGCTCCTATAGTCAGTCCTTCCCTGACTCTGTTGATTCAATGCATAAAAGGTTGACAGTGAAGAAAACGTGAAATACAGTATAATGAATAGAAGCAGCTGCAACAGCATCACGGTCTGTCTGCAAGCAGATGACCATTCCTGTCTGAAAATGTTCCAAAAACCTGCCTGACTTTAATTTTCTCTTTAAAGCTGAAAGTGTTCTGATTATTATTCAATAATTAATTACATATTTTAAAAACAGGCTTTATGCAATGTGCAGTACTTTTGGGAAAGCTCACCACAAATAGTGATTCACGTAGACGAGTGTCTAGAATTGTATTTTTTATTTATTTATTTTTTTTTTTAGTAAAAAATATTTTCAAATATTGAAAGCCAGTGGTATTACATCACTTTTCACAACTGTTTTTATCACCAGGGTCTTGGTAAGGTTATCTTCTGCTTGCAGATTCCTCATTGTGTAAGTTTTAAGTGCAGCACATGTAGCTTTTTGGCTAAATATCTATGGAGTATACTTTCCATATGTAAGACCACCTACATATTAATGTGTTTTTAAAAATATATAATATTGAAAGAACAGATAAAATGATTCCATGGGACTGTGAAAAACAAAACAAAACACAAAATTTTCAGGTACAAAAAAAAAGGAAAAAAGAAAAATAAAATTTGAAAAAGGCAACAAAGAAAATCCATAGTTTGCTTCAACAAGAGCAGAAATGTTTATTTATTTTTCTGAAAAGAGAAAAAATGAACAGTTGAATAAAAAAATATTTAACTTATTTTGGAATATTACAACAAACATTGAAGTATAAAAATGATAGAATATTTCATGAGAAATCTATCAACACTACGTCAATTAAATGGTGTAGGACTACTACAACATTAGAACTTCACAGAGAGAGAATTTGTGTGACTTAAGTTCATTGTTCTTCTCAGTCTGCTCCTAAATTAGAGACTTTTCAGCTGAGTAAAAAACATCTTGATGTACATTCAAAAGCTAAAGTGGGTTGGGAAGGAATTGTTTTCTCCCACCAGCAGGAAGGACTTCAGATGTTCTGTGGAACTGCAACATAAACATTTCATTTTGGTTTTGGTTATTCTTTGTTTTGTAGTGTTTCTTTTTGTTGTTGTTTGTTTGTTTGTTTTCTCTTGTTGACCCCAACTACACTGAAGAGACCAAAAAAATAAATAATGGTGTCTGATTTATTTCCAATACTAAGACCATTTCACCTTTATTCCAGTGATGATAGAAATGCAATTGATACACCTAAAACTACTCAGTGGCCCTCAGCCAATAAAAGCTAATCTCTCTGCCTCCAAGTGGCTTCTCTCCAGACTATATAGAGCTGTTCTTTATGCACCCAAGGAGAGTTACACAGAATGGACATGGTTCTTATACCTTACTTGACCTGCCTGTTTATTAAGCTTGTGTGTAAAGGTTATTCCTTGTCCAAAGTTATATTCAGCTATGCAGCATGTATATGCAACATGTATTTTGCATTTTGCATGTAATTGTATGGACCGCCAAACTTTCTGGAATGGTTGATTTTATTTTTCTTATTTGTTGTTTGTTTTCTTTGTTGTTGTTGTTTGTTTGTTTTTGTTTTGTTTTGTTTTCATTTATGCTATTAATCATACATAAAGAACTAATAAACAGAAGGAATATGTTTATTTAATATATGTCTGAGTACACATAATGAAGTAGAACTACTACTCTAAATGGGGATGAAGCAGGGGATGTTCTTTTTCATGCAATACAGGAGCACATCCCATGCTGGCTGATAACGATGGAAAGGATGAAAAGGTAAATGCTCTTTAATCCTTGTTTTTCCTTGCTGTTAATGTTTGCACATATATGCATATTTCTGCACAGTAACAAGTAATACAGGCAGATAAAGTAGTCTGGAAGTTTACTACAAGGCCAAGAAATATGGTTAAGAATTACCCTCATGCCAATTGGAGCTCTACTTTTTTATATCCAAATTAATATAAATATCCCAAAACAGCATTAAAAGAATTTATTAATTCACCAGAGTAAACAATAACTCTGCAAGAAATTCCGACTCAGTTTTTTTTTTTTTTTTTTTTTTTTTTTTTTCCTGGAAAATAGAACCATGTCCACTGTTCACTTTCCCAAATGTTATTTCTGTCAGCTGGAGAGGTGTTGATGGTGGCGTTTCCTCAGATGTTCAACTGTTAGTCAGGAATGCTGTCTAGTCACACAAGAACAGGATTAAGATTTTGAGACTGTCAGCCAATCCCAATACGTGGATGCAAAGTGAGGGAGTAACTCCCATATAGCAAGGTCCTTAAAGGCATGTGACTCCTCAGATGCTGATGTGCTGCACACTAAGATATTAGTTATTATTTGCTTGACACAGTAATGGTCCACATGTCCTAGGGCAACCTACATTTTTCACAGGAAGGACACACTTCTAAAAAGGTCAACCTCACATGGTCAGGAAAGGACTCTACAAAGTTTGAAGTATCTGCTAAGTGACAAATGTTTAGGAATAAAAGGACCGTGCCTTTGCAGATGTGCCTCTGCATATGTCATTTTAGCAAACCCATGAGACATACTAGAAAGATCAGAATTAGTCTAGGATAACTAAACCTAGAGTTGGGCCTGGTGCCACAGTGATTTCTGGAGCATCTGTACTACAAATGTGACGTATACCACACGAACAGACAAATTCATTCTGTGTAAAAAGTCAATAAGTGATGTGCCTGCATAGTCTTGATAATTTGAGATTATGCTATAATTTGTGTCAAATATTGTAGAGTGTGAAAGAGCTACTCTCAAATCCATTTCTTTAGTTCATCAATGTTATCCTTTGATCTTCCTCATCTTCTCTTAGTTAACCAGCTTAAACTTTAACCTTGCTCTTGCTCATGTAAAAGAAAAAAAAAAGTGTTTTACCACATTAATGAAATGTCATTAATTCATGTTCATAATATGGCACCTAAAAGGTTTTTGCAAGTATTCTCATAACTAGTGAGATACAATAATATGATATTATGTGTGTGTGTGAGAGAGGAAAAACACTGTATTATCACTCATAAGGATATTTGAAGGTAGGTGAGCAGCTTATTCACAACCAGCCAAATACTATTACTGTGGATCTTCACCAAAAGTAAATATCACTCCATTACATGCTGGAGCAACTAGCTATACAGGTAATAGCTTTTTGAATGGATAGCAAATATGAAGCAGGAAAGATCCCTTTAGAGAAATCCTGGTCCCACTGATGCCAAGGAGAACTTTTTATCATAGCTGTCAATCAAGACAAATTTCACTTATTTTGTCAGAAAGAATATCTTTCTTGAACAATGGATTCATAGCATATTCATAGCTGGGTCTAAAGTAGGTTTGAAAAGCATTTAAGTAACTTTCCTGACTTTGCTATCATACATATCCTTTGTATTAATCTTCCCATCCCAAGAAGTAGTGGAATTGGGTAACTGGTTGCTTGATATTCTGTTTTATTTTTTCCCAAGGATCATCCTTTGAAATGTCACATATTGTGAACTTTTACATATCAGCCATTTTGATTTGAAGGGGAGAGGATTGTGAAAAAAAGGAGAATAATTCTAAATTTAAACATACGTTTTAAACAGACTTCTAAAAACAGTTAGTAAAAAGGAACCTATTTTATTAAACCATTTATTAACACAGAGAAAATATTGTTCTAATACTGATATAAAATATTGCTCAGGAGGAATTAACGTGACTCCTTGGAAGCATAATAAAAAGATGTCTTAAGTTTTATAAGCAGCAGGGCACAGTTCTATAATCTTTTTATGGACAAAACCTTTATATTTTGAACATATTATATACCAAAACAACAACAGAATTCCTTCACTTACTTTTTTACCCTTCAGTTTCTCATTCCCTATCCTGAATACTGTAATATTGAACAGCTGTCCTTAGTAGTACTTTCACCTTTGTGAAAAAGAGAAATAATAAAATAAATAATAATAAATTAAAATAAACTAACTAAATAGTAAAATTAAAAACTAAACCATTGTCATTTTTGCATCAACAACACATTTTAACTGATAGCAAATATTCCTTAAAGTGCTACAGGAATAAGTAAAGATAAATCTGCTTCATTTAGTTGAGAATCTCCAGCATGATTAAGGGCCACTGTGATACCAAGGTATAGCTGATGAAATATGTAAAATTATTCATATGAACATGTAAAAATGTTCTTAGAAGATCATTTCACAAGTCCTTTTAGCATTAGATTTAATTAATAAAGACTGTATAGTCTTCAGAACAATAAGAAAAGTTCACAGGAGTCTTTTTAAGAGCAAACAAGACATGCAGAACTTAGAAAAACAGATTATGTGCTGAAGTTTAGTGTTTAAAAAAAATGCTTGGGGAAAACTGGAGTGAAAACACAAAATATGGTGCATTTGCATTTACATTCTGCTAAATGGCTCAGTTTTTCCATTTAGCATTAATAATTAATACAGCATTCTTGAGTCAGTTTTGGCCTCTTGGACTTTTTTGTTTTTGAACAGTAGCTCTGATAGAGATGATAGGTTTGTCTTGCATGGCCTCGTGTGCATGACTGTAAATTAACTTGCATTCCTTGATGCACACATTAGGAGATATGGCATTGACTTTGGGATGAAGATCAATATTCTTTGATCTTTAAATCCTTTCTCTTGTTGCAAGTGGAAAGTTGCACAAGGAGAGCATGCAATGTGCAACCAAGACAAAGGAGTGGAAACAGTGGAAAACTGATCTATAATATGTCATTTTTACCAATGCAAGTAAAAGTTAAGAAAAAAAAAGATACATTCCAGTAAATTTCTAAGTTCAGTGAACTGTTTCCTGATCATTTAGTGCATTTTTCTTATTATTTTTTTTAAATTAAACCTTACTAATTGACTACACTGAGTAGAAAGACAGTTTGCATACGTGTTTCTGCATGCGTGTGAAATGTGACTTACACCAAATTAAAAAACAGTGGTTCCCGGCCTAGTGGTTTGTAAAGCCACGATAAGTGGTACATAGGTGCATTGTTAAAATGTGATACAAAATCTTACTTGGAGTAGTCTGCAGGTTCAACAATTTAAGAATTTAAGAATAAGTTTGCCAAGCAGACTGCTGAGGGACATGCCAGACTTCTTTGAGTTGTACTGGATCTTCATTTGCAAGACTGACTTTCAGCTTTATGGAGACAGTCGTGTCAACATTTTGCTGGACTGCTTCATTGTATTGAAATATGCTTACCACAACAGACAAGGTTATATGGGATAGTATAACAAAGACACATTTTCCAATAGAATATGAACAAAATTTGTTCCCACAGTTAATCATTTAACTTTGATGTTTAACATATAGTTTACTCAGTGGGTAATCCTATTGATTTTTTTGGTAGTATTCAAGAAATAGAGTAGTCAAGATGAGTTGAATGTCAGAAAGGTACATTTACTGCTGACACCCAAAACTGTAAAGTGACGTTTATGGGCCTGTTTATTATCTAGTTTGGCATCTTGAAGACGCACTTGATATCATATGGATATTATGGTTGGCTGACTCTTGTATAAAAAAAGGAGAGAGACTCCAAATGCAGGATTCTCTTTGAGGTCAGGGGAAATGCCATGACTCTCTGGTGTGTTATTAAAAAAATTAACAAGGTGTTGTCTCCTCTCTCTCATCTGTGTGTGCTGTTCTGTGCCACTGTGAATAATAATGAGAATGAAGTATTTTTATAATGTGTATTGTCCAAAAATCTCATAATATTGTTGATGCTAACAAGAATAAATGCCAAGTGCTCTCAGTGGCTTGAGACTCAACCAGAAAGCATTGTTTTTCATACAATTTGTTTTGGCAGTGGTTCCCTTTCTTTCTTTCCTCCTCAGCTCTGTTGCTAATAGCAGAAGTAGAATTATTCTGAATAGAATTTAGGTGCATACTACTACCTAAATGCTGTGTTGCAACACAGAATTGTAGAACAAGTATGGGATTTAATAGTGCTGGCTGCAATTACACAGGTAAAAATGAGCAATGACAGCAGGTACTATTTTGTTTCAGGAGCAGGCCTACCTGAAGAAACAAAAGATTGTAAAATTCATGTGCCTCTGATGTGAGGGTGACAAGACTCTGGGGCTCATTCTTTTTTCTTTAGACCTTTCCTGTAGTGTTCAGGTTTTGTGTTATGCTTTCAAACAGGTATTGCTTCCTCAGTGTAGTAAAGTAATTCTGCAAGCTGAAAGCTCACATGCCCTTAAAGCATTGAGGTGAGAGGTTCAGCAAGTTCTGTGTCAGAAGTGTGATGCTCTCTTCTGCAAAGCGCAACTGCTCGTACCCTGTTCGTGTTTGCTGGTTTCATAGCTGGTGGCTCAATGAGGATGTTAAATTGTGTTTTCTGTGTGCACTGACGCTCATGCTGATATTCCCTGTGATACCCTATGGTGGGAAAAATATTGGGAAAATATTAGGTGCCATTCAGTGCACGTGGGAAGCATGAATGCATTGGTATTTTGTAAATGGTTTGAGAACCATTATACTGTCTCTGCTTAATTAAGCGGAAAAAACATGTTTAATTTCTGGACTTTAAAAAACTTTGCAAAGTTGTTTTGTATTTGTACTTTGTACAGTCCACAAATTGTAGCTAAGAAAGGTAGCTAGAACTATGTAAACATTCTAGAGATCATGTAGTTATGAAAAGGAACATAGCAAATAGGTATGTACAGTTGTGTTCATGACAATCCTTGTAAAGAGAGTTGTTACAGATTTTAAATGCCCATGTTCTTCAGGAAATTTCTTATCCTGTAAGATAAAGTCCAAATTCACTTCTTCTGACAATATAATATCTTCTGAGATTGCAACAATATGTATTTGCTTCTGTGTGTCTGTGCAGGTAACAGTACCATGCAAATGTTTATACTTGGATGCTAAGAATAGCATTTTTTTTTTTTATTAAGAAGTATGAGCTTTGTGTGCCTACCTATTTGGAATAGTTTTCAGGAAGAGACTGTGTAGTAGGCTATGCAGTAGTAGCATAATTCCTCTCCATATTTCTTGATGTTCTGAGACAGCTTTGTTAGTCCAAACATTACAGCAAGGGGCGAGTAGGATTAAATTAGTAGTCTGTATCAATCAAATATGGCTAATACATATTAATAGAAAATGTTTATTTTTTACTCTTAGTAGTTAATTTTCCATCAGGGGAAAAAAAAAAAGAAAACATCACACTGTTTGCTTCCATTATAGCAGCAAAGATTGTGAAAAATAAGAAAAGGGAGTGCCTGATCCTTCTAGCCTCTAAACTGCCCTTCTCCAAAACAAAGTCAAACAGAAAGCAAAAAGAGCAAAATGCATAAAGCTGGTAAGAGAATAATTTTCAATCTTTTTTTTTTTTTAACAGTGAAAATAAAAATACTCAAGCCTTGAAAATTAAGGTTTGCAATTGAAACTCCATTGACTTTTACTAGTATATTAGTGTTGCTATAATCTCTTTATTAACACTATTAAAACAGGAAGAAATAATTCATGTGCTTTAATTCATATGAACTGTTGCTGATTTTGTTGTGTCTTTTCTTCTTCTCTGTTTTTTCTTTCCCATCTCACTCAGATCTGAAGGGTCTGTGGATTTATCTTATGCCTGTCATTTGTCTTCACATGACTTTAAAATAATTAATTGCAGCACTCAGAGATGATTTATGATTTCTACTGACGTAATTAATGATACACATCAATTTTTCTTGTTAATTGAAGGAGTCACAACAAACTTTTTATAATATGTGTTAAAGGAGGGCAAAATAGCTTTTGAAAAGTACCTTTAGAATTTTCATTTTGTATTAGGAGGAAATGGTAAGATAATTAGTAATTTAACAGTGAAGACAGCTAAAGACATTTTGAAGAATGGAAGTAGAGGCATTTTACTAGCAATATGCAGAAGAATTTGGATAATATAAATATAAAAATAACGTCATAAAAATAGTTAAGACCTTTTTTGTCATTTTAAAAGGAAAAAGTTAATTTACTGTATTAAGATTGCATTCCCTTGTTTTTGTTTTTTTGTTTGTTTTGTTTTGTTGTTTTGTTCCTTTCACCTTTTAAGTAATGAATAATAAAATAAAAAGATTGTCAAAGTATTCTAACCTGGATAAAACAAAACATATTTGAACCTAACCTTGCCTTCCTTCCTTCCTTCCTTCCTTCCTTCCTTCCTTCCTTCCTTCCTTCCTTCCTTCCTTCCTTCCTTCCTTCCTTCCTTCCTTCCTTCCTTCCTTCCTTCCTTCCTTCCTTCCTTCTCTCTTTTTTCCTTCTTTCTTTCCTTCTCTCTTTCTCTCTCTTTCCCTCTTCCTCTCTTTCTCTCTCTTTCTCTCTTGCTCTCTCTTTCTTTCTCTCTCTTTCTCTCTTTCTCACTTTCTTTCCTTTGTCTTTCTTCAAAAAGTCTCACTTCTGACTATTTGGTTTGCAGACCAAGGAGGTTTGAATAGATTTTGAAACAGCTTTAAGTTTAGAATACTTATTAAAATACCACAAAGTTTCTAGTCACCCAAATGAAAATTGCCTTTCTCAGAACATCACTTTATTAGAGGGACAGAGTTGTCCCTGCATTTATTTTCTTGTCAGGTTTGAAAATTTGAAAATTAGAACATGATATAATATCCTGAATGCATTGTAAAAGCAGATTTTCTGCATAATTGTTATAATATATTTTTTTATGTTTAATCAATTAACGCATAAGGAAATTCATATACAAGATATAAAAAAATGTAAAAATAACATTTCCTCTATTATAAGAATTTATTCACGTAGAATAACATAATTAGGTTGGAACTTGAGCAAAGTAATTGTTAGATAGTCACCATTTCTAGACAATCTGCTTTTTAAGACAAGCGTGGTAGAAATCTCTCTGCACAGTATTGCCATTGCTGTTGTTTATTATTATTATTATTATTATTATTTTAAAAAGCAACAGTAGATGCGTCAAGTGTTGCGAACTTGATTTGAGCATTTTATGGTACTCGAGTCAGCTGCCTATTAAAAGTGTGATCAGGTAGTTTAGAGTGTGACTAGCTGTGTCAACAGAAGGAAAGTGGAGGATTAGTCTCTATGGCAACAACAAAGTATCCCTGTTTGTAGACAGACAAATTCTGCTACATCTGAAAAAGATTGACAGGTCTATTCCTTTGCAACTGACCCATAGAAATTAGCAAGTAAAAGTTATTATACTGGGTTGTATTGAAGGGTTCTCAATATCTTAAAGTGCTCTTGTAAGTTTTTCTGCAGCATTTGCATGAGAAACCTGGCAGGAATTGTTCTGAGGTTTATATCTATGGTTTGATAGATTCTTTGTGGGGGAGTATTGCTGGCGAGAATAACTTAATTTTCAGTTCTCTGTATGACAGAATTGTTGGAGCATGGATTGAGGGAAAAACACACATCAAAGGACCCAGGCTGAATAATATGCTACATTTCAAATCTGAGACACGTTGTAGGAATATTACAACTGTACATTCTCAAAAATGGGAGATTGAAAATATTTTCTTCTCCAATTAGCTAAAAATAATTACATTCTGGAATTCCTTAATAATTAAGATTTCCATTGGAAAGATTTCATACATTCTCAGAGATTCTGTTATTTAACTGAATAACCTTACCGTTTCACTTAATGCAGTAGGAAGGAAGGCAGTAGTAGGAAGGCATGATGTGCTGTAACTGAAATAGTCTATATCAAAAGTAATACTTTTTTTTTTTTTTTTTTGTCTTATAGGGGAAAAAAGAATGAAAAATAGACTTTGAATAGTCTTTGTTATTTAATTGTTCCTAGATTGTACATTTAGGTACTAGCTGAAGAAACTAGAATTCACCTTTAGGCAAGTTAGTGCAGAGTATATTGAAAACTCTTTTAATCTTATCTATGTGTACATTGGCAAAAGTCCAACATACTAAGAATGGATGATGATTGTGGATACTTTTTCAGACAAAAAAATGAAATGTATAGAGATCTTTCTTACTGAATGTTCGCTTATGTTCTGGTACTATCCATAACCCTTGAATTTGGAAACAAATTTTAATATGTATTTTTAAATCATGACCATAGAGATTCCCAGAAATATATGGGAAATCACTAGGAAATATTCGGTATGCTTTCATTAGATATTAATTTTTTTGTATACCAGGGGAGTTTAGCTGCTTAGCCTGATGGAAACGGCCTTCGCCTCCTAAGTGGTGTGCTTCTGGTGGTTCTTTTTGATCAAAAAGCACTGTCTGAGCAACTTTTTCTCATTGTGGTTGCACCTGAGGTTTTATTTAGCTGGGGGCAGAAAGGACAAATGCTTCTGAACCTGGGGAGCTGTTCCTCCAGCTCCAGCTACATGGAGGCAGGGTGAAGCTTGTGAGTGTCCGCAAAGCATGTGCCTGTCCAGGACGGTGCCCTTCTGCGCTTTGTCCCAGGCAATTCCTTTCTGGTCTGTACTGCAGCAAAATCACAAGATAAAGCAGATTAGTGTAAGACACTCAGCTACAGTTGGAGGGTAATTTCTATTATCTTTGTTCCGGCTTATTCACACCCATGAAAAAACAAAATACCTGTCTTCTTCCCTCCTGTATTAAGGTACATTTTTTTTCTTCCTCCTGAAAGGCAAGAGATGACAGGCTGGTGCACACTGCCATTGTAGAGTGCTGCTGGGGATTTCACTGCTCGAAGTGAGAATATTGATGATGATGCTTTCCCAGAGGTTGAAGATTGCTGATAGCGTGTTGCCTTATGCATCTGCCTTTATTTGTCTGTCTGCATGTGCAACTGTAGGTGCACAGAGCTTGCAAATGGATGGCAGAAGAGTTGGTTTTGGTCATACTGTTCCCCTGTTCCCACCTTGTTTTTATTTCCCAAATATTTCTTGTGATACACCGGCCATAATCAGTCACGATCTGAGAGGCTCTGCCTCCAGCATGCTGAGCAAGCTGTAAAAATACAGTAAGCAATGAACCCTGCACCAAGAGCTTGCAGTCTTTAACCAGTCTTTTACAAACGCATGATGTCCAGTGGAAAGAAACTGACGAGGAAAAACATGCTTTTCCACAAAAGACACAAACCGAACCTGAAGTTTTGACCTTCAGCCTGTGCGAATACCTCTCTACAGGCTATTTTTTAACAACAGTGACAAACATGCAGTAGCAAAAGCTGTGACTTTTTTTTTTGGATTGTAAGACACTAAATATGTCTGCCACCAGAGAAAAGTAATAAAAAATGTTTTGGAACGAATAAGTATCTGTTTTGAATTAGGAACTGAAAAAAAAATTGTTTTCTGTAGTTACATTTTTTTTTTTTCCAAATGGCAAATGTGATTAGTTTAGGAACATTTTGTCCTGCGTTTTCTTTCTTTCTTCCTTTTCTTCCTTTTCTTTCTTGTCTTTCTTTCTTGTCTTTCTTTCTTTCTTTCTTTCTTTCTTTCTTTCTTTCTTTCTTTCTTTCTTTCTTTCTTTCTTTCTTTCTTTCTTTCTTTCTTTCTTTCTTTCTTTCTTTCTTTCTTTCTTTCTTTCTTTCTTTTTCTTTCTTTCGATGCAGTATTTATAGTCCACACTGTTTTTTATTCTTTCAGAAGAGTGAATGGTAAACCTTAGCTAAGATATCATCCTTATAACTGAAACTCACTCTGATTAAGTTCTGGGATTTATTTTTACTTTTTCAAATTTGTCAATTATCATGTTTTTTCACTGCATGACACTGACACCGCACAAACATGCCGATCCCTGTCACTGCTGCTCCTGTGTTTCTGAACAGGTCTTTGCATATCCTATCAATGAGCTGATCAAACTGGTGACACTGGGATTTCTGGGCTTTTGACAGCTGAAATGGCTGTGCTTTTCCTGAGCTAATTATTGTTTTCAAGGGGCAGTCACTATCAGAGCCTACAAGCTTCTTTTTCCACCCCCAGATCAGGCTAGAAATGCTTAAAAGGTTTGCTTCTCTGTCCTTCCACCTACTAAGATTAGTTTGAGAATAAAAGAAATGGTAGTTAGTATGAAATGTAGAGGTGTTGCTTCATATTTAAATTAATATACAGGAGTTAAAACCCCTGTATTTATGAATCATTCTGTAGAGATCTTGTAACTTTAAACAAAATACCGTCTTGGATGATTCTTTCATCTCTGCTACCTTAAGCTCCATCCAACCTTTAATGATATTATTTTAAAATGAGTCTTGCCTTGCATTCACTTATAAATACTTTCACATTCACATTCACATTTCACATTTAATTCACGTTAAATACTTTTTGTCTTTTCTCAACTTTTTAATAAGTCATAAAAGTTATGTTAGTACTTGTGTTCACCAGGGGACAAAAAATAATAACGTATCTATATGCATGTCGTTGTTATTTTGTTATCGTTGTTGTTGTCATTAATATTATTATTATTATTTTATTTATTTGCTGTGCTAGAGTTGTATTGTGTCTGCAGCTCTCTGTTAATTGTTTGCTGACCAGACAGAGGTGTTTTTTCATATCTTCTTTCTTTAGCAGGTTTGCATTGGCTATCTTTGTTTGGGATGGAGGGAAGGATAGAGATGGAAGAGTGGTGACTTTTTTAAAATTTGTATCATGAATACTACATTTTACCTCCTAAGTGCAAAACTACAGGTTGGAATGATTTGTATTGGTGTCATGAAATATATTTGAATGAAAAAATGAATGAAAAATTCAGTAAAAGACAACTTTTTTTTTTTTTTTTTTTGTCTTATAGTTTACACTCTCTTATACCAGTGTTGTTAGAGGTGCATTTTACTGTGTAGAGATTGCAGCCTTGTACTATGTCCATGTCTAGCGTAGATGGAGGTTTCTAAAGCAATACTGAAAGTGAGAAAATTCACTTAAAGGAAAAGCTTTGTCCAGAGCTCTGCAGCAAATCAAAGGTAGATCTTTTACAGATACATGCTTTAGTTTTGGAGAAGTGATGCCTTATTGTTAAGCAATGGCTTTGTTAAATGGGAAAAAGAAAAGTATTAAATTATTAGGAAGCATGGGCTTTAATTTACTGCGCTGTGAAAGAAATAAATTATCACAGGTTTGAGTGGCTACAGACAAAAAGGCCCTATATTTCAATATATCTTTGTTTACAGTTTTCAGAAAAAGAAACTCTGGAACAGTTACCATATTTTCCCTTTTCTGAGGGCACAAATACACACCAATTAATGAAAAGAACAGTTACTGTGTTACTGAAAAGTGTACCTTTCCATGCTGCTTTATTAGGAAAGACGAAGAGAGTAAGAAAAGAGGAAGAATATGTACCCTGGTAGCACAGTCTGCTGTGATTTACAGACCTTATAGCCTGCAGTTTCATTTAATGGACTTGAAGGAAGCATTGTGTAGTACCAGCACTTTGGTTCTGCAAAATCAGTATTCATCCATTAAGGAAATAACATTTATTCCACTTACAGGTTTTTATAAGGATGCAAATCCATTCAGTAGAAGGGCTAGTGGACATGCAAAATGGAAGGGAGCTAGCAAAAATGAGTACAGTTATAGCTTTTCTTTTCTCAAAAAGAGAGGGAGTGGGGGGAAAGCAATTTTGAAAATGGCATGTAAGTTAAAGCTGCCCCTGGCCAGTTTTAAATTATGTGATTCTCACTTATGCAAGATGCTGCTAGAGGAATTCCTTGGCTCTCATTAACATGGAATAATCCCTCTAGACTTCACATGTAGCAGACATACAGGGGCATATATGCATTTCTACAGTCAGTTGCATATTTCCAACTGCAAAACAATGTACAGTGTGCAATGAATCTTCAAGCAAAAGACTTTAAATTCCCAATATCTTTTTAAGCATTTCTCTAATTCATTTTAAGAACAGAGTCGCCAAAGTGCTTTCAAAAAAATTTGCTTGGGATAATGAACAAGTGATCATCTTCACTGCAGTAGTATGAGAAATGTTCACTTTTCCATGTCCCCATTTTCTAGGCACAGTTTATCAACTCTAGCATCTTTTCAGCTACCACTGATATTTTGGTTCTACTATAACTTTACAGTCAATTGCAGAAATGAGGAAGCTGGAAGACTGCATGAAGGCAGATAAACTCCAGCTACCTACACTGGACTTTTAAAATTCTATCCAGGAAGTCTTGGCATAGACTTTCCTATAAAATCTCAGACTCCACCTGAAAATGCACACAGCTACCTACAGTATCTTTACATTAATTAATTTACATAACCCCTACCCTTGAGCATGAAGTGCAAACTGAGGAGCTTGGATTATGGTTACCAAAAACAGACTAGTGAATGATATGTTAATGTGAAGGACTGCTGTTACAATTCATAAAAGTCTCAAGGCATCGGTGTGCATTTGGATGCTTGCAGGCATCCAGGATCTCCTCTGGAGGAGCTATGTTTGCAGCCTGTGCATGTGGCTCACAGCTAGAAGAATCTTAGCTTGAATCTTGCTCAAGGCAAGGCAAGGTATTTTGTTGTTGTTGTTGCTCTTTTTTTCTTTTTTTTTTTTTTTTTCTTTTCTTTTTTCTTTTCTTTTCTTTTCTTTCTTTTCTTTTCTTTTCTTTTCTTTTCTTTTCTTTTCTTTTCTTTTCTTTTCTTTTCTTTTCTTTTCTTTTCTTTTCTTTTCTTTTCTTTTCTTTTCTTTTCTTTTCTTTTCTTTTCTTTTCTTTTCTTTTTTTCTTTTTTTCTTTTCCCTAACAAATTAATAGCTCCTTCTCCTTCTTTAAGCTAATAATATCCTGGTTTTCTAAGCCAGCCTTTTAATTGTTTCACAATTTCTCTTCATATGTTAGGGTGCTTCATATGAGAAAGTTGAAGTTGTAGTGTAAAAGGACAATTCAACGTCATAAAAAATTATGGCAGGGCAGGATAGAGCCATGGAGCAATATTGCCAGACATTGGCTAACAGGCAGAAACTGCCAAATTCTCACTCCTGGGAATGCTCAATTTGTGTCAGCAGGAGCAGATCTGTAGCCCCACCTGGAGGCATTGCACAGGGACTAATTGCCACAGCATGTGCCTTACCGGGGACAGCATAATAAGGACTAAATAATACAAGCCCTGGAACTCATTTGCATAAGCTTCCCTGGCCCGCAGATTGTGGGGAATTTTTGGCCTTAGCTTTTGCTCTTCATTGTGGCCCAACTTCTTGTAGCTGGGTAAGTGGCAGTGGAGATCTGTTGCTGCAGGTGAGTGGCAGCTGCGATCGCGGTCTATGCAGATGAGGAGGGGGTGTGGAGTAGGGTGAGGTGGTACTGAAAGGCCCCTCTGCTTACTGTTTTTGCAAAGCTCTACCTGAAGCAAGAAAGGCACGTCTTTTTCTCTCCTCCACCCCCCCACCCCCCCCCCCCCCCCTTCTTTCTGGCTTGTTCCATCTTGTTCCATTGAGTTTAAAATTTAGACATTTTCTATAGAAAAAGGAGATGACAATCACATGGATTAGAGGGTTCACAAGAAACACTGTGAGAACATAAAATACAACTCAGATTTCGAGCACACCACGAGGCTGAACCTCATCACATCTTGGTAGATGGAAATGAAGAAGGCAAAGGAGCGACAGTGGCATCTACACCTACTGCTCAAACAGCACCCAACTCATACCAAGTATTCCTGTTGCCTGCAGAGCCCAAGCTCTCCACCAGCAAAGTAGCTGTGCATTACGAAGCTGAAATTTATGCTGTGTTTGAGTGCAGAGCTCTATCATATGTGCTGTGGGTGGTGTGTTCTCCCAGTGTGTGACCCACCTGCCAATAAACCAAGGCACTCTGCTTGGTGTTTTTTTTTCCTGCCACTGTCTGGTTCCTACGCATGAAGTCATTAACTGTCTTGTGTGATGAGCTTGTGAAGAGCCATTTCTGATTTTTTATTATTCATTTATTTATTTTGCATGAAGGTGTTGCTATCTGCACTTTTCTTGTTTTCTTGGCAGATAATGGAAGCTAAGTGAATTGAGGGATGTGGCTAAGAAATTAATGCTGTTGAAATGCACAGTTTAAAAAAAACAACAGGTGATAGGCAATGTTTCTGAAAGACATAAACCTTCTTAACTAAAACATTTTCTAAGCTATTAGAAATCAGAGTTTATCATAGAGGCAGGAATGTGCACTTGGAATTCAAGTTCAGAAGCTTATGTAAGTTTGCCAGGCTACTCTTTTAATTTAAATTATACATACAAACATATATAAATATACATAAATTAGTAATCATATGATTTATATTGATGACTGATTCTTACACTATTGCATTATCATCTGAGTTTTCTCTACTGTAATTATATTTGCATTTACATTTGGCAAACTGTTGCAATTTCAAATGTTTGTTTGTTGGTTGGTTTGTTTTTCAGCAAGTTTTAATATTAGTCTTAAAAATTACAGTGCTGCTGACTGGAAAGTTCAGCCAAGTGAGAGAACATGCAGTAGTATTTTGTATTATTCCCATTACTTCACAAATGGATGCTGAAGTTATTTTAATAAATATGAAACATCTGGAATATTTATCTGCAACAATCTGCACATACTAAAAACCTGCTTTTGAAGAGCTTCCGAAGCACAGTTTTGTGAAAGCTGATTTCTTGAATCCTTACTAAGCTGTTTACTTAAAAACAAAACAAAACAAAAAGCACTTTTTTTTATTATTATCTCAATATGATGATGATGATGATGATGATGATGATGATTATTATTATTTACCTGTAGGGGTTTCAGTAGGTAAACAGAAGGCAGTATGACTGATTTGTAGCCTAGTGCCTTTAAGCAGTATGCAAGGCTGGAAGGCAATGAACTCCTAGAATAGAAAAGTCAAAACTTATTGGTTCAGTTCTCTCTGCAGTGCTCTCTTTGCCTCTGACAACTGTCAAAAATGATCCCCTTTGGTGCTCATACTTCATGACCCTTCAGAGGTCAAGTTCAGGTGCCAGGCATGGACAGCCAGATCACCTGTTGCTAATTACCATGATGTTTGTCTTCAGAAGGTTCACACTGTCCTTTTCTGGAGAAAAGGAAAGGACATACTTAGCCAAACGTAAAAAATAAAAATCCGAGCTCTAAAATGTGGCAGCACTAAAAATGGTAGAGAACTTTTAGAAATGCAAGCAGGAATGCTGATGGAGAAGTCAGAGCAAGGTAGTCTCAGAGTGCAATTGTTTTCACAGAGGAATTTGCAAACTGGAATTTGTTATTTCAAGTGCTGAGTGTTATTTATATTTATATTTATATTTATATTTATATTTATATTTATATTTATATTTATATTTATATTTATATTTATATTTATATTTATATTTATTTATATTTATATTTATATTTATATTTATATTTTAAAAAATTGTAGCGTAATGACAAGTAAGGAAACTTGGCCAATAAACAAAAATGGAGAATTTTGAGAAAACGTATACAACATATGTATTTCTTATTGTTGATTTGCCTGAAAAATATGACATGGCTGAGAACCTACATGGTCTACAATACAGGAATTTTAAGGTTTCTGTTTGAAGAAGGCAAGATTTTGCTAAATATATAACACATTTCTGATTTCTGGCAAAAAGCAGAAATTATTATCTGCAGTTGTCAATGAGGTCTATAACTTCTGTTTTTGCCATATTTCTTGAAATCAGCCTCTTAAAATTTGTGACACGAAGCACAGATCCAAATATATTTAGTGCAATAGTTAGCAGAAGCTAATGTGCTCTGTCAGAAAACTGAATCTCTTGATTTTTGTGTGAGAAGTGATTATGGTGAGACTGAATATGTTCAGACTACCCAGATGCAGAAAGTAGACACATCAGATTAAAATGAGAGCATTATTTCTCTCAAGAATTATTATGAAAATATTTGAGAGAGGCCACTTCACAGCCAAAACATATGCTTAACTTCAATAAATGCTAGTTTTCAAGCTTATTAAGATCTATCTAATCATCCTGTTTTAAGTTGGCACTTCTGATTCTGAACAGTATTGTTCGTGGTGTTGATCTCAAGTACTGTAGACTGGCTTTGCTGAAACAGCTCCCAGATAAGTACTGGGATCACTTTCATGTCACTAAACCTTGCTGTTGATTTGCTTCTATCATTTTTACAGAACCCTTTAGAGCTCTAAAATAAATATGCAAATAATTAATGAAATACTAAAAACAATATTATGACTATAAAGCTGCTATATTTGATTTCCATGTACAACATTTTTTATGTATGCATGAGAAAAGAAAATATTCAAATTATGAAGAAACTTTTTTCTCTCTTTATTTTTGTTGTTCTTCCTTTTCAGGGCTTTTACTCTCATTAATACTGCAATAAGTGAATTAAATCCTTTAGCAGTTGCTAGAAAATAAATATAATCCAAATGAAGAAGTAAGATTGTATCAAAAATTCAAGGAAGCAGTATACAACATGCACATGAAAAAATATCAAGATGCAGAAAGAAAAAATATTGATATACAGCAATCAATGTTGTAGACAATATCTTTTAAATCTATCACACTGCCTTTTGCCCTTTATATTAAGTCAAAGGGAAAGGGCCATAATGAATGAGCATGTCCTTATTCTCATCGGCAACAGTTCTGTAGGAAACCTGGCAATATGACATTTAGCGTGATTAATTCTAGGCTCTCGCTCTACTTTATTTTTTCCCTTGTACATTTATAAAGAGTTATTATTAATTTAATAAAAAACATTGAGTATTTTGAGACTATTTACAAAAGTTATACTGCAAGCTAGACTCAAAAATAAAATGTTAATAAAACACTTCCACTAATACACGACATTTATTTTCAAAATTATCACTTTTCTTCCTCTAACCAAAGTGAAAGTTCCTAGGATTGTGAATGCAAGGTTGGTTAGTTTATATCCAGATTTTTAACAGTTTTTCTGCATCAAAAATAACACCCAAATTAAACAAATATCTAGATATTAGAATATGCTATGAAATATACTGTGCAAAACTTCGGTATCTTTTCGTAGTTTGTATCAGAAGGGGGCACTAGTGATCCATTATAAACAGGCAGTGTGACATTGCTTTTGTTGTGCCATATTTAATAATAATAATAATAATGATAATATAATTTCCCCATTTAATATTGAGGGCATTTATGTGCATAATTAAGATTATAAATATATAATGGTAATTCAAAAAGTTAAATAATTAATAGATTGTAAGTAAATATTATCTGTTGTCTCGTATTTTTATATTATTAGTGAGATACTGTGGTTACAGTTAACTTACTGTCTGTAACAATGAACTAATGCTGATTATTTAATACACAATTTTCATGATTTCTAACACAAAGGAGGTGAATCCTAACTGTAAAGGATTTGGGTAATGTAAATTTAATATATTCCTGGTAAAAGTAGAAATTGAGATCCTCCCTGCTATAAAAGCCATTTATATGTACATTGAGATTTAAGGTACTATACAGATATTACAACAAAGAAAATGTGTTAAGTATTTGTATAATAATATTGTGTTTATATGTATTAAATTAAATGGATGGAAAAATATGTTTTATTATGATGCTTACTTACTTTTTCATGTTAGTTTATCTGATCCTGTACATTTTAGCAGATTTGCTTGTATTGCTTTGGCCTATAAACTGAGGTCAAGATGTGGTGGCTTCACCCTTTCATAGAATCAGCTTTGGTATGTGAGCTATGTGAGCAAGAAAAAAAGAGATGAACAATAATATGGTTTCTATTCTTTGTCCTCGTTTCTTGCTGTCTATAGAATAAAAACTGGCAGAGTGCATAAAACTGCAAAAGACGCAAGTCCGTCTTCATAACAGCAGGAAAACCAGCTGAATTTTTGATTTGCAGGATGCTGACTGATACAGTATTGTAATAAAATACCTACTTACGAGATAAGTAGACAGCAGTGTTATTGAAGTAGTATAGATACCCATAGAAGATTAAATGCTTTTTTTTTTTTTTTTTTTTTTTTTTTTTTTAATAGAAATATCCGCTGTTATTTACATGTGTAGAAATGAGGGTCAATGAGAAGTTGAATTTAGCATTCTGTAATTTCTACACATGCAGAATACAATATCTGTAAGTGGTTTAGGACATTCAAATAGGTGCAAATGTGAACTTTCCAAAATCTAAACTGTAATTTAGGGCCAAAATCATTTTCATTATAAATTATTTGCAAGCTATCAGCCAGTTCCTGGGCTCATTTACTCAGGAGTGAATCCAGAATTTGCTTTGTTCAAAGTGCAATTAAATCTAAAATGGCAGAGGGAAGAAAGGTTCTTTGTACCTTAAAGGCAACTGGAAGATATATATTCATGAGTATAGATAAGTGCTTTATGTGTGCATATAACTAGGCATTTTTCAAACAAAAGTGCACTTGTTCATGCAGTAAACTATAGTCATTCTAGATCAGCCATTTAACACAAGTAAGCACACACCTGATCTCATATCCTTGTGTCTAAGGTTTATTTCAATTTTCCTAACACCAGCAGTCCTTTCCAGATAATTATCTAAGAAACTTATTGTCAGGATAACTGGAAAACAATTGTTTTCTAATGAGGAAACACACCTGAAGATCTGCTGTCTGTCATGCCATTCTTCAGTGAAATCTCTTTTTCTCTTTTATTTATTTATTTTTAATCAAAAAGACTATGTATTCAATATGGAATCAAAATAAATAATTAAATAAATAAATAAAAATGCTGGCAAGCTACCAGCACAGCTTTTCCTGTGGCCTAGATGCAGATGGAAGATGTTTGTTTTCCATTATCTCCAGGCACTTAATTGACTGTATTTTTATCTTACTTAGTTAGAATATATTGATAGTAGTAGCAGTGTAGCTGCAGGAACATGGAATCTGGCATAGGCCAGACAGTTTTTGAGAAGCTGAATAAATAGGTGTGTGGGACACCTCATGAATTATCTAGTCTAGCCCCCTGATACTATCTTAACTGAGTTCCAGGTCTTCTTACTTTTGATACTGTCAATACCTGAATTTGAAGCTTTCTGTTATTATCTGAAACATGTTGCAGAGCCTGCAAACTGCCTCAGATTATCTCAGCTGTTGTTAATTTTGATGCTTATTTAGTATTAGTTCAAGTGTCACTATTCATACCAGTTTTTGTGTTTGGTCATTTCAGCTGACATATTTATTACTTAACACAGTGCTATATATTAGAACTGTATTGGAATTAACTTCTTAATGAATGCAACTTGATCTTCAAGCAGAGAAAACTACAATTTTGTTACTTATCTAAACTTGCAAATTCAAAGTGAGCCATTTGTCATGAAAAGGTGTTTGTCTTTTATGTTCCCTATTACTCCTTGATTTTGTTTAATTTAATTATCCCTGGACTAACTCATTTGTATCTATTAATGTGCAGAGTCAAAAGTATTTAGGTAAATAAAACAATAAAACTATATTGCCTATATTCTGTTAATTTTCTTGCTGAAATGAAAAAAAAAAAACAACCATATTTATAATATGGTATTTGTCTACTGTGAGTAGATGCTGTTTCTTTTTGTACTGAAAGGCAGAGATTATTTGCAGACGGAGGGTGTGCACGCATCTTTCTCCTTCTTCCTCCTTTCAGTTGAACTCTTTCTCTAGTTCAGTGCCCATCATTTTGTCATAAAAGATATTTTTGAAGAACTCTCTTTACAGTCCTGAAAACAAATCATTTTCTTACCTGTAAAATGACAAAATCTGCAAATGACACATATCTGTACATACACCAATACATATCTCTGGCAGTCTGATTCCTTATTGCCATTATAAAAACCATTGGTATACTAAAAAATAAGGGAAATATTTATATATATATATATATATACATATATATATATATACATATATATACAAAGAAAGAAAGAAAAAAAAAACACAACACAAGAAAGATATGTTGCATTTAAATTTAAAATAAAGAATCTGACTTTAAATTCTGTGGATAACTGAAAATTGGTTAAAATATATTACTATTAAAGTATTTTGGAATTCAATATTTAAACTAGTGAAAAGCATCACTTTTATTTTAGTGACAGTTGCTGTATCATTTGCAGCTACAACAGAATTTGGAGCCAAATAACTATATGAGAATTTACTTTGGAATTTAAGGTGAGAGTGTCACATGGTACAAAAATAAAATAAAATAAAATAATCATGAAAGTAGAAACTACATATTAACCTTGTTTTCAGTAGCATAAATTAAAAGTTACTTCATTGAAATTTCTGGAATTATTCCACCTTTATCCCAGGGGAAGTGGCATTTTCATTGAGGTGTGTTATGCAACAGTATCATTAGTTGCTCAGTTATGTCAGCTACTAAATTAATACAAAAAAGGGAATCAAGAAAGATCCCCTATGCACACTGGAGCCAACCAACTCACCAATGTCTAAGCTGCAGTTAGTACTTACGTTTTAAATAATTGGGCTAGAGCTGTGCTGCAGAAAAAGATATCTTGTTAAGGGGAGCATTCAGAAGACAAGAAAAAGACTTGTAGTTTTATATTCCCATTGTATTTTTGCTCAATAAGCAGGGTACTTAAAATGATAAATAGGTTTAAATTACATCAAATACCGTAAATATCAAATACCAAAGCAAACAACTAATTTCAATATTTAGAGTAAGACCTGAAAGAGAGAAAGTGCCAAGGATCATTAGTATACTTACACTTTCAACAGGTTGAGCTTGTACCACAGAACTTCAAATGTAATATTCATACAATTAATCACTATAGAAAAATCCAAATTTTCATATTGAAATCACCTTAATGAGAAGAAAATATACAGTTGCTTTCCCAAGTCATCTTTCAATTTTATGCTAAATATACAGGGGAAGACAATCTGTCAGTACTTCTAGGAATTTTTGTTTTAAACTCAGAATATACTATTATCTCCTATTGTGCAGAGGCATTCATTAATCATAAAACATTTTATGTTCTTTTCATGTATTATAAAATTTTATTTGTTTTCTTTTGCAGAGTAAAAATAAAGGTACACAAAGACAGTCTACTTTTGCAGAGTAAAAATAAAGGTACACAAAGACAGTCAACACCAATAAGGAGAGCCTTATTGTTCCTTGATGACCTCAGCTTTGCAGTCTTTGCACTTAGTCTAAACTCTTTGTTAACTTGTCTGGTCATGGAAGGTCTCCTTAAAATTTGTCACAAATGCAATCTTGCATTTCTGGAAATGTGAAAGCTTTTTGGTTTTCTGGTTCCAATCACTTTCCCTCTCTCAAAACTCAACTGCCTGATGAAGACTTCAGAGTTGTTCTAAAGAAAAAAGAACTTACAAGATGAAGCATGTGACCCTGATGATAACTGGCCAAACAAGGAGAAATAAAAATAAAATAAAATAAAAAAATAATAATAATTAAAAACTTTCATACAGATTAAATCTAGAAAAATAAATAAGATTTGCAATTTAAAGCTTTACTCCGCTTTCAAAAAAGTGGTGATTCCAGAAACATCAAAAAAAATGTAATTGAATGTACTTGTGCAAATACTTTTTTCTTGTTACTGGACTTGTTTTGTGAAGTTTCCTGCTGTATTATGAGATTATTTTTCTTTAATTGGCAGCTGAAATGCTTTTGTCTTGGGATGTTGATAGTATTTATGTGATATATTGCTTGTATGTGCCTATTATACAATAGTATATATACCTACTATACAATAGAACCTATTGTACACTGATTTCTATACAAGGCTTTGGCTATTTTTCTTTTCTTTTGAGGGCCTATAACTGATCACTACTTGAGAGCTTGAATATAGACAAGGTGGAGAAGTGGATTGGAATTTTTGAACTGGCTATGTTGTTTTATGTTAACATGAAGCTTGGCAGAAAGCAGAAGTAAAACAAGACTAGGTCTGATATCATGTTGTTGTCTTTTCTTTCCTCTTTGCTCCTCCATTCCATTTGTTCCATAGTGCATGACAACTAAAACTGCAGGCCTACAAATGGTGTTCTGTAAAATAACTGTTAAAATGCTTGGCATTTCATAGCCTTAATATCTTGTAAAATGTGCTTAGCTGAGAACTGACTAGTTTGCCTGATCATCAGACTGGTGGAAAGAGCTAGTGGTGGATTCTGTGGCTGAAGTTGCCATGTCTCCCTATCTCCTTTCCTGCCCTCTTGTCCTTGTGAGTCTTCATCAGAGACAAATGTTCTCCAGGTTCAATCCTTCCATTACTGGATGTGGCAGTGAAGTCTCAGAAGAATTTATTGAAACCAGACTTTTCAGTTTTGACTATCACATTGACAGCAATGATGTCTATATTTAAAGCTGCTATTCCACATCCATTGCATTTTTGTTTTCTTTTTGCTTGTATGAACCTCCAGCAAGAATTCCCTCTTGATTTTGACCCCTTATTGGTCTCAGCAAGAATGTTTCATAAATGTTATCATTGGCATCTTGTTTTTCAACAATTGTTAAGCAAATTTGAGCAAAGCAAACACATTTAGACTCTGACTGAGCAAATTTATATACAACCCAGATTGCTGAAAATAAAGGCAACCTTGCAATGTAAGATAATTTCAAGAACATCATCATACCGTCCATACTGGTGGCCGGAATCCTTCCCAAAATTTCAGCAAACCAAATTTATAGCTAGTTGTTTTTGACCAAAACACTTTTATTTATTTATTTATTTATTTCCTCACAGGACCCACGTGGGCTTTCAGTTCTGCCACTGAAGTCCACTAAAATACAAGCAAAGTAAATCAGGCTGAACCATTATGAAATTGCTTTCCTTTTACAATTACATTTTGTAACTGCTTTGCTTTCTGCTTCTCTACTTTTGTGCACCTAGAAACAGCCTCAGGGCTTCACATCTCTGGACAAGGAGAGAAGATGTTGTGGTGATAGGTGATAAATCTCTACGAATACTCAGAAAACAGTAGGAGGAAGGCTTGTTAGTTTTGATCAGCATACAAGGAGAAGGAAAGAGTGTTGGAGTGGGTATGAAGTGTGAAGTGCTAGAAAAGTTCTCTGGTGTTATTTCTTTCGAATAAGTGTCCTTCAGAGTCAAAAGTACTGATATTAGTGCAGTGTAAGCATAGTTAAAGAATATGAATATGTATAGCTTGGCTAAAGAAATTTTAAGGTAAATATGGTTTATAAGTGTTTATTAAAGATTCATAAATAAAAATAATTTCCACCACTGAAAATGTAAAGCAATATTTAAAGACGGGAATAATAAAAATATTTATTACCTTTATCTTCTAACTACAAGACCTGTGTTTCTGCTTGTTTGCTTTAAAGTTTCTTTAAAGCATATTTTTTTGGAAAACAAAACAAAACAAAAATATAGTTATTATTATCTGATATTTGGCGTATTTGTATCAGTTACAAGTTCTGGCTACTGTTTCGGTCTCAGTATTATAGAGTCATAGAATCATTAAGGTTGAGTAAGACCTCTAAGGTCAGGTTCAATCTTTAACCTAGCATTGCCAAGTCCACCATTAAACCATGTCCCTAAGAACCACATCTACATGTATGTCTTTTGAATACCACCAGGAGTGACTGAACTACATCCCTGGGGGCAACCTGTTCCATTTCCTCACAACCCTTTTCAGTGAAGAATTTTTTCCTAATATCCCAACTAAACCTTCCCTGTCACAATTTGAGGCCATTTCCTCTTGTCCTATCACTTGTTGCTTGGGAGAACAGACTGCCCCCCACCCTAGTACAAATTCCTTTAAGGTAACTTTAAAGTACAGTAAGGTTTCCCCTGAACCTCCTTTTCTGTGGGCTAAACAATCCCGGTTTCCACAACTGCTCCTCATGAGACCTGCTCTCTAGATCCTTCACCAGCTTTGTTGCCCTTCTTTGGACATACTCCAGCACCTCGATGTCCTTCTTGTAGTGAGGGGCCCAAACCTGAACACAGTGTTTGAGATGCGGCCTCACCAGAGACGAGTGCAGAGTCACTTCCCTGATCTGAGCCAGGATGTTGTTGGCCTTGTTGGCCACCTGAGTACACTGCTGGCTAGTATTCAACGAGCTATCAGCCAATACCTCCAGTTCCCTTCCCACCAGGAAGGTTTCCAGCCACTCTGCCCCCAGCCTGTAGCATTATGTGGGGTTGTTGTGCCCCAAGTGCAGGGCCCGGCACTTAGCCTTGTTGAACTTCATACAGTTGGCATTGGCCCATCAGTTCAGCCTATCTAGATCACTCTGCAAAGCCCTCCTTCCCTCTAGCAAATCAACGCTTGTGCTTATCTTGATGTCCTCTGCAAACTTACTGAGGGTGCACTCGATCCCTTCATCCAGAGCATTGATAAAGGTGCTAAACAAAACTGTCCCTAGTACTGAGCCCTGGGGGACACCACCTGTGTCTGGCTTCCAGCTGGTTTTAACTCCATTCACCATGACACTTTGGGCCATTCACCATGACTCTTTGGGCCTTTCAAGCCAAGAGCAGCCAGTTTTTCTAGAAAAATACTGTGGGAGGTGTTGCAGAAGATCAGCTAAAATTGATTTAACTCATAAATCCACTTTTTTTTTTTTCTCTTTCTTTTTTTTTTTTTTTTTCCTTTTCCTTTTCAGTTCTCTGTGACGGGGTGGATTGGACTACCAGACTACCATTTTTGTTTTATCTAAGGACACTGAAGTTGGTAGCACATAGTGGTGTTCTGATAGAATTCCCATACTGTGAAATTAATCTTGATATTTGGCTGGATCAGTGGTTTACCTGCACTTCGTTACAAATGCAGTAGGTCTAATGCTTCTGCAGACATCTCTCAGAGCTAAGTGTGAATCAAGCTGCAGATTCTGAGGAATAGTTCTCATGGTTCATATACCATTTTATCTACTTCAGTGCACTACTTCTCTATCCAATATAACTGGTTGAAAACCTACCATACAAAACAAAAGGAGGCCCTTGGAAAGGGTGACACTCAGAGTAAGCAGCTCCTGCTAGAGCACTTTGTTCATCTTATTTATTGCAGCTCAGGGTCAAATGGGAAAGGGACTAGCACAGGTGAGATGAAGACCAGATCACCTGTGGAGGGGAGGAAAGCTTCACTTCCAGCATGCCACACATGTAGCATAGACTTGTTTGTACAACAGGCCCTGAAGAAATGAGAGGAAGCAATGAAAGATAAAAAATGCACTGATGACTTGATATGTGTTTCCTCTGTTGAGCAGGAAGAACCAAATTTCAACTATTTGAACGATGTTTTTCTTCAAGAAAATCCTACAGGGAGGCATTTCAGTGTTATTTACCCCTTGATTAGCTCTACAGTCTTATTCACTCTGTGCATTCATGTCTAATGACTAGTTTGCATTAACATGAAAAGAATTGAACACCCCTCTTTCCAGAGTAACTTAGCAGAAGAAATAGTATTTTATCCAGACATGGTGGAACACATCTGGGTAGAAGTCTCTTATTATCACAAAGGAAACTAGATGAATAGTATACCATGAATACTATATTCATCAAAGGAAACTGTTTTCAGTCTCTGGCGGCCTGAGAATTGTCTGACAGTATGGTAAAATTTTATTGCTAATATAGCTCAATGTTATTACACCACTCACTGCTATAGACTACACTTTTATCCCTTTATTTATTTATTATTATTATTTTTTAATACATGCTATTTCTTAACCGTTGCTCAATCTACAATTAGAAAACTACCTATGTTGTAGTGGTTGTGTTGGCTGTGCATTCATATGTCAGCTCTTCCTTCACAGGAAACATAGAATACAGTGTAATAAATTACCCAAATTCAGGGATTCAGGGATGGTGTTCTGCTCAATCTGCTTAATACATAAGGAAAGAGTTGAAGTTATTTATTTTAGATTGCTTGGTTTGTGTTCTTTTTTTTTTCTTCTTCTTTTTTTTTTTTTTTTCACTTTGCTTGTATAAATAAAAACCTGTCATAAGACTTTGATAAGACGATCACTATAACACAAGCTATCACAGAGGAAAACCTATTTATTCTGCATGACTACAACCAAACAGACTTCTTGTTAAACATTTTAATTATGAATATAATAATATTTGTTGGCAGAAAGGATAAAGATGATGTTCTGGAGCATAAAGTAATGAAATTATCATTTGGAAAATTATTAAGGGAGAGAAATCATGAGACCTTCCTTAGGCCTATTGAACCATCTACCTAGTCATGTCCAGTACAACACAGAAAAGGGACTATTTTGAAATGGTTATTACATACTTGAAGAAGGTTAAAGATCATCAAAGTTCAGGAGTGGGAGAGGGGGTGGTGAAGGAGATAACAGGAGACATATGGGAGCAGCAGACAGAGTGGAAAGTAGTCTTCTGATACTTTTGGCTCCTGCAGAAGAAATCCAACTGCAGTATTGCCACAAAACCTACTGTCAATAAATGAGAAATATAACTGCTCCTTGAAATAAACCTGAGAGTTCCCTGATGGGAAAGCAAAGCAGCAGATCTCTGTCTTCAAGAGCTGTGAAAGACCACTCTGACCTTAACTCATAAGCCACTAGAAAGAGAAACAGATAGTGAAGAAAGCTGGGACAATTTTTTTATTTTTATTTTTATTTTTTTTTCCCTGTGTATCATGTTTCTGATCATATCAGAAATACTAAAACTAGTAAATGTAAAATCACTGCTTGTATGAATTTATGCAGGAAGTTCAGAGAAGATATATTTTCATCTGAGCTACCACTGCACGCTTAAATTAGGTTTCTAAGACAGGAACTCTTTCTGTAGCCATCGCCTAGTTTAGACCTTAGGCTAAAATCTCTGTGTGTCTGTCTTCTGCTTTCCAACTTGTATACACCAGAAAACTGTCTGTGATTGTCAGGGATGAGTCTGGATGACAGTACACATGCAGCTCCATGGCTACACAAAGTACTCAGCAGCCGTGAGAAGTGGCTGTTTTAAGAACAAGACTAAGGCACAGAAACAATAACTCTGATTCCTGATGTGTGGCAGCAGGTAGAACAAATCTGTAGGTGGAGTGTACCGGCAGCTGAAATGGGGCTGAACCCATTTTGGAAAATAAACTTGTATTTGACAAGTCAATGGTCACTTGACCATATTTACTATGCTGACTAGTATCTTTCTCACACAGTAGGGAAGCTATCCATGCTTCCCTACTTAAGCTTTGTACATTATCATCCAACCTGCCCCAAATAAAAAAGTAGAATATTTCTTTCCCTTTTTTAAAAAAAACATATGAAGCCAGAGAGAGAGAAATGGTTTGAGGCTGTCACTATACAGGAAAACATAGTAGTTTTGTCAGTGGCCAGAGAAATGACATTGTCAAGAGACAAAGGCATACATCAAAATAAAAAATGTAGTGTTTTGTTCATTACCTGGTGGGTAGCATGTATGTTTCCTTGTTAACTTTCCTCATGCTATGGAGGGCTGGGCAATTTCTTGGCACCCTGTTGAGCACAAACAATCTTGCTTAAATCAAGAACCCTGGTCAGCACCTGTTACCCTCTACCCCGTCCCAGCTGCTTTATGGCTTATGTGAAACAAAGACAGCAGGAAAATAGATTGAATCACTGACTTGGGAAACTGGAGAGAAATCCAGTCTAATTATAAATAAAAACATTGGGCGAAGTCTGTTTCCCAGAAATTAAAGATGCTCACTAGTTGCAATTGTAACCTATTAGTATGTGCAAGGTGATAAGAACCATGTTGTTTCAAACTTTATCTTCTTTTCCTTACTAGATACTCCAGGCTTTCCTTGAAATTAGTAAAGTTTAATCTCATACTGGCAATATTTTAGTTAACATATTTCAAAATACTTCTACAACCTTGTAATATATATTTATATATATATGTATGTATATATATATAAATATATATATAAATTTTACTTATGTTTTGTACCTTTTCAGTGATTAGGTAGTTGACATACAGAATCACATTTTCTGTGTGTTGGATGATATGTGATATCACAGGAATCCCCTTTTTTCTTGGTTTATCAGCAATGACCAGCTACACAAATGGATAAATAATTCATAGATCTCTTTCTTGGCCAAAGAAACAATATGAAAACTTGACTACAACACACCATAGATGTCACGGATACGTACTACCAGATATAAATCTTAATACCTCATTCAGACATAAACAAATAAGTGTTTTCTTATTAACCCTGTTTATCATAGATTGTCTCTCTTTCCTATAAGTCAGAAATCTACCTGACCACATTATCTGATAAAATTTGCATTTTAGGCCCTCTTACAGTCAAAATGCTTTTCTCACTGATTAACATGATAAGGTTTGAAGGGTAACAGGCAAGATCTCTGGTAACAAACCCAACCTTTAGCCCCCTAGAAAGAGAATTGCTGTTTTCCACTTTTTTTTTTTTTTTTTTTTAAACACAGCTAGGTTGACTCTTTTAACTCCCTTTCATTGCTCAGTTAGCCTTGAAAATATAAATTATTTTGAAAGAAGCAAGCAGCAGGGCTCCACATCTTGCAAGGACAGTAGAAGAGTGCTAAACATATCCTTGTACTCACCTTCCATAACATGTCTTGGCTAGGACATGCTGAAGTACAAACACTTTCCATGTTCATTGGTACTTATATCAATTTATAAACTGGAAGTGGGCAATGAATGCAAATGATGAATTCAGATCTGACACTGGCACAGGCACTTGCACAGTAGGGGCTGCAGTGCAGAGCCTTTGGCTCTACCAGACTACTCAAAGCTCTTTGCACCACATTTCTGGACTGAAGTAGTCTCTGAGGGTGAGAAGGGTCAATGCCTTTAGATTGTCCTTTGAATGATTCACTTGCTACAGACAGTTGTGCTGACATTGTCCCTGTGCTGCTCCAGCCTTTGGTCCTCTTCATCAGACGGAAATCAATATCCCATAATGATCATTGGACAAATGCTCTTATATGCCTATACCAAATACAGATGACCTAAGGGAGGTGTCCTGTGCTCCTGGAAGACTATGTGCTCCCTTCCTCAGCATGCTTTAAGCTCTTAAGTCTGGTGTTAGAGGTGCCTGCTACACAGGAGAATAATCAGAAGATCCCAAGGACAGATAAATGTAAAAAAATCTGAAAAAAAAAAAAAAAGGAAAAAAAGAAGAAGAAGAAAAAAAAAGAGTTGATTTCACATCAGGGCAGTCTATCTTTATTTGGCACTACCTTCATTTATATTGCCAGCTGAGGTAGAAAGTATTGAAAGGAGTATGTGATTCTTTTTCCATATCTGTAGCCATCACTGCTTGTTTTTGCTTCATTATTTAATCTCTGCAACATTGTGAGCACTCTCTAGCGTCTGTTCTCACTGTCAGTCTTTTTTTTTTTTCTTTCTCCTTCAAAACATTGACACTTTGAGAGCATGGGCAGATGTTAAGCTGCCGCAGACATTGCAGTAAAAGTCCTCACAAGCAAAGTCATTGAAAACACAGGTATCTACAAAAATGACTGGAAAGCAGCATGGCTCCAAGAAACAGGAACGAACCTCTTCCCCTATTAAGTCTGCTTTCTTGGATTTTAAAGTGGACCAAGCAGGCTTTTGGGGTAGGAAGAGTAGGCCTGTATAATCTGCACACAAGATTTTCAAGAACCTCTTCTGCCTGTTATTTTTCCTCTTATTTGTAGTGCATATTGAGTAAAATATTTCAACTTACTCTCCAAGTTGTGGAGGAGAAGTTAGGTTGAATAATCTAGGACTAGGAAATCTATATTCAATCTTTGAATTTTGGACTATTTGCAGCATTTGGACATAGGTAAACTTTCTGTAATGAGAGCCTGGAGCTTTTGTGAAAAAAAAAAAAAAAAAAAAAAAAGAAATAAAGGAGGTTTTGTGAAAGTGGGAGTAGTTGATGGATTAAATCACAAAGTATTTATGGATTAATATGGTGCCCAGTTGCTTTCTTGACTCCTTGCATGATGAAGGGTATGGGTTTCAAAAATAAAATGTACTATAAACAAAATTTGAAACAGATTTATTATGAATTATTGTTAACATTACACATAATTAAATGCCAGTTGTAAAGAGCTGGAAGTGTTTGGTTGAATACTCTTTCCTGTGTTGATATTATGGCCTCTTGCTTAAAACAGTCTGATGTATCTGCTTGTTTGCATATCTTGCTAAAATCCTTTTAGGTTGATGAGATTTACTTCAAATTATAAACGAAACCCAGAAAAACAATCAAAAAACTCTGCAAAGCCTTTAAGAAGTATTTACTTATCAGTCTTTACTTATCAGTCTGAATTATAGCCTACCTGTATTGCAAAACCTATCAGGTAACTGAAAGGTGATTTCAGTTACAGTGGGAGTTATACATGGGGGCAAGCTGGAGCCTTTCTTTCCTAATGAATGTACTGTGGTTTTTCCTGTTTCATCATTTTTCTTTTTTCTTTTTTTTTAATTATAAAAATGGAATTTTCAAATCTGTACTGAGCACATGGGTTATCTGGGATGATGGTAAATCTGTTATTATTTTAGACTTTTGTTTTTTTTTTAGTGTAACTGAGATGTAGATTTTATATGTAAAAGTACATGTATTTTATTTCTCCAGCTATTTGTATGTGCAGTCTTCTTCTGCTATGCTTAGTTTCCACTTTATTGTCTTTCCAGTTTATACCCAATGGACATAGCTGCTAGCCAGTCTCAAGGGCTACGAAAACTGCAGCCACCTCCCCTTAAATATCCTTCAAACAACACTTAAAAGACCCAAACATTTCTTTTTCAGATATGATCCTCACATAACTGTACTCCCTGCTCTGTTATATCTGCTCACAGGGAAAACTGTATGTCATAATTGTATACTGCGTAACTTGTATAATGGGAAATAAACTTCCCATTATCCAAGAGCTCTGAAACAAGTGTGTTGTTGTCTATAGATGTTTATAACCAAAACTGAAGTATAATATGTTTTACTACGTTTGCAGAAGTATTATTCAAAATACCAGAAAATAAGCAAAAACGTGCACTTTACAGTCACCTATGAGATGCTGATCACCACATAAGCCATTTGAATCATTTGAGCTATAACTGTTTACATAAAATTCATGAGTCATATTTACTTTACTCCATGTTCATTGTAAAATAAAAACAAATTACATTGCTTTTATAAGTCAGATGAAGATCTTCTACTCCGTAGACATTTTGGTCTCCTTCTGGCTGATGATGTTTGCTTTTTCTATCCCATTCCCATTGCTCCAGTAGTTAATCTCATAAAATCAATAGATTCCTGTGCATCAAATATAAACACCATCAAGCTGTTCCAAAGTATTCATTACATACAAACCAATACCTTAATGAAGCTGGGAAAAGATTAAGGAGGAAGATTATATGAGATGAATAGGAAGAACTGACACCACCCCATTGAGTATTAGTCCTCATTCCTGTTCTATAATAAAGATGAAACTCTGCATGAAATTTTTATGTTATTGTGAGAATTGACCTGTGACTATTTTGACAATGAACAGATATCCACTGGTGTATTTATGCTGAAAAACTTGCACAGTCATTTTATGATTTTTGAGCCATGCTCTTTGGCTGGCATCTTAAAGTGAGCCAAATACATGTACACGGTATATCATGTTATGCTATTCATCACTGCTATGTTTGCGTTACTAAAAATCTTTGCACAGATGGGCAGAGGCAGTGCTGTCAGAAAATTTTCAGTTGCAAATTCTCTGCTAAATCCAAGCTTTTTCTCCCTCCAATTGTTTAAAAATAAAACAAAACAAAATGCATAATAAGCTTAGTTCTAGTTATCTTTTATGCTAACTTGGAGCAAAAATGTATCGCTTAACTTTTTATTTCTTTTAATTCAGACAGAATAAAGTCTCTTATGAAGAATAGGATTGTTTGTTTTATTTAATGTTAATGTTTTCCTGGTTTTAACCATTATTTTCTTCTTATGTAGAATATATTTATATTAACATTTTCATCATCATCATTTTTTTCACTATCAGCCTTTTTTTTTTTTTTTTTTTTTTTTTTTTGCCTGGTATGGTTTCACATCACCAGGGAGAGAGGAAATGAATTATATCAAATAGGATCAAAGCCCTTTATCCATCATTTCAAATAAAAGGCAATCCTAATCTACCTTGAACTTCTGAAGACTTTAACTAGCTGTTTTGTATCCCTTATATTAGGCAGAAAAATATTATGCTACTCATACTGGCAAATCAAAAATGGGAAACCCACAGCCTGCTGAGGTGGAAAGAGCAGTAGCAGATTGTCTAGCTAATGAAGTATGTGCATGGAGCAAGATTACCTTCCTTTTCACTTTTCTCCCATTTATATTAAGGTCATAACAATGTAAAATCACACTGTATATACAAATACATGTCAGCATTTGTTCTATTACGCAACCATTTTCATGCTATGAAAATGTTCAAATCCACTTTTCCATGGTTTTGGAACAGTTGTCTCACTAAAATTATGTAATAGGAGATACAATGGCTGTCCATTATTCACTATATATATGTGCTAGTCACCTGTTTAAGCAGATTCATCCCTCCAATATGGGAGCAAGAATAATAGGGTAGGACTTCGGTGACTTTTGATAAACTATGCATCCAAAATGTCTTCCATATGCATCTTACTATATGAAATAATATGTTTAATTCCCCTGAATGAGACATTGATTTATAAAAATGGGTCTTCTCCTTTTAGCTTCAGGTTACTTAAGTGTAGTCTCTCCTTGATCCCTACCTGCTCTTGATGCAAAGCCTTCAACTTCTATCCCCTGGATATTCCTTCTGTGTTGCTGCTTCACCAAAGCAACCTAAGAGTTACTTTATAGACCAAACAGAAGACCTAATGGAAGTAGAATTGCCAATGAATTCCACATCCTTTTGCATGCCTCTTTTGCTAACAGTGAAATACTTTCAACAAAATGTGTAGTAGTTCATTCCCACTGTTTGAAAAACTTGGCTTTTTTTTTTTTTTTTTTTTTCATGTTTCAGTCATATTCTCTCTGTGAATACTTATTGTTTAATCTATGCAATCACACCACTGAAGGCCCCTTACGAGCTTCATTTTATAAGAATGGTGCTATTTAGAGCGAGGCCATGTTGCAAGGTTATCATAGTGATGAAGCAGTGGTCCCATTCCCCACTCAGTGAGTTTTCCCTTGTGACAGATGAGTTGCCTGGAGCTAGATGAAGGGCACCGAGGGTTCTTCTGCTCCTGGTGTGGCTTGAAGTCAGGAGCTGACAGCCCAGCTACTTCAGCTGTTGCTTTCTTGCTCTCTGGAAATTAAATCCCCAGACTTTTCTGATGGAAATCCCTTCTCAATATTTTGAGAAGTTATTTAATTCATTTATTGATAGTCAGGCTACTAGTTTTGTCTGCATCTTGGTCTATAGCAAGCTATACGTTATGTTTATACACATATATATATATGCAAACACACACACATGCACACACATACGCACACATATATTTATAGACACACATACACACATATTTATACATCTATTCTGCAAACACATTATGTATAGTTAGGTATAAATACAGCTACAAACAACATTAGTATATATAAATATGTGTAAGCTGTCATTAAAACTGATTATGATTCCTTACTTACAGAAAGAGTATGTATGAAATGGTTTTTATGTTGCTTTTTTGAAGACTTGCTGTTAATGCATTGGTATTTGATACTCACATATTTTAATATGCTGTATGCCTGAATGACAGATGATTATCTGACAAAGGAAATCTGGTGTTAAACAACATGAGCTAGCAGTACATTAAAAAAAAAAAAAAGAAAGAATAAGAATAAGAAAAACTCTAGCGAAACATCATCTAAGTGTATGTATTGTATTTTAAAAATTTAATAGCTGTCTATTGCTGGTATTGTCTTTGTCCGTGTTGACAACAAAAGGATAAATACAGTGCATACAGTAGGTCCCTCTGGTTATACCACGAACATGACACATGTCATCCTATGATAAATTGGCTCTGTGTCTGTTCAATTTCAAATCCAAAGCTCTGGAGGCAGAGGTGTTAGGAAGCAGGCATAATTCTGGCGAGCAGAGGCCTCAGATGCACAAAATTAGTGTGCATGGAACAGATAACAGAAAGGGAGAGGGAGTCTGAGAGGAAGTTTGCACAGGTTTGTCAACTTCCTGTGGTTTAGGTAGTACTGGCAGATGTTAGGTGTAAAAAAAACATCTGTAAGCATGATAATGAAAGTTACCCGAATTTGAAGTGACAACTGTATCGAGCACAAATGCTGCCGTGTTTCCTCATTTGCATACCAATTAAATAAAAGACACAAATATTAGGTTCCAGAATTTGTGTGACAAATAATCTGTGGGGCTTACTTGGTACATCTGGGTCAGACATGTTGGCTTTGTGACAGATGCAATGTCAGAAGGAGATTTTAACATGGGAAAAATGTATTCAGATTGTTACTAAGTACTGTACTTAAAGCAGAGATTAGAAAAGGGTCTACTTCAGAAATTGCTTTAAACATAGAGGTATCTACCTCTCTCTAGGCATTTTATTGTGCATTACTGTCAAGTCTGGTATGCAAGACATCTTCCTAACCAACCACTGAAGAAAGAGGAAGGCAAAAATAGTGCTGTTCTGTACCATTACGTTGTGCAGCTATCTTATTCCCTGGATAAATACGTATGTTTTATGGGACTACTCGAAGAGTAAGAGGCTACTTGATGTGAGTAACGATGGCAGAGTCAAGCATTACATGCTTAAGCATTTATGCAGAATTTTGCATTTTTCATGGTGCACTGAAATATTTATGAAGAAGTTCATGTGTGGTGAAGGTTCAGGTCAGTTCTTGTTTTAGTAAAACAAGCCTGCTTGACCCTGATTTTAAACCAAACTCGAGCCAAAATCAGGTACCTTGATAATATATATGTGTTGTTAACTGCAACTGGTTAACATGGGTATGCAGCCCATGTGGCACTTCATTTTGTGTTTTTCATGCTGCATTTCTCAGTGTTGAACACTGAATTTCACCTTCCACTAGTGCCAAACTCACTTCCAGTAATTATTGAAAAATCTGGCTCTTCTTATTCAGCTTCCCTTACTTCTCAGCCAGTAGACAGTGAACATCTTTATCACTGTTTGGAGAGGCATGAGTACTGGTGAAGTAGCCTGAAAAATTACTTTTGAAGCTGTGTGCACACTGTTGTACAGAAAGGCCCTCAAAACAGGAAAAATTATCCACCTTTGTAGAGCCTACTTGCACAAATGCCACTGGCTTGTTGTAGTGCAAGCCTGCTGACGTTCTACAAAATAGGATAGTGGTTCCTGTGGTACTTCAGGGACATGGAATAACACAGAAATAAAAGCAATATAAAAATTGAGAAATACAATTTTGTTAAATATAAGTACAGAATTTACAATATAACTTTTCTGCCCCTCCCCTCCCCCCCCCCTTTTTTTTTTTTAATCAAGGAAATGAATTTACATAGGGTGAATGTAGTGTTTAAATATTTAAAATTTAAATGAAGGAAATCCTCTTGAATGCACCTGTATGTACGAGATATGTCTGAGTCCATTTGGTATGGGAAAGTAGGCCATGAAATTATGTATTTTAAGAAGTTAAGCTACTCACTCACATAAGACTAAAGTTTGCTAACCTCTACTTTAAATTGTGAATTACCTGTGAAATTCCAGGCAAACAGAACCCAATCCTTTAACAGTGTATAAAGGTGCAGTTTTATAAATTTCAGAATTTGGGAAGTGAGAGAAGGGGAATTCTCACTTATGAAAAGTAAGAATGGAAAAAATTGTTTTATATACTAAAATGATGACTTTTACAGCATATAAAATCTTTAAAAATAAACTGAATATAACCAGACCACTGTAGGTTATACCGCTATGTGGAAGGAAAAAGACACATGGTTAGTTTTGAACCAGCAAGTGTTTCATACTGCAACCAAGGGATGCATTTTGCAGGGATGAAATTGAGCAAAGGAAAATTTAATCTTATTACCAGGAAAATGTATCTAATAGTGAGATCTATTAGAACTGTGGAATAGTCTCTAGAGAGAAGTGATGGAAGCCCTATAGTATGAGTCACTGAGAATCACAGAATCACAGAATTGGGGTTGGAAGGGACCTCAAAAGATCATCAGGTCCAGCCCCCCAAACCCTGCCAAAGGGTTTGAGCAGGGTTCTTTAGAGCAGGCTGCCCAGGTAGGCATCCAGATGGGCCTTGAATATTTCCAGAGAAGGTGACTCCACAACCTCCCTGGGCAACCTATCCCAATGCTCCATCACCCTCACAGTGAGGAAGTTCTTTCGCATGTTGGTCTCTTGCGGCTATTACCCCTTGTCCTGTCCCCACAAACCACTGAAAAGAGGTTGGCCAAATCCCTGTCTCCCACACTTTTAATTATATACATTTTATTTATAAACATAAGATAAGATTCCCTCTCAGTCTTTTCTTCAGGCTGAACAGACCCAGGTCTCTCAGCCTTTCCTCATAGGGAAGATGCTTCAGGCCCCGTATCATCTTTATGGCCTTCCACTGGACTCTTTCCAGGAGATCCCTGTCTTTTTTGTAGTGGGGAGCCCAGAACTGGACACAGTACTCCAGGTGAGGCCTGACCAGGGCAGAGTAGAGGGGGAGGATCACCTCCCCTGACCTGCTGGCCACTCTCCTTTTAATACACGCCAGGATCCCATTGGCCCTCTTGGCCATGAGGGCACACTGCTGGTTCATGGTCAACCTGTCATCCACCAGGACCCCCAGGTCCTTCTTCTCAGAGCTCCTCTCCAGCAGGTTGTCCCTCAGCCTGTACTGATATGTGAGGTTGTTCCTTCCCAGGTGCAAGAATTTTAATAAACCTCATTTGGTTTCTTCCTGCCCATCCCAGCCAGTCCAGGTCTTGCTGAATGACAGCACAGCCTTGTGGCGTGTCAGCCACTCCCAGCTTTGTGTCATCGGAGTACTTGCTGAGGGCAGACACTATTCCCTCATCAAGGTTGACGATGAAGATATTGAACAAGACCGGACCCAGCACTGACCCCTGGGGAACTCCCAGTTGCTAGTCACAGGTCTAAGAAAGCAGAATAGGGAAATTGCTGGTAGTTTTCTTGTTGAGAAATAATCTTGTACTGGAAGTTAAATGCATAGTGTGACCCAATGGAAAACTATTGCCTCCATCATGTTCTGTAACCTGATTTATTGTTATCAGAATTCTGTAGCTTTTATGAGAAGTCTGAAAAAAGAAGTCAGAATTTTGATGTCCTGATGCTTTTCATGACACAACAAAAGCAAACAAATGTTAAAATGCTCAACGATGTCTCAGCATCACTGCTATGTTTTTTCATGCCCATGGACAATCAATAGATTGAAGTTACTTTATGTGCTCATTCCATGCAAAATTTCCACCTCCCCCCCCCCCTTTTTTTTTAATGGCTGTTGATTCTCAATGTCATGAAACCATATATGAGCTGAGAGGATTACTTGCATTGCTGGAGGCAGGAAAACTCTATTAATATTTTTTTATGCTTTGAAAGGAATTTCCTCAGACAGTAACTTGTGTTTTTGTTCACATTCAAGAAAAAAAATATGTAATGTAATTGTTCATTTAAAAACAAAAGGTAGATATATTACTGGATATTAACAAACAAAAAAAAGTTATGTTTGCATGCCTCAATATTCACAGTAAACTGAACAAACTGGAAAATTCCTGTGATCTTTCTTCAAGCAAATAAGGGTTAGAGTCTGTGTCCTTTTCTTTTTAAAAATAATGTGTGTTATTTTGTCAATTATACTATGGTAATATATTATTTATATTATTTATATAATTATACTATGGTAATATAGGTATTGTATGTATGTATGTATGGTAATATGGTATTGTAATATAGTTAGTTAAATAGTAGTACCCTGATTATTTAATGTCCAAGACATGAATGAGTATGAACAACAGCAGTTAAAAACAAAAGACTTCTGACCTATCAGTTCAAGGCTTACTGAAACCTACTGGATAATTAAACAATGGATCCTAATGCTTCATAACTATTTACAAACCCTTTCTTGCTGAGTGAATATCATCCTGTGTAATTCTACTCTATTTTTAAAGAAAACATGGATTTTTGTCAGGTTACTTTACTGAAAAGGAAGTAGGATAAATGAAGAAGGACAAGATATCCAGAATATGTTTTCTCCTTCATGGGAATGCAAAATATAAGTGACCCATTTGAACACAGAGAGGTATGTCTGGCTTGCATTGATATTAATCACTAAACCTCTGATTAAAATCAATTTTAATGTCTGCCTAAATTAGTAAAAATGAAGATCAGCTTCTTAATACCTTCTCAAGTGATTCCAGGAGAATAACTTGCTGGATTTCCTGTCCATTTCTGCTAGAACTGTGTCCGTAATTTAGAACAATCTTTATTGAGAGTCACAGTGATTATATGGAGTAGCATATCTGAGATAACAAAGGTTCCCCATGAGGAAGTAATGTTATACAAACATAAATACTGCTTGTTTTTCCTTCAGTTTTCTTGGGAGATGTATTTTGCTTGATCTCAAGAGTTGTTTCATAAACTCTTAAGGCTATGCTCAGTTCTGTCCTTTTTTTTTTTTTTTTTTTTTTTTAATATTATTAAAAATAAAGTTAATTATCATGTCTCAATCACCAACAATGACCTGATTAATACAACACTTTAATTGCAATATGGCATGTTAAATACAAGTCAGTGACACCTAGAGAGACATTTCTAGGCCCCAGTTGACTCATAATTTGCCTTAAACAGAAATATGAGAGTGAGAGAATAATCATCCAATACAGCTGGATACTATACTTTGTTGGTTTTGAGTGTCTCTGTCAGTAATGTAGTAATTATTTATTGAGCAGAATAGGTCAAAATAAAACAAAACAAAATTAAACATATTTAGAGTGGGATATGTCTTTACAGAAAAGTTTTGCAACTTATAATGTTTTTATTTATTTATTTATTTAAAATATCTGGATTTTTAAATAAGAATATTTGGAGGTAGCAGAAAGAGCTATAAACTCATAGTCCTTCCTAACGTTCATTAATTCTAGTCTCTTTAAATGTAGAGCTGATGTGTTCTTCCTGTCTTCTTTCTAAATTTACTTTCCATTTTATTTTTCAAATTGCATTAAACACAAGAAGGAAGGAAAAACAGCAGTGGTTACCAGACTGAATATAGTGAGGTCAAAACAGGTAGTAGTACACTGAATATTTTACATACTTGGTAAGTGGAAAAAACATTTAATGTAAGTGGTCAAAACACAGCAGTCCATGCCTAATCATTTCTTTAATTAGTTTGAAGGAGATGAAAGAAAGTATGTTGTGATCTCTTTCTGTACATGTGAATTCCCCTAAAGTTAGACAAAAGTTTAAGATGTATGATTTCTAGTCAGGTAAAGTTATAAGATTTGTTTTGCAAAGAGGTTCAAAGTTCAAAGTTATTGAACTCTGATGTTAGGAACATCTCAAAGAAAACCATCTCAGGTGTGATTTTTTTTTTTCTGTTAAGCAGATAAATTTCTCCCTTCAAGCATTATATAATCACCTACCTCCTGACTTAGTGCTTTGAAGCACTAAGTCAGGACAACACTTCCAGATACACAGTCTGATTTTTGGGTAGTTCTTTGGGGACACAGGAGTTGGACTCAATGATCGTTGGGGGTCTCTTCCAACTCAGATATTCTATGATTCTACTCCCTTGCTTTTTATTTACTCTATTTATTTATTTAATTCCAGTTTTATTTTTATTTTTTTTCCCAATAAAACGTTGTTAATAGCCTTGTTCTCATGCATGTGTCACAATTGCTCCACTGCTGAAATCCCCTTACTTGAAGATCTCATGAGGACATACACAACTGTAAGCATGGCGGTGACAGTCATCAGTTGTTTCAGTTCATCTTCAGATTTGCTGGGTAACAGTTTGACCTCCAGAGATCTGCTTACCATGAATTCCCTGATGTCTCAAGAGATTTTAAATGTATATGCTAGCAAAATTATTATTATTATTATTATTATTATTATTATTATTATTATTATTATTATTATTATTATTATTATTATTATTATTATTATTATTAATCTGTATTATCTTTCTTCTTGTTTTCTCTTTCATTCCCAGAAAGAATTGTAGAATGAGTGTGAATACAAATCAGAGTCAGGAATTCCTTTTAAAGTTAAGTAATAAAAATTTCTTGATCCCGGTTTGAAGGTGAATAATGCAATTACAATACTGTAGAAAATGATCTGTGCATTAAAAACAAAAACAAGCAAACAACAAAAAAAAAAACCACCACTATTCTGAACTAATTAATTTCATTTTTAAAGCTTATTCTGAATTTATTTTTCTGGATAATACTGAATGAAAAATTGTTTTGTTCCCCTTTACGGTTTGCTTATTTCACATGCATAATATTCTGAAGAATGAACGGATCTTTTTAACCATTGCAATGCAAAGTATCTAGGTTGCTCCTGTTTGTAAATGTTGACTTTCTTGTCAGTGGAATTGGTCTGTCTCTCTTCTGTCTGATGGAAAAGGATGGGAAAAGGTCAATCCATGCAGTTTGAAAGAAGGTGAGGATGAAATGACACATTTCCTCTTTGGACCTGGACATATGGTAATGCTTAATGTGAGATCTTGTATAGAAAGAATTTTTTAAAAATATATTTATTGATTGTTTACTTAGCAATTCAAATGCATTTTCTGGGTACTTAGTAAGTGAACTAGAGGAGTTACAAAATATGAAGATGACCAGTCTCTTTGAAAGCATTTTGAGAAAAGTCCACTGGTAGCAAAAGGTTTTGTGGTCCAGAGGAGGCTACTCTTGAAACTGCTAGAAATTACACCACTTTTGGGGAAACGATTGCTCTCTACATGGAGCTGCAAAGAGATGTAGGTTGGAACCTTTTGCACAGTTTGGAGGAGCATGGAGCTGTGCCTTCATTTTATCCTGTCTCAGCTATCTAGGCAATGAAAAAAAAAAAAACCTACATGTAAGAAATTTATATATGCTATCAGATAGTTTCTGCTGTGCTGAGTCAGAAGACTTTGCTATGCAACATATGTGTTGAATTCTGTCTTCAATCTGTTCACTTTCAGCTCTGGATTACACCATGATAATCCCAAAGCTGCTATACAGTTTATAGCAAGAAAAATCAGTGGCCAATAACACTAATGGGAATGACAAAACTGAGACTGAAGAAAGTGAATATGTGACTGAGGTGCTGAAAGAAAAAAGATTACAAGAAAGTTGATGTGCATGGAGAGCTGCTGGCAAAAGATCTTACAAGATTCTCAGACCCTAGTAGGTGTGAACGATGCAGAGCCCGATTTGGCAATGTGCTTCACATAGTCTGTTCTTCCCTAGGAAAGAGCCTCTGGCATGGCTGAATTATAATGCTGTTAGACTTGCACAACTTGCAGATATCTGTGCAATGTACCGTCATTTTGGTACATCATATTTTGGTACCATCAAATTGTCAGGGTAGCTGCACTGAGGTTATGGTGTAGAATGTATTATTACTTTCTGTAACAGGAAGTAATTTGTCCACTTGAAATATTTTCAGTAGCTCAGTTAGCTTTTCAGTTCCAAGGACTTCTTGTAGTGTGTGTTCATATTTTAGACAGTTAGTCTTTCATTCTTTAATTAAGGTCTCATAGGTATTCTGATGAAGCATCCAGTGCCATCACTGAAAAGATTCCTCTTGGCACTAGGTAGTGTAAATCTGGGCTCAAAAGCACTTTAGATTTATCCTCATATACATCAATGCAAATTAACACCTTTTTAATTATTAGTTCCCTGGTCACATTAGGCATATATAGACATATCTTCCTTCACTTTGAAAGGTACTTTCATGTCACTAAAGCATCAAGAATTAACCTTCATGTAAATAAAGATCATTCTCCAAAATATTTAGTCATTTATCTAACCACTTACACATTCCAGTAAAATGTTCATACTATGTCACTTTATGAATAATGAGTATTTGTAAATTGCAATCTGGCCTTGATTTTTATTTTTATTTTTCCCAAAGGATTCCAATAGGTTTGTTTTGGCCTTTGTGCATATATTGTCATGGCATGTATATAAATTTATGCATTGTGATAATACACACTGTTAAATGCATTTATGAATCTCTTATTGATTATGGTCTTAACTTTTCAGATACCAGTCTTGATCTTCTAAGATGCACATACCATTGAAAGCTGCTGTACTATCAGACTCTGAAATCTATAAACTAAATCTTTATTGGAAAGACTGACACTGGATATTCAGTTTTAGAAAACTTTGTGCAACTCAAATATTATGATGCAAATTGTTAAAGGGTGTTGAGAAGAGCTCTGCTCATAAATATGCTGGGCTAGTTTTTCTCTTAAATCTCAAATTCTTGAGGTTGTGATATAAGATTGCAAATAAATAATGCATATTATGGAAATTGTGAAAAATATATTCTTCAAATGTTTTCAATCTGATTGTTATTATTTTTTAAATCCAGTATTTCAGTGCCTCGTAATTCCAAAATAGAAGAACTAGCCATAATCTGTTTGTCTGTTTTACGTTTGAAAACAGCTAAAATGCCCACTTTTTATTTTATTGTCTTTAAAATAAATCTCACTTTATCATCTCCAATGCTACATCTTTTATTGCTGCTGAATGTTAAATATCTGATTTTAAGATTATTGTAATCTTAAATATAAGAGAAGTGATAAGGATCAATTAGCAGCTTAGCTATTTATGTCTGCTTTGGGATTGTACTGGATAGGTAACCTTCGAAAACCATATTACAAAAGGCAAATATTGAGTCACAAATGCAATGGGAAATAGGACAGAACTCAGTTAACAGATCAGCGTGACAACAAATGGATGTCTGTCTAGCATTTTTTACATTCAGAAAGAACAGGACAGTGAATGTCACTGTGACTATCAGGACCATGGTGGACCTTTCTATCCAGCAACTGTTCCAGCACCCTAACTGTGGGAACATATCCATGTCCTTTAGTACTGTTCTTTCTTTCTGTTGGTGTGAAGTCTGAGTGAAATTTACAGAAGGGTTAAAGAACAGTATATGACAACTGAGTTCATATTTCTGTTAAGTAATTAAATCACTAATTGGTTTTAATCCATTTGCTGTTTTTGTGAGTCTAATAATTGTATCTAGCTGCATGTATCTTCTTAGTGGTCCTGCCACTAAGAGTAGATCCATGATCTATTACAAGATGCTTTGTGTTAGTGCTGGTTTTATAAACCTTCTTTTATAGTAATGTTTCACTGGATTGAAAAATGCTTTTTAACTATCTTCCTAAAAACTCTTAGAAGCATAAGAGGGAGAGTTAGATAGCAATGCTAAGTGATTAAGAGTAGCCTTAGTGAAGCTGAAAATGAATGAGCATACACTAAAATGTTTATTTATTATGTATTATTCCTATAAACATTGACAGAGAATGATCTACCACTGTACTAGATTCTGTGAGACCATCAAATTCCCTTTCCTAGAGTGTTTAAGATGTCAGGTTGTGTGTATGTAAAACATGCTTTTATTTATTTGTTAATCAAGTTTGTTTTGTATTTCTCTTTATAGAAAAGTATTTACATCACTGACTGATGTTCCTCAAGTAAAAGGAGTAGGAAAATGATGTCTGTGAATTAAGATGTGAAGGACAGCAGGTCTTGTAATACTATGGACATCCATGACATGTGTAAAATACAGTGACTGTCCACATTAACCCGGGATATTCACTCAGCTGCCATCTATTCTGACCTTCACCACAGAGAGACAGAGCAGAAAAAAGTAATTAATGCAAGCTTGTATGGACTAGATTTGAATTCAGATGCTTCCGTTCCCTGTGGTATCATGGAGATGGATCATGACACAGGTAGCTTCAGTCCTGTTGGTGCTTTGCCCTCCCACCACAGTAAGAGGTTTTCACATTGAGAGATGGATTATAGATGCTGTGGGGAATATGAAGGCATGAACAATAGGAAAAAAAATAGTTTTTCAGCCATTCCTGTGTACAATACATTTCCTACTACTTCCCATTAAAGACAATTGCAATCAAATGGTAAACAAAACAGCTCCAATACTACTAAACAGATTTAACTGTACTCTTCAATAATAGATAGAACTAAAGCTAACTGAGCAATGTCCTTTTACTCTGGAATCATTCTTTGTTAATTATCCCCTTGACTTCTCTTAATTCTCTTAGCAGTAATTTCTAATTTTACTGTGATCTTTTCTTCACCCATAACCTTTGAACAATATTGCCAGGGTATTTTTTTCCTTCTGATAATTTCATTTGATTTCTTTTCAGTGTCCTCAAAATGTACAATGAATAGCAGCCAAGATTTCTTCTTCTGTCATCTTCTCAGTTTTAATAAAGCTCTTCTCTTGTTTAGCCATTTTCATTTTCTTTTCCATATTATTTATACATTCAGAAACTGTTTTATGAAATAGAATAATATTGACAGCTGGACAGAGGGCACAAAACAGAACAGAAAACAGAATCTGCTCTAGGAACCACAGTGATGGAAACAGATCACAGAAATCCTCAGGTTTGAAGACTTCTCCCATTCCAGTGGTGTGGTAGGCCTGGAAGATAACACACAGTCCATGTTTTGAGGGGTTTCTTTTTCTTTTTCTTTTTCTTTTTCTTTTTCTTTTTCTTTTTCTTTTTCTTTTTCTTTTTCTTTTTCTTTTTCTTTTTCTTTTTCTTTTTCTTTTTCTTTTTCTTTTTCTTTTTTTTCTTTTTCCTTTTCTTTTTCTTTTTCTTTTTTTCTTTTTCTTTTCCTTTTTCTTTTCCTTTTCCTTTTCCTTTCCTTTTCCTTTTTTTTTTTTTTTTTCCTCAAGGATGATATACATCTAGAATATGATAATATAAATAGATAAATATCCATACAGTTTCTCAGAATCAAAAGAATGTTTCATTACAAAGAAATTAAATAAGCATACACAACACATGATAAAAGCTAAAGGGAACTTCACTGCTGTAGTTATTGCTCGAATTCTGTGAATTGAGCAATCTGAGTTTTGTAATTATACTAGAAGTGGATTATTACATATTTTATTTTATTTTATTTTATTTTATTTTATTTTATTTTATTTTATTTTATTTTATTTTATTTTATTTTATTTTATTTTATTTTATTTTATTGTCAGCCATTGGTAGAAGATCTGAGAAATGCAATGCTTAAGTTTGCTGTGTTGAACTCTATTGTCTACAAAAACTGATCCTATCCTATCTCCTAGGTAAAGTCATTTAGAATATCATGGAATCACAGAATGATATCTTCAAGCTCTAACTTACAAAGTAGACAGCAAAACTAAGGATTTTGCAGTGTTTTCATTCCTTTAAAATATGGTATTTGCCTTTAACAGTTAGTGACGATAACAAAAAACTCTGATTCCAATATTTGACTGTAGTACCATTTCATATGGATGACTGTGAAACTATAATCTAGGAGAGAAGGATGGAGGGACTTTTGCTGCAGTAATTTCTGTAGCAGAAGTCTGATTCCAGTCTTGAGTTAGAAACACAGAAAAAAATAATGTAGAAACTTGAATGTGAAGGAGTTAATGTGAGTTGAGGATGACTGGTGAAACTTCTGAGGAGATGTAGATTTATTGGATTTATGTATGTGTATCTGTGTGCGTGTGGACATGCATGCAAATTTCTATTCCACTGTATATGCACCACATGAATGTGTGACTTGTGAATATCTTCAGATACCCTTCTCTAATGTAGTCTACTGTAACTCAAGCAAAGAAATTTACATGAGTAAATTGTGGAAAGCCCATGTAACTCTATGAATAAAGCTGATTAATTATGTTTAAATTTCTATAATCTGTTAAAAGGGTCAGCCCCCAAATTAGAAGAGTTTTCTATATTCCTATTATAAAACATAGACACACTGTCTGAGCTAAATTAAATTTTTAAGCAGCCTCAGGAAAGGAAAAAAAAAAAGATTTAAATTGCTGCCACAGGGAAATTTAAACCTGACACATAAAATAGAAAAGTGATCATCAACAGCCTGTGAAACAGAGCTTCTGGTTCTATTTCCAATTTGTCATCAGCCCTCCCCCTCTCCCCCCCCCCTCCATAATTTTCTTTATTCTTTGTTTTGAACATAAAATTCTACAGAGAATGATTTTAGCAAATTCTCCTGTGGTGCAAATGCAGTAGTGTAATCATGGATTTTTTTTAGCAATGCTTTAAACTGAGTAATATATTTTTACTGTATTTTCCCTATTTTGAGGGGTGTGCGTGTCCCAGTATGTAATCATATAAAACTAGAATGTTTTATTATATTTTTATTTAAAATTGGATATGCAAATATCCATGCCATGCTTTTTTGAGACTAAATAAAATTTTATTGTCCAAAAAAAAAAATTAAAAAAAAAATCAGAAGACTAGAAAATACTGCAATTATAATCCCATATGTCTAAGAGCATTATTCCATTAATATCTGATTTATCTAGCCTAAAAGATTATTTTTTGCAACTGATGAAGTCTAACAAAATAAATACTATATCCATGCAGTAATCTACCTTCATTTTACTCTCAAATATAATCTGTTTTAGTAAGAATTTGGCCACAGTTCTTTGTTCAGCATGTAAAGAGAGTGTAAGTATAGTTGCACAAAATGTAGGACTGCAACAACCACATTACAGTTTATTTTAAATACCTTTATTGGTCAGAATTCTTAAATTGGAAGTCTTATATAACATAAATAGGTAACATTTACCCTGTTTAGTTTGTGAAATAGTAACTATGTTATAAAAATTACTTATTAAAATTTATTATCAGTTAAATATTTGCATTTTTTAATAGATTGAGAAATTTCTGTTGTCAGACTGAGAGTTCAAACTTCATTTTTGCTTAGAAGTAAAGAAAAAGATGAAATAAGATATATATTAAATAACAAATAATAAAATAAATAATAAAAACAACAACAAAAAAACATAACAAATTTTAAACTAAAATGAATGGTTTCTGGTTGAGTCTCCTGCTATTTTTTTTGCTATTTTCTTCCCTGATTTTTTTTTTTTTCACAAAAAACTAAGATTTTCATAAACTATTTAAGGAAAAAAATCCAGGAAAAAACTCCGGAAATCTCCAGGAAAGATAATGGTACAGGTATTGGCTTGTAGCACCTTTTTTTTTTTTCTCTTCCTTCCTTCCTTCCTTCCTTCCTTCCTTCCTTCCTTCCTTCCTTCCTTCCTTCCTTCCTTCCTTCCTTCCTTC